>NW_011494644.1:7274114-7302001 GCF_000754665.1 Bison bison bison
TGTATCTAAGCTAAAGTGTTTTTCATAACAAAAAGTGGTCTTTGTGACTTATTGTTGGTAAATGCAGTTTTTTGAGGTAGCCTCTTAATTTATGTTTTTGGGAAAGTATCAAGTATGTTCCAGATTAAAAATGGAGTTTTAGCTAATAATTACTGATGGCATCTCTTATTTTCCTAAAATACATGGGCATACACAGCAAAAGGCAGGTGTGGACCATAACCCCCTCCAAACTAGGTCATGGCCAGATTGTGAGAAAGTTTCACTACCATTAAAGATAGTAGAATTGGTTTGCAGAGTGTATTCTGCTGTTTTCTGGGGCGTTTTGCTTTTGATGTATTCAGACATTAAAAAAGAAAAAACCCTTACCTTTCTTGTAAATAGCCAAGTTTTTTTTTTTTTTTTAAATGGTTTCTTTGCTTTTATGTATACAAAATTCTCATCACAAATTCATGGTTTCATCTTTAACACTTGAATCATCTGGATTTACTTTTGATAGATCATCTCATTTAAGAAATCTTTAAAAGTATTGAATATTCCTTTTCTTTAGGTGATTTAAAATGCTAACCTTTGGCATATAACCTTAGATAATATACTTGGGTCCATTTCTGGGTTAATTTTTCTGTTCTTACATACTCTGATAGGACAGTGCTGTTTAGTGCATGATAAAAGTGGAATTTATGGATTTTATTTATATGTCTTATGTGAATTTTAAAACCTTTATATCTCTTTAATCAAATTACCGACTCTTGTTAGTAAATTTTTATAATTAAACTCAGAAGGAACATTGTTATATCTTCCTATTGAGGAGCAAGTTTATATTTAATCAGGGTATCTGCTATGACCTGCAATAAAATTTAATTGAATATTTTTGTTAACTTTATTTCAAAGCTTCCTTAATACTTTTTGTGGTTCCGATAATTAGGATCCTTTTCCATCCCATTTTCTTGTTGGTTATTCTTGGTGCATAGGAAAACTGGCTTTTTACATATTAACCCTTTTTGTTTCTTTTTTACTATCTTGACCTCATTTGGGTGTCATATTTCATCAGTTTGTGCTTCTAGCACAAACCTGAGTAACTGTATTGATAACAGATTCCTGTCTTTTCCCTGTTGTTAGGGGAATGCTGATTATGTTTCAGTGTTAAACCCCAGGTCCATTCCTTTGTTTTCAGCTTGGGTAGTTTTGTCTGTCTTTCTCAGTCTTGTTTTCTTATTCCTGTTGAATGGGAAGTGGCAAGACACACACACGCAAATAATATATCAGAAGTACTTTTGTTATAGACCATGGCTTGATTGTTTTAGATTTGGAGAAAAGTGGAAGGTTTGGGACTTGCTGATGTTCTGGATTTGCTGTTCACAGGAAAGAATCAAGGGTAAATCTTAGGTATTAGGAAACTTACCAAGATGAAGAAAACTGGAAAAGAAGCAGGCTTGTTTTTTCCTTTGAGAGGAGGCACCTGTGGAGGTATAATCTAGGAGTTAATAACCTTTTTGAGATATCTAAGTAGAGATTTAAAGTAAGCACATTGGTGTATGGTTTCTAATTTTGCTCTTTATGAGAGAGGTATGGTAGAATGAAGAACTTTGCAGATAGGATTGAAAATTATGATAATCATTGATATAATTAGTGAAAAATAATGGCCCTCGTTTGTATCTGAATCAGATACAGTTCAAAGCAATTTTAGTTAGCAATCATTTAATCCTTACAACTCTATGAGGTAGCTACTATTACTATTCCCACTGTATAGATGAAGAATCCAAGGCACAGGAAGATTTGAGGGTCTTACCTATAGTCACACAGCTGGTAAATAACAGAGCGACTTTTAAACCCAAGCAGGGTGGCTTTGAGAGTTTTACTCTGCAGCACTGCACCAAACTGCCCTTCATAGAGCACTTATTTGAAGCCAGCAGTGAGCTGCATACTTTACGTATGAAGCTAGGTTAACTAACAACCAGGTAAAGAAGTCCGTATGTACTGTGTATATTCCCATCTTACTAGTTTGGTCATACAGCTACTGCACAGACTTCAGTCTCGGTATCTCTAGAGTTCCAGTTATGTTCTGAGCCACCCCGCTTTTTTACTTTAGGATGAATTCTGATTTTCTCACCTTATTTTCTACAGCCCTTGAGCCTCCATTTCTTCATCTGTAAAGGGAAGGTAATGCCTACTGTAGGGTTGTTTCGAGGATTCAGTGACAGCATTCTGCATAAAGCATGTGCTCCAGCGTGCTGAATGATACTGCCAGCAGTGCAGGCACTGTCTGTTAGTGAGACTGATGTTTTTGTGTCCTTTATTTCCTGAGAAAAATCCTCCTCATGGGCACTGAAAGATGAAAAGCTTTCCTTGGAAGCTTTGAACTGCCAAGTACTTTTTAATTAGAGAGTGGAAGTCAGAAGCACTTTGAGAACTTCTGAGAAAATATATGTATTTAATGAGTTACGTGTACATTTTTTGTCTCTGTTTCATCCCCCCCCCTTTTTTTTTTTTTTTACTATTCTTTCTAGCTCTCTTCACCTTTTGCTGCTTAGCAGTTGTGCTTTGAGAAATAATGATGCATGTTGAATCTGATTTTCCGTATCAGCAATACCCTCATGGGCTTTTCTGGTTCCTCAGACAGTAAAGAATCCACCTGCAATGCGAAAGGCCTGGATTCGTCCGGTGGGTTGGGAAGATCCCCTGGAGAAGGGAACAACTACCCACTCCAGTATTTTGGCCTGGAGAAGTCCATGGACAGAGGAACCTGGCAAGGTTACAGTCCACGGGGCTGCAAAGAGTCGGACACAACTGAGTGTCACTTCACTATACCCTCACAATGAGTGATATTTTACTTTCTGGGCTTATAGCACCTAGTGTTTGGTTCATTATATCTGGGACATGACTTAAGCATATGTATTACTTACTAAATATGATTCTGATAACTACTGTAGTAAAGAACTACAATATGAACAACCCCCTGAGGAAAGTCTAAATGCCCACATCTTATCTCTGAAGATTTCTAACTTAACCAGAGTTTTAAACTGAATGAGAGTGATGCATTTTGGAAAACATTATAAGCAATAAAATAACTAGATGATAATACATACCAGTAAGTCTTAAGTTTATAGGATTGTATGACTAGTCATTAATGTCTTGAATGTCAGCAGTTGAATTTTTAATCATAACTTTGATCTTTAGCATATCAACCGTTTTCTGTTGTCTTCTAATAAACATGGCTGTTAACACATTTTTATGAAGGCAGTATTTCTACTTGTGTGCTATATTTTTCAGATTGAATTTGAACACTAATGAAATGCAAATATAATGGAAAAGGCTTTATAATTCTTATAAACTTGTTATAATACCCAAAACAGTTGTGTGAAATAGCTGTTCTATTTGTTCTATTTGTGTAATAGTTGTTCTATTCTATATAGATAGAAAAGGATTCCTAATATATTTCTAGTACATTTCGCCAAGTTTGGCCTGTCCACTTGTCATTTCCCATTTCCATCCCAGGCCCTTCCTTCCTGAGGTTGGGCCTCTAAGCCTAGGTTGCTCCATCATCCTAATAAATCATTTCTACCTTATCCTTCCTGACTCCAAATTCTTTATTTGCTGATATGTTCATTCATTCATTCATTCATGTATTGAGGAGCTATTATGTTCCAGGTACTACTCTGTGCTCTTGGAATAACATAAATGAACAGAGCAGCAAAATTCCCTGCCTATGTGGAATTAATTATTGAATATGGAAAGTTAGTGGCTGGGATATAACCAGTGCCCTTGTAATTATATTGCCAAGTGTTATATTTTGTTGAGGAGCCATACACATTTATAATATATTCATCATTTTTTCAAACACTTGATATATTTTTGTGTTTCTTCTTTATTCTAGATACAAACCACAATACTTCAGGATCCCATTATGAAAATTCAGAGCGGGGACCTGTGTCGTCTACAAGTGACTCTCGTACAAACTGTAAGAATGCTGTTGTGAACGACTCCCCTGAAAAAGAAGCATGGCCCTCAGCCCCTGGCAGTGATCCGGAGTTGGTTTCAGAATGTATGGATGCTGATTCTGCCTCCAGTTCTGAATCAGAGCGACCCATCACTATCATGGCTTCAGGGAGCACAGGTGGTGAAAATGATGGCCTTCGGAATAGCACTGGACTTGGATCCCAAAACAAGTTTGTGGTTGGTAGCAGCAGCAATAATGTGGGCCACGGAAGTAGCACTGGGCCGTGGGGTTTTTCCCATGGAGCCATAATAAGCACATGTCAGGCCTCTGTGGATGCTCCTGAAAGCAAATCAGAAAGTAGCAACAATAGAATGAATGCTTGGGGCACTGTAAGTTCTTCATCAAATGGAGGGTTAAATCCAAGCACTTTGAATTCAGCTAGCAACCATGGTGCCTGGCCAGTATTAGAGAACAACGGACTTGCCCTAAAAGGGCCTGTAGGGAGTGGTAGTTCTGGCATCAATATTCAGTGCAGTCCCTTAGGCCAGATGCCTAACAATCAGAGTATTAACTCTAAAGTGGGTGGTGCTTCCACCCATGGTACCTGGGGAAGCCTTCAGGAAACTTGTGAATCTGAAGTAAGTGGTACACAGAAGGTTTCATTCAGTGGTCAACCTCAAAATATTACCACTGAAATGACTGGACCAAATAACACTACTAACTTTATGACCTCTAGTTTACCAAACTCCGGTTCAGTACAGAATAATGAACTGCCTAGTAATACAGGGGCCTGGCGTGTGAGCACAATGAATCATCCTCAGATACAGGCTCCCTCGGTTGTAAATGGCACTTCCCTTTCTCACCTTAGCAATGGAGAGTCAAAAAGTGGAGGCTCTTACGGTACTACATGGGGTGCCTATGGTTCTAATTACTCTGGAGACAAATGTTCAAGCCCTAATGGCCAAGCTAATGGTGACACTGTGAATGCAACTCTAATGCAGCCTGGCGTAAACGGGCCTATGGGCACTAACTTTCAAGTTAACACAAACAAAGGAGGCGGCGTGTGGGAGTCTGGAGCAGTGAATTCCCAGAGTGCATCCTGGGGAAATGGTGCAAATTCTGGAGGAAGTCGAAGAGGGTGGGGAACTCCTGCACAAAACACTGGCACTAATACACCCGGCGTGGAGTGGAACAAACTGCCTGGCAACCAGCATTCCAGTGACAGTGCAAATGGCAACGGTAAGAAGTTTACAAACGGATGGAAGTCTACTGAGGAAGAGGATCAGGGTTCTGCCGCATCTCAGACAAATGAGCAAAGCAGTGTGTGGGCCAAAACGGGAGGTACAGTGGAGAGTGAAGGTAGTACAGAAAGCACTGGACGCCTCGAGGAGAAAGCGACTGGGGAAAATCAGAGTAGGGACAGAAGGAAGATGGATCAGCACACGTTACTCCAAAGCATTGTAAACAGAACTGACTTAGATCCACGTGTCCTGTCCAACTCTGGCTGGGGACAGACTCCTATTAAGCAGAATACTGCCTGGGATACAGAAACATCACCAAGAGGGGAGAGAAAGACTGACAATGGGACAGAGGCCTGGGGAAGCTCTGCAACACAGACTTTTAACTCAGGGGCGTGTGTAGATAAGACTAGCCCGAGTAGTAATGATACCTCATCTGTATCGGGGTGGGGAGATCCCAAACCTGCTCTGCGGTGGGGAGATTCCAAAGGCTCAAGCTGCCAGGGGGGATGGGAAGATGACTCTGCTGCTACAGGAATGGTCAAGAGCAATCAGTGGGGGAACTGCAAAGAAGAGAAGTCCGCATGGAATGATTCGCAAAAGAACAAACAGGGATGGGGTGACGGACAAAAGTCAAACCAAGGGTGGTCCGTCTCTGCCGGTGACAACTGGGGAGAAAGGAGTAACCATTGGGGAGAGGCTAACAAGAAGTCTAGCTCAGGAGGTAGTGACAGTGATAGGTCTGTTTCTGGTTGGAATGAACTCGGTAAAACCAGTTCTTTTACATGGGGAAATAACATTAATCCAAATAATTCATCAGGCTGGGACGAATCTTCTAAACCGAATCCTTCCCAGGGATGGGGAGACCCTCCAAAGTCTAATCAGTCTCTAGGTTGGGGAGATTCATCAAAGCCGGTCAGTTCTCCAGACTGGAACAAGCAACAAGACATTGTCGGATCTTGGGGCATCCCGCCAGCGACAGGCAAACCTCCTGGTACAGGCTGGCTGGGAGGACCTATGCCAGCCCCAGCGAAAGAGGAAGAACCCACGGGCTGGGAGGAGCCATCCCCAGAATCCATACGTCGCAAAATGGAGATTGACGATGGGACTTCAGCTTGGGGAGATCCCAGCAAATACAACTACAAAAATGTGAACATGTGGAACAAAAACGTCCCAAATGGCAGCAGTCGCTCAGACCAGCAAGCACAGGTACACCAGTTGCTACCGTCTGCAGGTACCATCTCAAACAAAGAGGCGAGCAGTGGCTCCGGTAAGTTCTCGTTTTCTGCAGTCTTGTTTCTCATAGTACTTCACAGTCACAGGAGCCTTGTTTCAATTTACTGTTTTTGGATGTGCACACAAACCTTTTTTTTTTTTAACTTTAATCCAGGAGAAGTTTGTAGGGAAGAAGATTATGGGGAAGGTGTTACTGTCGGGAAACGGCTCTGCCTTTGATAGTATTGGCTGTGAATCCCACGCACTCCATTCTCTATCTGGAAGGTTATAGAAGGCAGAATTGGAAAAGGGATGTCAAGTGGGAATACTGTACACTTTCCTCATCTCACTTTTTCTGACTCGAGCTGTTAAATTTTGGTTTTATTATTTGATTATCCCCAGAAATAAAACAAGTACCTAAAAGTACAGTCCTCTAAAAATCTAGATACTGTAATTGGCCATAGAAGGGATTTATTTAAGTAGGCATGTTGAATACAGTGGGCATGTAATATGACAGTGACATTTTTCATTAGTTGTCATTGAGATGTACTGTCTTTTTAATGGAGGTTTCATTGAATAATAATCCTGTTGGATGTAGAGACAGAAATATTTTCATGAACTAACGTTTCAGCGCCTAATTCTTTTTTCTGAGTATTATTAATTTAGATTTAATTCTTAGAAGAAAGGTATATGTATCTAAGGGGAAGGCTGTTGTGGTTCTTTTAAAACAGTGTGTTCATGGCTTGGCTTTGCCTTTGTTGATTATGGTTGGCTTTGGACAGCCTAATAAATTTTAAGAAGTGCTGTCCAGCGTATACAAGTAGGATGCCTACCTATCATTAGTCTTATTAAATTACATTTTCCAGAACAGTGATGTTGAAAGGTTGTACTTATAGTAAAAGTTTTATACACATACTGTTACCCAGCTTGATCACCTGCTTGACTAGGTTTGACTCAGAATGACTTGGCTTTTCTAGGAATTAAATTCATCCTCAAAGGAGGAAGACTTGCCATAATTAAGATTATTCAAAAGAATCTGCTGTGCACCTCGAGGGCAGTTCTGAAAGAAGAGGTGAAAAAAAAGTGTAGTTAGATTATAATAATGGAAAATTATTTGTCTTCTTTACATAAAACAGAAGCCATCCTTTTTGCCCATCACAGCATCATTATTTAATACACAAATGTGAAGGTCTTCTTTTGTTCCCCAAGTATTCCTTATTACTCCTTCAACCTGCTGATGACTTCTTTTCCCACACTTTCTAAAGGCTGGGGTGAGCCCTGGGGGGAGACTTCAACTCCAGCCACAACTGTGGATAATGGTACTTCAGCCTGGGGTAAACCCGTAGACAGTGGGCCTAGCTGGGGCGAACCCATTGCTGCGGCATCCAGCACATCCACGTGGGGCTCCAGCTCTGTTGGTCCACAAACATTAAGCAAATCTGGTAAGTTACTGATAATTGCTGGTTTCCGTTGGATAGCACTGGTGATTCATTGACTATAATTAAGTAATTGGATAACGTTTATGACGTTGATAATGTATCCACATGTTATCGTAATTGTCAAGCAACTTTCATGCTATCCAGCACAAGAGACTGAGTATAATAGTCATGGAGACACATATCCAAGCGGTCTGGCTCAGGTACCAGACAGGCCCCTAAATACTATACAGATAATGAGCAGAGTTCAGGAAGGACCCTTAATATTCAGACAGACATTGTTACTATTCTTCTAGGGATTCCAAAGACCCAAGTATAGAGATGAGATACTTTCTGCTTCTGACCTGCATGCTGTACTTCTGGGCCAGTCTCCTTAAAAATATGTATTAAGATGAATTTTTAAAAGTTCCATTCATCCTTGAGTTCCTAAGCAAATACGAACATGAATGCCACCAATGTCCCATGTTTAGGAATCCTCTGATTTGTAAAGGCATGAGAAGTGTTTTATCGAAAATTTTACTAAACTTAAATTCTTGTTTAGCTTTTAGCTCAGTATATTACATACATTTTTGCCATGCAAACCTGGGAAGGGAAATAAAAGAGGGTTTTTAGATTGTCCCCCAGCTCTGCCCCCTTAATGAGTGCTCATCCTCTGGAAAGAACTGTTTGACTATAGCATGTTTCTTTTTGTCACAAATCCACAATCAGGGCCAAAATCTATGCAAGACGGCTGGTGTGGTGATGATATGCCCTTGCCTGGAAATCGCCCCACTGGCTGGGAAGAGGAAGAAGATGTAGAGATTGGAATGTGGAATAGTAATTCATCTCAAGAGCTTAATTCATCTTTAAATTGGCCACCATATACAAAGAAAATGTCTTCGAAGGTAAACATTTCAAGGGCAAAGCCCTTGAAACTTTAAATTCCAAAGGTAGTTTCCCCACAGAAGATAACGTGCTTGCCTGCCCGTTTATGGCAGTCAGTATAGTCCAGGCAGTCCCCAACTTGGGTAGAGCTTCCTGTGTGGGCAGCCATCTAGAGAGACCTAGGACCACAGGAAGGTCCTTTCTCCCCACTTCTACAGCTTGACATCTCTCCCCCACCTCCACCAGTGCTACCTGGGACAACCCCTCACCCCAGGATGGTACCTGCAGTGGGGAGGATGAAGAGAAGGGCAAATCTACATGTTGATTCCTCCTGTCCCACTGCCAGTTCATCTCCCATTTCACCTCCTCGCCTGGAGCCCCGAACCTCCACGTTACCCAGAGTTACCGTGGTCCTTATTCGTCCCCCATCTTCGTCCCTTCTCTACTCAGTAAGGTCCTGGGATGGAAATCCCTAGGAATGAGTAGAGCGTTTGGTTTTGCTTTTATGTGGACAAACCTTATTCCAGACCTGGCTCTACATCAGAATTGTAAGGCATTTGTTAAAAGTATAATTTCCTATACTCTAGGCCTGCTGTTGTTTTGAAAATTGAACCAAGTTTCTTGTTCTCAACGAGCTCTCCAAATGTTTCTGATGCAGAGCCAGGTTTGAGAAGACTAGTGTCAGATTTTCTTGGGGCCCATTTTCAAAATATGTGCTTAGTCCCCCCAGGTGATTCTGATATATCCTTTCCAACCTGTTTGAGAATGAATTCTTTTTGAGGGACCTAAGAAGTCAGATACCAGTAGCTCATGGCCAGGGTCCCTCCCTTTTGAACCTGGGATTCTAAGTCTAGGACCTGCCATTTTCATTTTTAAGACTTTTCTTCATTGGGCTGCAATTCCCTATTGCCTCAGCATATAGTGTATGAATCGTTTTCCCATGTTTTACATAAATCATTTGATCCTCATAACCTTCTGAGATAGAATACTGATAAGGAATTTGAAACTGGAAAAGGTGGTGGCTTGCCCAGAGTTGCATAACTAGTAAGTGACAGAGCAAGGATTTAAGTTTAGGTCTTCCAGTTCCAAACCCTGTGTTCTTCCCACTGGACCATGCTGTTTTGTGACTTTGTCTTTCCTTACAGGGTCTGAGTGGCAAAAAAAGGAGAAGGGAAAGGGTGTGTAGCCTTTTTACTCTTTCTCCTTTGTTTCTACTAGTAAAAATCTTTTAGAAAGCAACTGCAAATATTTATTTAGCCTCTGCTGTGTGCCAGGTACTGTGCTTAGTGCTGGGGGTTCAGAAACACTAGGATAAGCGCATACTTCAGGGAGCTCAGGGTTCCGTATGGGGGTGTGAGCAGTGCTCTAAGGAGTGTTAGCTTGAGTTTCGAAGATGCCTGGGAGTGGGATGTGTTAGGAAAAGTGGTAGCCCGAAATACAGAATGTGGGGGGAAAGAAGTGACAGTCTACTCCACAGTTAGATTAGGGGCAGATGCTAAAGTGTTTACAGTACGATGCCAGATAATTTGAACTTTATTTAGCATAATGTATGGAGCCAATCAAATTGAATAAAAGGCAGCATCGGTTTGGTTTTTAAAATTGGAAGGAAGACCAAAGTTAGTGATCTCATTTAGGAAACGTCTGCATTCATTCAGGTTAGAAAGGACGGCCTGAATTAGGAAGCAGAAATAAATATTTAGTAGAAGGGACTGATGTGAGAGACATTTGGGATTAAAGAGACAGATATTAGCAACCAGTTAAGTATGGGGTGGGGGTAAAAGAGGAAAAGGAATCAAAGTCAACTTCACAAACCTTGGAAAGGGTTAGATGCTTGCTTCAGAGACCTGCTTTCAAGGGGAAATGACGAAGCTGTGTTCTGTTCCGCAGTCAGAAGGAACAGGTAGTAGCAACGGGATAGGGAAATTACGGCAACAAGCTGAGAATGGTTCTGTGATCCTTTATGGGCGGCCTCGGTCTCTATGGCTTCCAGCCTCCCTGTCTACCAAGCTGCTAATCATGGACCATTTGTTCTCTCAGCTCATGTTTCCAAGTGGTTTCCGTACCTTCCATACCCCAACCAGCCACGGAAAGCCAACACCGAGTAGGAAGAATCCCAGCTTTAGTTGCTGCTGGGGATATTGTGTTCTTGGCAACATAAATTGGAATTTTAAAATACTCTTTCGTATGGAAACATATGGTGTTTTTTCAGTACAGTGCACATAGCATAATTAAATTATGGTTTTAATTGGTTTCTTTGGACTAACCTGAGAGCCTAGTGACTATTTTTACTTTGCTTTGGTGTGAGAATTCTACAAATCCAAATTATAATTAATTTTTTAGAACACAGTCCACTTGTACATTGGAAACTGTCTGATGAACAGTTCTCCATTATCCAGAGGACCTGTTTACTTTCTGTGGGTCATCAAGGCCCTTTGCTTCTGTCTTTTCCTTCTGACTGCTTGCCCTTAGAGATTTCTCTGTGCATTACAGCTATACCAGAGGACTGGAGCAAAGGAAGTTGAAAATCAAATAAGTTGATTTTTAATTATTAACAACTCTGTGAGAAGAGTTGGTTGGAGGAGAAATTATTGGCTAAAAATGAGAGTTGGGAATTGTCTTGAAGTTTAATTAATCCATCATTATACCGAGATAAATAGAGACGGCCATGGCATCTTTCTGCTCTTTTATTTTACAAAGGGAATGATGAAAGGTGGAAACAAACAAGAAGAAGCATGGATAAATCCATTTGTTAAACAGTTTTCAAATATCAGTTTTTCGGTAAGTATGTTTTCTCAGCAACCTGCTCCCCTTTTAATGGTGGTTCATAAACTTACTCTAATTTCATTTTTTTGTTTTCTTTAATTGTTTGCTGAGTCATTATGAATATGCTGAGGTTAGAATAAAATTTTCCATGAGTTCTTTATTTTTATAGTTACAGCTAAAAATACTGATCACATATCTTCTTTTATTATTTTTTATCATGTTAGGCAATGAACATTGCCTAACATGTTTTATGTTCCACTTAAATTTCACAAATAAGGAAATAGTAAAATACTTCACTTTTATTTTCGTTAGCAAGTTAAGCTCAACTAACAAGCTACTTTTTTCTTTTTCAGAGAGACTCGCCAGAAGAAAATGTACAGAGCAATAAGATGGACCTTTCTGGAGGTAAGAAAAAATTAAATCAACTTGAGTTTCATATTCATCATTGATGGGGAGACTCACTTGTGACGTAATCCAACTGAAAAAGCATTGACCTCAACCAGGAGAGGGAGCTCTGGGTTTCTGCCTCAGTGTTCCTGTTCTCTGGCGTATATTAGAATGTGGGGATTATGCGATTTGGTGTGCCTTTTAAAGTGTAAATCACTGTGCAAATCTAAGCTAATGGTACTGTTAGTCTTTGGTTACTGCAGATTTAGTCTTGTCAAGAATGAGTTATCCAGGTTGGATGAGACAGTCTTCTTAATTTAGGGAACACTTTTTACAAAGGCCCGGATACAATGACAGAAACATCTGAAGCCATATTGGAGAAATGGCAAGTAGTTCCATGTAGTTGAAGAATAGATAGATATAAATTGACTATGGTGGTGGGAGTGTGGTGGTAGTAAAAGCTGTACCTAGGTGGATTTGCTAGAAAACTAGGTGGGTTCTAAATCATGTGGCACTTGGGTGTCTGAGCTTTATTCTGAAAATAAGAGATTAAAGAATTGTAAGCAAGAGAATGAAATGATTTGGATTTATGTTTTAGAAAAACAGTCATGGCTGTAGATCGAAAATCTTGGGACAGAAAGCATTAGCAGTGGAGGAAGACTAAAAGTTACTAAGCATAGCAAACCAGTTAGAAATTTTGTTGCTGTAGCTGGTGAGAATTTTCATAGCTCTAAGCTAAGACAGTTGGTGGGAAGAATCTTAATTCAGTGGAGATACAGGGATCAGAATCAGGAAAAGTTGATAATTTGTTTGAACCAGTGTGGGACAGAGGATGAGCACGAGGGTGTGGTAGGAGATGGTTCCCAGCCGCCTCGTCTGGACACTTGTGTAGGTGGTAGTGTTCCTGGCGTAGTCCAAGTCCAGGTGGAGGAGAGGGACCATACAGTAATTTGAACAGGCAAAGTTTAATACAGATGTACAGAATTACTGTTAGATTGGTGAGGGATTGGCGAGGAAGAGATAACAACAGGCCCTCCTAAGCATATATGAATAGCTGATACAAGAAGTAACCTAGAGACTAAATTGTAAAAGTCAGCTTTCAGCAGCTTAAAAATGCAGAAAGCGAAGAGAAAGAAGAAAATGGCCTGCACAGCTGACAGACAGAGAAGCAGTAGATAGCACGCAGAATTGTCGCTTACTGGGTGAGGTGGTGCGAGAAGCCGCGTCCGCTTTCACCCTTGGAGTCTTGCTGCGTCCTTTTAGGGTGTTGCCTCTCAGCTTGCTTTGCACCCGAGTCTTCAGTAACCACTTGTACCTTCCAGTTTGGCTAGCTACTTTCAGGTGATGTCTGTGGTAAGACCAGTTAAGCGCATTATTAGTCTTTTCTTTGCTATGAAATGAGTTCTTGATCAGACAGTGCTGTGAGGAGTGATGGATAAGGCCTCTGTGAGACCATGGATGGTAAGGGGGAAAAAAAAATCCATATCCAGAATATGTGTCTGTTCCTATGAGGACAAGGCTCTGCCTCCTGCATGACTCACTGAATGGCAAGAGAAGTTGCTGGGATGCTATGTTGTTGGAACTTGCTGGCACTGTACCCTTCTAGGGTGCTGGGACAAGCTTCTCATGGAGGGGTGTGTCCCCATAGACACTCTCTGCTACAGAGCTGCTTGGAGGTATTTGGGAATGGTGGGAGAAGGCCTCGAGTGAGGCTCACCACCCTGAACTGCGAGGGTAAGGCACAGGAGAAGCTGAAGCACTGCCAGAGCCTCCAAGAGCAAGTAGGCAAAACTTCTGCCTGCAGCGTCTCTCCAGTGCCCCTTGCTGATAAAACCTCAGTGCCAGTTGGCAAAGGAAGAAAATGTAGAGCCCAGATACAGTTTCAGAGAGCAGTCAACAAGGGTGAATTTGGAGCTGAGAGACAATGAACCAGTGACTGGCCATTGTTTGAGATAGGAAATATATAATGGGTTGGACAGACAAGATTGCTGAGTTCAAAGTTGCTATGAAAACCGTGTGGTGATATCCAGTAACTAGTAAAAACAAATCTGGGTGTGGAGTTTATAAAAGGTAGGGCTGGAGATAATAAGTATAATTAATTAGACATTAGTGGTAGTACAGCTTCAAAAATAGGTTGTGGAGGGAACTCCCTGCCAGTCCAGCAGTTAGGACTCTGCGTTTTCACGGCCATGGGCCTAGGTTCCTGGTTGGGGAAGGTCCTGCAAGCTGCATGGTATGGCCAAAAAATTTAAAATTTTAACAAAAGGAGGGGTTGACAAGAGGATTGGAGTGATGGACCAAAAACAAAGTCCAGGGGCAAAAAATGGCATTTAAGGAAAGAGGAGAAATGGAACCAGTGATTGTCTTGGTATGCATTTGACCCTGGAGGTTAGGAGAAGTGTCATTGGTAACTTAGCCAAGAGCTAAGGGCCTTTTTATACAATTGGTCAAGGGAAGGCTGCCACATTTGGAGCTCAGATGGTTTCTGAAGTGATGCCGAATGGTTGGAGGAATGGTTTGGGGAGAGGATGTATCACACTACTTTTTTAAAAAAGATTTTATTAGGTAGGCAGAAATAATGTGGATTTTTAGGAAAGAACAACTTAGAGATTTGAGAGAAGAGTTGCCTAGGTTAGATGTCAAAAGTGAGGGGGGAAAAAAAAGTGAGGAAAAGAGTTGAAAATGGCTATCCTGGATGTTTCAGTGAATTAACAGAGGGAAAGAGAACAGGGAAGAGTTTGTTGCAAATGCTTATTGAAGAATACTTTCCTTTTGGTGGCTCAGATAGTAAAGAATTTGCTTGCAATGCAGCAGCCCCAGGTTCAATCCCTGGGTTGAGAAGATCCCCTGGAGAAGGGAATGGCAACCCACTCCAGTATTCTTGCCTGGAGAATCCCATGGACAGAGGAGCCTGGTGGGCTACAGTTTATGGGGTCACATGACTGAGCAACTGTACTTCCCTTTGTTAAAAATTTTTCCTTTCCACTCGCCTAAAACGAGGGTGGTAAAGGTGGGTGTGTCGTGGTGGTGGCTACAGCAGCAGCTCTCTCAAAGGAGGACAGCAGTTGCAAAGAAATTGTGGGTGAGATCTGAGGATGAAGCCTAAGGAACAAGGAAATGGACTGCAATTTTAACAAGTTGAAAACCAAGGACTCAAGTTTGTGTGACTAGAAAAGTAGAGACACTGCCTCTGAGCCCCATGAAGATCGAAGGGCAGTATCGTGCTTGGTTTGTCCAGTTAGAAGTGATGAAGGAGCATTCAAGTGACGGTTCCCAGCAGGCAGTTGAAGATGTGCCACTGAGCACAGGCGTCAAGTCAGAGTAGACATTGGTATTTGAGGGTCACCTTGATGGTGAATAAGCCTAAGGGAGGCCAGTTTGAAGAGAGTTGAAAGACTGAGACCTTGAACATACTGAGTACATCCCCACATCAAAGAAACACAAAGAAGTGGCTCAGCTATGGAGAGAGGAGGGCTCAGGAGGCATAATATGGTAAGGATGTGAAGTTAGAGCTTTGTTGAGGATGGTAGCCTGGGAGCTGGCTGTTTCAAGCACAGATTTTTGCTAGACACAGAGATACCATGAGAGGAGGTCGTATTTACTGCAGAGAAGTCAGCAGAGCAAGCCCTTAGGGAGGGGAGACCTTTCCCATCTGCTGAATGGGGTGATGACAGTAGAGTTATCAGCATTAAATGAGAATGCGTGTTCACAGCAGTGCCTGGCACATTGAGAGCATCTGCTGGGTGATGGTTAGTCGTGGTGCTGTTCCTGTTGTTGGTTACTGGAAACTATGTTGCTATCATAAAATTAAGCAGATTTGAGATGACCAGCGATGTTTTACCTGTTTACTAGTCTGGTTTCAAGTTATTTGGTTCAATAAAATAATACTGTCTGCTAAACTTAACTTGTGAAGAATATAAGATTTGCTAAGTGCTAGTGCATTTTTCACATGTCAAGGCAGAAGTCATTTTGGTTTGGAAGTGAGTATTTCTCTTTCTGTTGTAAATTTATCTGAAACTAAGTAGGTTAATTCTCTTCCTACTTGATGACATAATTTCCTGCATTTGTTAGGAATGTTACAAGACAAACGAATGGAGATAGATAAACATAGCCTAAATATTGGTGATTACAATCGAACGGTCGGGAAAGGCCCTGGTTCTCGGCCTCAGATTTCCAAAGAGTCTTCCATGGACCGCAGTCCTTATTTTGATAAGGTAAGTTGTCTGTTTGTTTTCTGTCTTGTTTTACCCCTGTGGCCAAGAAAGCAATACACTTAATAGCATAATTTTTCATTAACAGTTTAGAACATTTAATATAATATGAAGGGTTATATAACCCAGTTCCAAATATTACTGGACTTGTAGTTCATTGTCCTTTTATAGTTCATTGTCCTTTTATGTTGCAGTTGATTACAGGGATCCTATTTATATTTTCCTCTTAACCCCGTGAAATATGTTTGGTTCTTTTTGTGTGCTCTAGAATTAACACTAATCTGATCTCTTCTGTTTTCTACCTGTTTCCTGTTGATGCTGGAATGTCATGTGACTTCTCTCCTGTTGCTGCAATGATTTCTCCCTTCCACTTGTTTGCTTGGCTGGTGTTGCACGTCTTTCTGTCTGTCCAATCAGGATGGCATTGTAGCAGATGAATCCCAAAACATGCAGTTTATGTCCAGTCAAAGCATGAAGCTTCCCCCTTCAAATAGTGCACTACCTAACCAGGCCCTGGGCTCCATAGCAGGGCTGGGTATGCAAAACTTGAATTCTGTTAGACAGGTAAGTCCACACGTGTATTTCAGGCTCTCTGTTGATTTGTATAAGTAATAAGAGCTCTCTTACATGTAGTTGCTGTGTTTAAGTCAGAATTACAGTGTGTGGTAATGGGATGTTAGTCCCTGAAGAATCCCAGTGTCATTTGGTGGTGGTGGTTTGTTTCCGTAGAATGGCAATCCCAGTATGTTTGGTGTTGGAAACACAGCAGCACAACCCCGGGGCATGCAGCAGCCTCCAGCACAACCTCTCAGTTCATCTCAGCCTAGTCTCCGTGCTCAAGTGCCTCCTCCATTACTCTCCCCTCAGGTAAGTAAGCTTTTCCACTATATTCTCTACTGTTCACCTGGAGTAGAACCTCAAAGAAATTGATATTTGAGTGAGATGACTGGTTGGTCGTCGGATTATTTATTGGCCACTTTGAGATGCAGCTAATTCTGAATGAGTTATTACAAAAGGGATGAGGGTAGGGTGGAGCAAATGAGTCAAAGACAATTTAAATCTCAAATCTATCATTCTGTTTCATAAAATACCTTGAGGGGAGGACGACAGTAGCAGTATGAATTGACTGGCTAAGGATTCATCACTGTCACTTTTTACTTAACCCATGAAAATACATGGGAACAATAGATTAATGAAGCCAGAAAAAACAACCTCCCCCCCACCCCACCTTAATAATCCACAAATGTAATTGCTCTACTGATATTTTAAAACACATAGTATGTTTTGTGAGCTTGAGTTTCTTTTATCAACATAGTTAACTTACCATTGTGATCCTCAGGTTCCAGTTTCATTGCTGAAGTATGCACCAAACAACGGTGGCCTGAATCCGCTCTTTGGCCCTCAACAGGTAGCCATGCTGAACCAGCTATCCCAACTAAACCAGCTTTCTCAGATCTCCCAGTTACAGGTAAGTAGAATAGAATAACAGCCTTATTCAGTGTACATTCATTGTCTACTGTAAACGCCACACTTGAGTCTGTGCAGAGTGTTTTTCAGTAGACAGAGCAGGCATAGTCGTGGCCCTCAGGGAGCTTCCAGTCTCTAAGTGAAGGCAGATGGTAAACTGGAAGGGCAGGATGTGGTATGAGCAAGCCCAGCCAAGTCTGGAGTGGCCATGGGAGTAGGGTGATTGGGAAACGTTTACCTGATGAACTGCAAGTATAGATTGAGCAAAGGACTCAATTCACCAGGATGGCTGGAGGCCAGAGAGTCCAAACAAGAGATGATATGGATGAGGCAGGGTGTGTTGACATCAGCTAGATGGAGCCGTGCCTTTGTAGGTCCCTCTGCCACAGTCACTCTGCGGCACGCTTGTCTGTGATGATGTGATGCTCACAACCTGTTTGCACTTTTCCTTCCAGCGATTGTTAGCGCAGCAGCAAAGGGCGCAGAGTCAGAGAAGCGTGCCTTCTGGGAACCGGCAGCAGCAAGACCAGCAGGTAGGTGTGATCCTTCCCCTTGCTTTGCTCACACTCCACTTTGATCAATTCCATTGTGACAAGGCAGTTGAAATGCCTTTATTAAAATATAATGGAAAACATTAAGTCTTCTGTCTGCCTGGAAGTCTTATTAACTGGTGGACAGTGATTCTTCACCTTCCTGATGAGAAGGAACTGAATTAAAAAATGAAGGGGGGATCGAAGGTATCTGTAAAGACTTCTCTCCCCAACTTTTCCCAATCATTTTGTCGTTTTAAGGGTCGACCTCTTAGCGTGCAGCAGCAGATGATGCAACAATCTCGTCAACTTGATCCAAACCTGTTGGTGAAGCAACAAACTCCGCCATCTCAGCAACAGTCACTCCATCAGCCAGCCATGAAGTCTTTCCTTGAAAATGTCATGCCCCACACTACACCTGAGCTGCAAAAAGGGCCATCACCAATAAATGCTTTCAGCAACTTCCCTATAGGTGGGTTTCTCCTTGGCCAGAGCTTTGGGCTGGTGCTTGGTGATCACAGGTTGACCTCTTGCTTTCTGACCTGTCCAGTTTTTCTCTCATGAGCGCCACGTGGTTCTTTAGCTGCTCTGGCTCTGAGTGGCCACACTGCTTCTAGCGTTGCCTCTCTTCTTACTTCAGGAATGTCTCTCTCTGTTCAAGAAAATCACACATTTCACAAAGTCCATGCTCAGGTGGTGCAGTGGTAGGAATCCACCTGCCAGTGCAGGAGACGCAAAAGACGTGGTTCGATCCCTGGATCAGGAAGATCCACTGGAGAAGGAAATGGCAACACGCTTCAATATCCTTGCCTGGGAAATCCCACGGACAGAGGAGCCTGGTGGGCTGCAGTCCATGGGGTCACAGAGTCAGATGCTCGTTTGAAATGAGTTAACATACATATATTTCTTTTTAAGACTCGGGTATCTTCATTATAAGATATGAAGGGGAGGGGAGGACTGAAATTATTAGAGCACACCAGAGAAATTTTGAGCTTTGCTGCTTGGAACAGTCACATCTGAAATTTTAACTATTGTTTAAATGTTTACAATAAATTACTGGCATAAATGTAAAAAATAGGGATGAGAGAAGAAATTGCTTTTATTGCATTTACATTTGCTTCCCCGCAAGCCCTCTTTTCTTATTACGTCTCCAGGTTTTTTGTTTCCTCTGGGAATTTCAGGTTTATGTGTCTTCTTCCTTAGGTCCCTTTTCTTCTCGTGCCTTTGAATATCTTTTGACCTTTGATCATTCACCCCCTGTTTGTTTCCCTTTTTCTTTCTCTTTTGTAAACCATCTGCTTTGGTTACTAGCCCAACTTTGTTGAAGATGTTCAGTTAACTGGCATGTTCTAGGCTGTGGGCGGAGGTTGGGCCTGCTGTTATCCCTGCTCCCGTTTCATGTTGGCTGGACCTGATACATGACTCAGCTCTCCCTGGTTTCGCTATGGACTCAGCTAGGACATTGATGGAACTTCGAGTTTTAGGAGTTGTTAGCAGTCTTTTTACATTCCTTTGTCTGTTAGGCGAATACCATAGAAGCCATGTCCTCCCAGAGACAGCAGTATGGTGATAAAAGAATACTCAGGTGAACATTGAGAGATTTTGGTCTCACTAGTGAAAGGGAGTGACTCTCACTGTGTGATTACATACTGAGCATATAGATTGGGCCACTGAGAAGATAAGTTTCTAAATAAGCAATTTCTTATCCTGGCTGGCCTTAGAGCAAGAGACTTTTCCCTGGTTAAGGAAGTCTGCTTTAACCCAGGCAAGCGCCAGTGTTGTTGTCTAAATCAGGCACTGGCAAACTACAGCCCATTGGTCAAATTTGTCTCGCTGCCTGATTTTGTAAATAAACTTTTATTGGAACACAGCCATGTGCTTTTGTTTATGTATTTCCTAGCTGCTTTTGTGCTACAACAGAGTTGCATAAAGACACTCGGGCTGTGTGACCAACTGAGTCTAAGATATTTATTGTCTAAACCTTTACCTAAAAAGCTTTCATACTACTGGGTCTAAATGGTGAGTCCAGAGGGCAGTAAATTTAATTACTTTTTCCAAATGGGGTGATATTAGTGAATTTATATTATTAAACTTTTAAGTTTGACCTAGTATCACATGGACTCTCCACCAGACCCAGTATCTAAAAACCATTTATTTTGAAACTTTAGATTAAGAACCATTTGGATGTATTAGACAAAGATTCTGGCTCTTGCTGAAAAGTTTCTTTTTTAAATTTATTTCCTTTTTTTTTTGATGGCATGCGGAATGTTAGTGTGGATTTCAGCACTGGAAAGATTTAAGCAGAGAAGTAATAGAACCTCACATACTTTTTAAGAACTCATTTTGACTTACTTTTCATTGTGTGCCCATTTATATGCTTTTAATTTCTTACCCTGTGCTTACTTCAGCTAAAGAAAACATCTATCATCAATTCTTTTTTTTTTTTTTTGGACTCACTGCATGACTTGTGGTATCTTAGTTCCCAAACTAGGGATCAAACCTGTGCCCCCTGCAGCAGAAGCAGGGAATTGGAAAGTTTTCATTTTTAACGAGCATCTCAGATTATTCTGTAGATCATGGTCCCCAGGATCACACTTCAAGAAATACTGGCTTAATGGTCAGTGACTAAGATAGAAATTTCCATCTTTGTTCCAAGAGAATATCTAAGGCCGATATGTGTCACAAGCAAATCAAGTAAGTTGTGCCTTGGGATATAAAAGTCTTGCCCTTAGGTACAGTCCTGCACTTACAGCAGGACAGTCTTACTTTTAAATAATAGTGTCCTTTGGTGGCTAAGGCAGTTGAAAATTGTTACTAGCAAAAGTTAGCAACTGAACATGATCATTTGTAATTCTTCATGCATGGTACTGTTGGGAAGTTCCTAAAGAGATATATTTTAGTAGCTAAACAAATACTTGGCTGCCTTAGGATTTTCTCTTATTTTGCCAAGGAATTTAAAAATAATCAAAATTATAAGAGTAGTTTTCCACAGTTAATTCAAGTATAGTACTGACAGTTTTGTGGTTTAAAAATGTATATTATTGACTTTTAGCTAGCTCTTTAGAATTTCTGTGTATTGCTTTCTCTGGTACCCTAGCCAGGCTCTTTCTTCTGACGATGTTTCTGCTTGACCTTGGTCAGGAGCCCAGAGTATCTGTCCTGCCTGCCTTGCCTTTGTCTGTAATCATTTGGCTGTGCCACGTTTGCAGGATATTTATTAAGGAACATTGGACAGGATTGAAAACATTAGATTAATGGCATACGTTTTTCTAGAAAATGAAAGTTGTGGTACCATAAGGAGAATGTGCTATATTTTTATAAAGTGGTTTTTTAAAATTGTTATCTATTTTTAGGCTTGAACTCAAACTTGAATGTAAATATGGATATGAACAGTATTAAAGAGCCACAGTCAAGACTAAGGAAGTGGACTACAGTGGACAGCATTTCTGTGAACACATCTTTGGATCAAAACTCCAGCAAACATGGTATAAGATACATTCTTATATTCTGACTTTTTAAAAACTGTCAAATTCTAAATTTAGACCTTATTTTTAAATATATATTTTCATAGCTAAATTCTCTTAAGAACCTTTCCTCATTATTAAAAAAGTGCTTTATTAGTTATTGAATCTTAGTTAAAACAAAATAAGACCTTTATTGTGCTATTGTGAAAAATACAGGTCAGAGTACACATTTATTTTTTTTTACTTATTCCCTCTTAAGATGGTCGTTTAGTTTTTTGCTCTTATTTTACTGTTTTAATATTCTACTTAACATTTATTCAGTTTAATCTAATGTAAGGGATTAAAGATTTTACCATTAAAAGAAAACAAAACTTGATTTCTGATGGTTTCTTATCCATTTAGTAGATGTTAATGAAATATTTTCTTTCCAGGAACTGTGCTCAACCACCTGGAGTCCATAGATACACGTGTACATACGTGCACACGATTGAGTATGCAAGTAAAAGTACTTGCCCTGAAGGGGCTCGTTGTTTGGTAGCAAAAATAAACATATAAACAACTTTAGTTCGCTGTGACAGGTGCTCTGAGAATTAATACATATAAAAGGATAAACAGTATAAGAATGTAACTCCATTGGAAAAGTGAGTAAGGAATAACAAACCATGGGTGTGGCAGGTCTACAAAGGCTTTAAACAGGGGCTCCTCTGAACTGAGTCTTGGAGAGTTTACCAAAGGACTGGAGAAAGAACAGCATGGAGAGGGTAGCGTGAGAAAAGTTCAGAGATAGGATAGCCTGGTGAGTTCTGCCACACGGGCATGTCTGGGGGTTGACAGCCCAAGCGAGAGAGGGGGAGCAGGGTACAGCTCCAGTAGCAGGCATGGAGCAGTCAAGGAAAACTTCTGTGCCTGAAAAATCACTCTAAAGCTGAAACACGTGGCCACTTAAAGGAGCCGGAGTGAGAAAGAGGGAAACAGACATGAGAAGAGAGAGTACATTGAAGGGAGCATTAGAATTAAGGACAAAGGGACTGGGTAACTAACTTCGCTCATTCTGCAAATACACAATTATCTGTAATGCGCCTCCTATGTTTATCTCCTTCCTCAGTCCAATCTTATACCTCACCCTGGGCTCAAGGGTCATTCTCAAGAAGCCTCCTCCAGGCTTTGTGCTGGAATAGCACCTCTTATGCATATCTGTCTTATGTTAGTATCCATCTAGGCCAGTACTCTTGCTTGGAATCCCATGGATGGAGGAGCCTGGAAGGCTGCAGTCCCCGGGGTTGCTAAGGGTCAAACACTTTTCACTTTCATGCATTGGAGAAGGAAATGGGAACCCACTCCAGTGTTCTTGCCTGGAGAATCCCAGGGACGGGAGAGCCTGGTGGGCTGCCGTCTCTGGGGTTGCACAGAGTCAGACATGACTGAAGTGACTTAGCAAGCAAGCAAGGCCTGTCTCCATCACAGGGAGGAGTGAGTCTGTGCTTTGCTTACCTAGTCCCATTGAGCACATTGCAGTGCTCGGGGAACCTTTACTAGGTGAAAGGATGAGTGGACGATAATGCAGTTATTGGTAGAGGAAATGTAGGAAGTGAAACAGGCCTGCTGGGTCAGATAATGGATTGATTTTAGAGTGTGGTGTTAATATTTTGGAAATAGCCCAACATGGACAAGCCCAGTAGAGGCCTAGTATTCAGAAGAAAAATCTGGGCTGGAGTAAGATTTGATGTTCAGCAGAATGTTGATGTCACGGACATGGACGAGGTTGCCCAGACTGATGGACCATAGAAGGGAATGTGGACAGGATCTTGGAGCCAGTAGGAATAAAGAAACCTGGAGGAGAACGGGTGGAGAGATAGGATGCGGAGACCCAGAGAAGTGTTGCTACCATATGATTGTCTGCCTTCTCGTTAAAATAAATGTTTCCATGTCTGCTTCACATGTCTGAGCCTCAGTTTCTTTGTGAAAATGAAATACTTCCTTCCTTGCACTGCGGTTGTAGGTATAATATGTATCACATTCTCAGGCGCTTGGTATGCTTACCCAGGGCATACCGGTATATAGTGTGCATTGTATAAACGGCGTGTCATCATGCAGCATAGGTTTTGAAGTCAGACTTGGGATTTGATCCTAGTTCGTGCATAGCGTTTGCATCTGTGAAGCGGAAAGGAAGCATTGTAGGACTATTGAGGACTGAATGAGATAACATAAAGCTCCTGTCTGATTGCCTGGCATGAGACATGCAGGTGGTGGGTGGTGGTATCTTCTGTTACCGTTTTTCATTCAATTCAATTAGTAACTTTATATTTTGAACTTTATCTTCCCTTTTTTTAAACTTTTATCTGCTTTTTATCATTTTTTTACCACGCACTTTATTAATTCTGCACAAACCTGAAAAGTGAGCAGTGAATTTTGAAGTTTTTTAGTGAATAGCTTAGACAATAAATACTTATATACCTGTATACATAGCAGTCTAATGAGCATATTCTAGTAACATTCTCTTCAGAATAAAGAGGAAGTTGATGCTTTTCGTTTACTTCAGTGTAAGTTCCTATTCCTTTTTCTTAATTTGATATAGAGTTGATGTACAGTATTACATAAGTTACATGCGTACAGTATAGTGATCCACAGCTTTTGAAGGTTATACTCCATTTATAGTTATTGAAAAATACTGGCTAAATTCCCTCTAAATTTCAGGTTTTAAAAGGTTGTGTTTTTGTTTTTTAAGCTTTTCGGTCTGTTTAACGAAGGTGCTTTTTCCTATCATAGTCACTCTGGTTGCCTATCCTGTCATTTTCTCCCTGAACTCCTCCTGTTTGCTCCCTGGTTCTTTTCCTCCTCTTGCTGTATCTCTTCATCCTGGTGGAGATTTAGAGTCTTCTTCTCAGGCACATTCTTTTTGTTTGCTTTGTTTTCTGTTTTCTTTACATTACAAAGAGAAATGTTAATCATTTTATTTCTGTTATTAATATTTTGGTGCAATTTGTTCTTTTTCCCTTATAAAAATAAAATCGGGATCTAACTTCATGTATTTTAGGAGTGATCCCCAAATGGCGGGACTGTATTACGTGCTGTTAGACCCTCACTATTTTGAAAATAATTTTTTTCAAAACAGCATCCATTTAAACGTTCACGAAGTTCTATGTTCAGATTTCTGGCATCTCTGCGGAATGGAAAGCTTTGCCGGCACCAAGCTCCAGAGCTGTCACCATCCCGAGCTGAGTGGCTGTTGCCCTCAGCTCATTCTTCCCACTCCCCTCCCACTTGGATCTTCCCTCCCACTGGTGGAGAAATATTTTTCTATACTCCCTAACCAGAGGAATATTTCCCTAAAATTGTGTTTTTACTTGAGGAAGGACCATGGGATTTTTTTTCTAAAGGCAACTTGCTTCACTTGTTTATAAAACCTGGTTGGCCCTATTGGCATTTGTATTTCTATGCTATAGGAAATGGGGGCTGTTTTTCTAATAGTAGCAGAGGAGTGTAGAGATCATTTTTTAAGGGGGAGTGATTTGATCGCAGTATTCAGGCTCACGTCAGAGATGGGCTGAGCCTGGAGACAGGAGAGGCCTGTGGGAAAGATTAGGCTAGCTATGATAACTTGCCTCACAGTCTTACACGGGTTCTATTTTTATCTCCATCTAGTGAAGCTTAGCAGGCTAGTAAGATAGTTGTGGACCTGAGAAGAAAGGGCAAAGTCAAGAGAACTGTCTGTGTCAGAGATCCCCAGGTACACTAGTTTCCCTAAAGAACTCACAGAACTCAGAAAAGCTGTAATACTCATGGTTATGGTTTGTTACAGCAAAAGAATACAGATTAAAATCAGCAAAGGCAAAAGGTGTGTAGAAGAGAGTCCAGGAGAAACTTAAGAGAAGCTTTCTATTGTCGTCCCCTCTCAGTGCAATCTCTTGGACTTGATTCTCCCAGCAACAGTGTGTGAGAGCATGTACAAAGTATTGCCAAGCAGAGAAGCTCACTCAAGCCTTAGTGTTCTCAGTTTTTATCGGGAGTCAGTTGTATAGTCGTGGAACACACCTGCGTGTCAGTCTCCAGCACCCTGCAGACCTGGATACATAACTCTTTTTTTCTGTGATTGCAAAGATTTCTGAATCATTTTGTTTTGGGTTCCCTGTGTGTTGAGACAAAAAGAGCATGACCCAGGCCCCGTGCACAGAAGAACAGATGTTCACCACAAGTCCCGTTGTTGTCATAATCGCTGGCATGGCCATGGTTATGCAAAGGGTCTCTTATCTGGCAGGCTCCTCTGTGAGCTACAGGAGCCCAGCAACCATCAAGGGCTAGTCTTGGAGCTCTTTGCCATGTGCAGCCTAGCCCTGCTATGCTCTTTTCTGTTCACCTTCCACAGTCAAAACACCAGGGGAGTAGAGTGGAAACAAGGACATTTAACCCCGGAGTTGTGGAGCAGTGAGAGTTGGACTGGGCTCTGGGGTATTTGTGATACTTCATGGTCCTATGATTCTGTCTTCACCAGTTTATAAAAACCCTTGCCCCTCGTTGCCCAGGGAAAACTACAATGTTCAGGAGCAGGAATACGTTTATTTTAGAGTTGAGGGCTGTTGCTTATAAAGAAGTAAAAGGCATCATATAAAGTTATATGGAAGAACTAAAACCAAATATATATCAATTTGATTAATGTAAGTGGGTCAAACTAATTTATGAAAAGAAGTTCATATTGAATCCTAAAGTAAAACCTGACTGTCTGCTATATACAGGGAACCCAAAACAAAACGATTCCGAAATCTTTGCGATCACAGAAAAAAAAGAGTTATGTAGGAGGCAAAATTGACAGGGTCTAGTGATTTTATTTTATTTTATTTTTTAGTGATTTTAGATAATAAGGAAGAGCTAGGAGAGACTTGTTTTCTAACTTAAGTAACGTCAGATCTATGTTCCCCTGATTAGTATTAAAAGGATATTCTGTGACATTGATTCCTTTCCTTTTCATTGGATTTTCTCTTAAAACTTGGACTAACATTGGCTTAGAGGTCAGTTTGCTGCTTTGTACACACTGGACTGATGATTACCCGAAATTGAAGGTGAAATTGCCATGTAATTGAAGGAACATTGGAACATGAATCAAGCAGCCCTGAATTCTAAGCTAACTTGCCTCTCACTGGTGTATTACATCTGGAATTTCCCTTAAAAGTGGCAGCTGAGACAATGATAAAAATGTCAAAAGAAATGCGGATCCTAGAATCAACGCTTAACTGTTGCATATTAGCTAGTGGCAAGTAACTTAACCTTTCTGAACTTCAGTCCCTCATCTTCAATGGGAGTAATAATAGTACCCCTTGTGGTGGTTTGAGGATGAGTCAGGCAATATCTCTTAAGCACTACCCAGGGTTAGACACGTAAGTGACCAGTGGGTCTCAGCCTTCCTGGGTATTGCTGTTGCCATCATTATTATGTCATGAGTGCCCTCCCTCTAAGACAGGCCCATTTCTCCAGTGTAAATCCAGCTCTATTTGCTTAAACTAAAATCTCCCACATAAATTTTATGTTTCATTTTTCTCATCTTCTCCCATGTAGTGACTGATAGAATGTAATTGGACCATGGCTAACACTTAAGTCATATCATTTTACTTTTTAACAAAATGAAGTTTTGATAAGTAGAAAATGTTCTTTTTAAAAAAGCAGAGGACAGGAGTGCTTTTATCATTGCTGGTTCTTGCATAAGAATTAATCACTTGAAATTTGATAATCATGCTTACTTACTGTATTACTTAGAACTCTTACTTTATATATCCTACTTTATTTCCAAGTGGCTTTAATTCAGCTAAGATACATAGTTCACTCAGGATAAAAGTAATAGCTAGATGAGGAAGCCAGAGAAGAGAGGGCAGTAGAATTGGTGGGATATAACTGATTCAAGTCAGGGATGGGTTAGTGCCCACCAGTGAGTGGCATGAGGTCCCGTATTTTACCAGAAGCTCATAGCTGGAGCAGCCTTGAGTCCATGAACCAAAACTTTGCTCACGTCTGTTTCAAAATCTACAATGGACAAGACACTTTGCTTTTGTTGTCGAATCCAGTTTTGTGTGTCTGACCCACAGTGAGGCCAAACAAACAGACAAGGCAGAGTTTGGAATAGCGTACTGCAGGGCCAGGCAAGGAGGGTGTTAGCTGGTGCTCAGAAAGCCCAACTCGCCATGGTTTTCGGGGGAAGAGGTTTTTCCTGGGCAAAACTGAGGGGGTGGGCTGCGGGGTGTTGCCCTCCTCTGGTGGCTGGTGGTTCAGGAATCTCAGCCACGAGCCTTCGGGTCCCGTCCTCTGGGCCCCGTGCTGGTGCTCAGCCTGCAGTCAGCGTCCTCCACCCGGCGGGGGGTTGTTAGCGCGTGTCCTGGGGGGAGGACGCAGGAC
>NW_011494644.1:7302101-7318757 GCF_000754665.1 Bison bison bison
GAGCTGTGCTGTTGTTTCGAGACTGCCTTTCCTTGGTTTCTGCGTTCCCTCCCTCCCCTAATTGAATCAGCCATTTGGAACTCAGGGAAGGTCTAGGAGGCCAAGATCTTTTTTCTACAACAAGAAATGGGGGACATGGAAAAGCTTTTGTACGCAAGAGAACCCCAGAGGGATCTGTTAGGTTTCGCTTTCTTCACCCTTGCTCCTCCCCGTTCCAGAAATTGAATCTAGAAATTTAAGAGGCATTCTCTTTTTTAAAAAGTTGATTGAGATAATTTACACGGACAAGTCTCCTTTTACAGTGTACACTTCCGTGGCTTTTAGTACGTTCTCAGAGTTGTGTACCCATCACACAACCCGTTGTTGTGCATTTCCCCAGAGAAGCCCCTTTGGTGTCATTCCTCCCACCTGCGTTAGGCGTAAGTGAAAACTAGTATTTTTGTTTTCTATAGATTTGTCTGTGTTGGACCTTTCGTGGAAGTGGAAGCGCGTAGTATCTGGTCTCTTGTGGCTGGCGTTTGTGGCTTAGCGTAATGTTTTCAAGGTTCATCATGTTGCTGCATGCTGTACTTCATCCCTTTTTATAGTTGAATTGGATCACATGTACCACATTTTGTTTATGTACTCATCAGTTGGTGGATATTTGAGCGTCAGAGATACTCTCGATTCCTTCCTTCCTCCAGTCTCCCCATCCAGTCCATCTCTGAATAGTGCCCAGTCTGCTTTCTAGTTTATGCATCTGTTGTGTCTCCTAATGCTCTCCCTGCTTCTGTCCTAGCCTGCCTTCTCTTTTCCACACTACAACAAATGTGACTTCAAAATAAATGGAACTGTATTAGTATGACTTCCCTTCCTAAAACCCTTCGATACAGTGACCTCATTGCCAAGGCCTAGAAAGCCCTGTTTGAGGGCGTTGCCAATTCTGAAGGCTGGAGGGAGCAGACGGCATCAGTCAGTCTGCAGTGGTGGGGCCGGGGCAGCTGGAGCATGCAACACCCCACTTCAGGATCTTTGAATTGCAAGCATTTAAGACAAAATGTTCTTGGGCTCTTCAAGATCAGGGCCCAACTCCTTCATGTTGTTCACTCTCCCATTTACTATTTCCCAGACCAAACGATCTTTCAGTCCCTGAGAAGTGACAAACAGTGTTTATCCTCTAGTCTTTGTGCAGGCCTCACCCACTGGCTGGAATTTTTTCCCTCAAACTCTTCCCATGCCGGCCTTGGCCCTCCTCACCATGCATTCTCTCCTTCTACCCTCTGTCCTCCAGCTTTTCTGTCAATGAATATACTGTCACTGAGGGCCAGGACCCCATCGGAGAGAGGTGACTGAGGTCTGAAGAAAGCGCAGGGCTTTTTTTCCTCCTGACATCTTCACCTAATCTACAGAACACAGTTTGGAACCCACAGATCTAATAAAAGGTTTTCTTACTGTATTTGACAAACTACTAGAAATAAATGTGATGGTATATTTTGCTCACACTTCCCTTCCATTTTCTCTTTTTTAGGTGCTATTTCAAGTGGTTTCAGGCTGGAAGAGTCTCCATTTGTTCCCTATGACTTTATGAACAGCAGTACTTCACCAGCCAGTCCTCCAGGTTCAATAGGAGATGGCTGGCCACGTGCCAAATCGCCTAACGGCTCTAGCAGTGTTAATTGGCCACCAGGTAAATGCTGGCATCTTCTTTTGTGAGAGTTTGTTTCCATTAGGATTTCAGTACCTCTGGACATACAAATGATTTGGCCCCAGTTCTGTTTGATTGGACTGACTTGCACAGAGGGTGGGGGAGAGCACAGAAATGGCGAATGAGAAGTTGAGCGTCGGGTTTGGGCTGCTGAGTGACCTGGCCTGTTAACGGTGCTTGTATGCTGTGAAGGTGGGGTTGATTAGTCCGACACAAAGCATGATAGAAACCTGTGTTCATTGTTCTTCTCCAGATGTCTGGGGACTGACATGACAGCATTTCCATCTATTGAGGAATCACCAGAAATGCACTTACAGCCTGCTTTGTCCAATCCAAGTTGCTGTAGCTTTGTGATTGTAATAAAGCACTTTAAAATACACCTTTAAAAATATATAAACCCAGAGAAATTACTTCAGGCAAAAATTTGCAAGTTACTCATTAATAACAGCTTATATTAGTTGTGATATTAAATCAGGCTGTTAGGGTGTTGGAAAATAATTTGAGAATATTGGGAAATATTTGAGAATTGCATAAACTTTAGGAATAAAACTTCGGGATAGTTAATAGTGGATTTTTAGATGATTAAGCCTGAACTAATTTGAAGTTTTTATTTCCAGAATTTCGCCCTGGTGAACCATGGAAAGGTTATCCAAACATTGACCCTGAAACTGACCCTTACGTCACTCCTGGCAGTGTCATAAACAATCTTTCAATTAATACTGTGCGGGAAGTTGACCACCTCAGGGACAGGAACAGTGGTATGTAGACGGGTACAACCTAGGGTTTCTGAATGGTGCAGGGCTCAAGGTAGACATGAAACTCTGAGCGGCAAGAGTCACTCCAGCATGACACAACCCCTGACATCCAAGGGGCTTCTGACAGTGCTAACAGAACTCTTGATTACTGTAGGTAACTCTTAACCACTTTTTAATTGATGGGGATTTGTTAATCACTTGATAGGGTGAACACGTATATTAACTTAAAGAACCAACAGACATTTGCTTTCTAATAACTATATTAGTATATAACTTTTATAACAAGTTGCCATATTGTAGTTATTAAGAAATGGCTCTTTCCTATGAAAGATGTTGTATTATTATTTGTTTTCACACTCTGGATATTAAAGAACTTTCCTCTGGAGAAGCATTTGGCTTTCTTGGTCTCTCAGAGTGAAAATAAGAGCAATTTAAGGGTCCATGCATCCCGATGCGCTTTGCAGTGGATTATCACATAAAATCCTCCTCCTCCCTTATCACGGGGTTATTTCTCACCATGTACAGGAATGCCACGTGCACACACACAATAGAGGAAAGGTGAGCAGAGTGAAGGAGGACAGATCTTGTAACATACATCCTCAGCGCTGTCCCTTTACACAGTTTTGTAATAAAGAAAATGTCTAACAGTCAACACTTTCTATTAAATACATAGTTTGTTGACAGATGTTTGCCATGTCACAGTGGTGAGATAAGAATCCTTGTCATTCTGAAATAGCTGAATTAGCTGACAGTTGTGTGTGGAACCACCTGGAACCACTGCTTTCACAGGAGAACGTGGGCAGTGAGCGCTCATGGCCTGCAGTTAAAGGATCCAGCAGCAGGAACTATTGCAGAGATTCACAGAATGGTCGGGTCTGGAGCTAAACTAGAGTAGCCATTAAGGGGATTTGCAGTAATAGGAAGAGAGGCTAGGTTCTGGGGCGCAGTGGGGAGGAACAAAGGCCTGGCCCACTGGTGGTGCCGGTGCCAGGGCGCCTTGGGGAGCTGCCCAGCAAGCAGGCATGAGCTCAGAGACAGGCCAGGCCTCAGATGGAGCCTGGTACTGAGAAGCAAGGCGGTGTTGCCTCTTGCCAATCGCACTATTGGGGTATAGTCTCACAGACATGTACGAGGAGACGGGTGGGAGAGGGACCTCTTCTGAGCCAAGGTGGAGGCAAGAAGGAAACTGCCATCTTGGGCACCGTGCCCGAGGCCTGAACATGCCTGTGTCCGTTCTGTGACATACACTTAAGTTGCAGATTCTCTGAATGCTTGTGCGTCTCAAAACGCCTGGTCTCCCGCTCTAGTGAATGGTTCGCTGGGCTCTTCCTTGTGCAGGGTCATCCTCATCCTTGAACACCACGCTGCCTTCAACTAGTGCCTGGTCATCCATTCGTGCCTCCAACTACAGCGCTCCCCTCAGCAGCACAGCACAGAGCACTGCAGGTGGGCCTCGTCCCCGCGCGCCCCATCCGAGCCTGGGCCGGGGCTGTTGTGTTGCCCTCTTATTTTAATCCAGAGTCGTGTTTTCAGGGAGCTGGGGAAGTATATTTCTGAGCTTGGGATGATATTTTTAACACTATTTGCCCCCTTTTAAAATTTGTCGTATCTAGTCGTCATTTATTAAAATAATCAGGTTTCACTGAATAGCCACTCTCATCTGAGATTAAATGTAATTTAGTTCAAAGCAGTAGTTCTCGAGTATCTGTAGTGAAGGACCTTTTTTTTAATGCCCAGTCCTTTGCAGACTGATGACTTTTGTAAAATACAGTAAACCCAAGCTTGAAAGTGCTAGAAAAATGAGTACAGCCTTGGGGGTAGTGTCAGGTTGCTCTCAAAGTTTACAAACGCTCGCTCTAAATTTCTCATACTGTCATAAGCCAGTAATAAACTGGGTTGTGAGCAGTCTTCCATCACACTTTGAGATCTGCTGGCTTAAAGACAAGCTCCTTATGATCAGGTAGGAAAAATAGTTGACGGTGACAGAAGTTAGAAAGTTTTTCTGTTGGCTTCTGCTCCTCCGCCTTTTTTAGCATTCGTTTTACTTAGTTCCCTGTGTTTCTGGCTGTGCACTGGACCCATAGGCAAATTGCTTACCCTCTCTGAACCTCAGTAGAGAGTGTGTGAGGATCAGAAGGAGAAGTACGCCACAAGCCCAGCAGACCAGCACTCGGTACCGAGTGTCCCCCTGTGAATGTCTGCTGTGAGGACTCCCTGAGTCGCGTCTACTTTTCTCATGAGTGAATAATGAAATGCTGAAATCCAGTGGTCTGAGTATCGGTCCTGAGGGACTCATGACTGGTAAGGTGTGGAGTTCCCACTTGCTCTTTGAAGCAGTTCAAAGCAGTGTTTAGTGTGTTGTTGTGTTAGCTGGACTAAGCGTCTCACGGGTCTTAAAACTACGAATGAGACAGACAGTCTGTTTTGAGGCAAGGGAGCAGGTTCCTTTTTAAAGTTCATTTTTGTCTGATCTGCTTTTATTGGGGGAATGGGTACTGTCATTACTTAAATTTTCTCTTTTCTGAAAGCATTTCTCTCCCTTCTCCCCCTCTTTGTTTTTCTCCTTCGAGTAGCCAGAAATAGTGATTCCAAATTGACATGGTCCCCTGGTTCAGTTACAAACACCTCTCTGGCTCATGAGCTGTGGAAGGTCCCTCTGCCACCTAAAAACATCACTGCTCCGTCCCGCCCACCTCCGGGACTGACTGGTCAGAAGCCACCCTTGTCTTCGTGGGATAATTCTCCCCTTCGAGTAGGTGGAGGATGGGGAAATTCTGACGCCAGGTATACCCCAGGTAAGACGACGTGCAAGAAGGTGGTTTCTTGTGGTTCATTCACTGAACAGCAGCAGAACCACCAGACTAGAGGCCTGAGAAGGAGACTGCTGCACTGTCCTCTGTGAAGTAGGGTTAGAAGGTAACGCAGCGCAAGATTCCTGGTTCCTTACTGTCTTCTGCCGTGCTTTGGAGAGTGTTAAATTTTACTTTAAATTTGGCCCACGTTATTTAGGTTTCCCCAGAAACACACACCAGTCAGCAATGAAGTTAATAGAATGGGGACCCCTCCTTTCAGAAGCTGCTCAAGAGCTCATCTCATTCGGTGTAGTAACTTCCTGCACGTGGCGGACTTGTGGTGACACCATGTCACACAGAGAAGTATTGTCTGATAAACCTGGGGTCAGCGGGGACAGCCCATCTGGGCCTTTAAGGGGCCTGTTTTGGGGTGAAAGCTTGGCCTGTATTTAGGATCATCAGAAACTTTATTGATTAAACAGGGACGTTTCAGAGTGAAAGGAGGTGCTGTTAATTAAACATGCAGGCCTAAACCGGACTGTCCTAGGAACCCTGGGACAAATGGTTCCCACCCCCGCTCCTTCTGTAAACGACAAACACGGGACTTGTACTGGGTCACGTCCCCGCCGCCTCCCCCAGCATACACTGCACACACAGCCACAAACACAGCTTGTGGCTCATCTGCTCCCCTGTCCCCAAGTGCACGAAGTTTTCTCATCTCCAGGCTGAAAATTGTAGTGAAACCTCATTAATAATAATTTCCAATCTTTAGACCAGTGATTGGTTGAAAAAAAACTTAAAATATTTCCTTAGAGGAAAGGTTTTAATTATGTGAAAAGAACACTTGAGTCTGTTCCAAGTTACTAAATCCAAATTAGCTTGGTGTAATGTGTGAGCGATTCTTTTAGGTCACAGGCATCTTCTGGGTGCCAGCTCACTGCCTGGAGGTACATGATGAAGGACATCATAAATGTGGCTGAGGACCCCTGACCCTCAGGAGGGTTGATGGCGTCGGGTGGGATCAGGAAGCCTGTGTGAGTCAGCCACGTCAGCAGAGGGGGCCGTGTAGGCCAGGGCGTGGAGACCTGGGAAAACACAGGGTTTCCTGTTGAAGTCGGAGCTTGGCAAGGGTTGGGGGGCGGTGTTCAGGGAGTGCTGAGTGCCTTGAGCTGTGGCATGCAGCCATCTTCTAAAGGGTTTATGAGGCTCTCTTGAACAGCTTTAGACAGGAGTGACTGGATCATGTCTTGAAGCTGCTGGGAGAGGGAGACGATGCCTTGGGGCCGGACAGGAAAGCCAGGTGCAGAGCCCCTGTGGTAGCCCAGGCTAAACAAGGAATGTCTGGACGATTGGCAGACTCTTAAATCCCCTCTAACTTTGTACCCTGTGGGACCTGCATGCAAAGTCATCCAGTAGCTGAGATGATGTGAAGCTAGGCTATTTCCCAAATAGGGAATAGGTTTAGCTTTATAAATGGGAAGAGCCCAAAGACATCTGGCCTGTGGTTCCCTCGCCCACCGTGATGAGCTGGCAGCTCTCTGAGCCCCTCACCCCCAGAGCCCAAGCCATGTGCCCCAGGAATTAGCTGCTGGTCAGAGCTGGAGTGAGGTGGCATCCTGGCCTGTGGAGAAAATACCCCAGGTAGAAACCCAGGTAAGAAGGAAGGACTTGAGCTCAGGTGATCCTTCTGAATCCCTCCAGTGTAACTGGGCTGTGTTGTCCTGAACAGTCATTCAGGCCACAGTCTTAGAAGGCTGACTTGTCCTTTTTCTTCCTTGTTTAGGTTCCAGCTGGGGTGAGAGCAGCTCAGGGAGAATAACAAATTGGCTTGTTCTAAAAAACCTTACACCTCAGGTAAGAACGTCAGGTATCCTGGTTGATGGTTCCTGGTTCCAGGTCCCATGGAAGCAAAGGCTTCCGTGCTGGTGTAAGTCTGAGAGGAGCACTGCGCAGGCCCGCTCAGTGGACTAAACAGATGTCAGGGCTGGCAGAGAATGGTCTGCGGATTCCTCAGGCAGGCTGCTGGTCTGATCCTGCGGTTCTTATGCTGTGAAATGCACAGGAGCCGATCAAAACCAGAGTCCTAAACCTCACCCCGCAGACCCTCATGTAGCAGACCTGGGCTAGGGCCAGGGTCTGCATTTCTGTAAGGGCGTTCAGATTAGTTTAATGCAGGTGGTCCTTGTGCCACATTTTGAGAAACCGTGTCTGCCCGTTTAGATGAGAACATTTTCTTAGTCCCTGGATGACCCCCTCCTCTGGAGGCTGGGTGTTAAGAGCCCACCCCCCTCCTCCCCAGGGAGCAGTGCCTTGATGAATCCTGTCCTCAGGGCAGGGAAGAGAGAAGACCTGAAGCCACAGCAGGGGCAATGGCTAACTAAGGAATTGGGGATCTGGGGAATATCCAGGAGTCTAGAGGCCACAGAGGTATGGCTCTGGGACCAGTGGAGGTGGGGAGGGAGGCGCTGTGCCCCATGGCAGCAGTGAGTCCCAGTGCAGAGTGGCACCAGGAGTGAAGGACCTCGGGCAAGAGAGAGAACCAGAGTCCCAGCCTGGGACCACCTCCCGGACGGTCCTCGCGGTGGTGCGTCTAACTCGCAGCTCCCCGGCTCTGTTTCCTAGATTGATGGCTCAACTCTGCGTACTCTGTGCATGCAGCATGGCCCACTGATAACATTCCACCTGAACCTCCCACATGGAAACGCTTTGGTCCGTTACAGTTCAAAAGAAGAGGTAGTGAAGGCACAAAAGTCTCTGCACATGTAAGTTCCCCATTCTGCGCAGGCGCCTGGAAAATGCCCCTGGGGTCGCATGTTTGGAATCCTCCTGTTAGGGCCCCCTCGGGTGGCTGGAAGCACCTCTGGTGACCCTGTGCACCACCCCTGGGCCGGCATGTGCGGCCCCGCAGTGAGCATCTCAGAACAGCTGCAGCCTCCTGTGTTTTGGCTCCAAGGGCAGCGTTCAGAAGGGAGCACATCACCCCAGATCAAAGTGGCCCTAGAAAGTCCCTTAAATTGCCAGTTAGGAGGCAGGACGTGATCTTGATGCCTCAGCAGAGCTGGGTGGCACGTCTGGGTCTGGAGAGCCCTGGGCACTGTGCCCCACCACGTGTGGCCTCCAGGGCGCACGCGGGCTGGCAGGAGGGACCCTTGCTATGCCCTGCCCTCTCCTTTTCCCCCTCCACGGCGACAGAATGCCCCCCTGACTTTGGCTCAGACCCCTCAGCTGGCCCCCATCTTCACCAGGCCTGCTTGTGTCTCTCCTCCAGGTGTGTACTGGGGAACACTACTATTCTTGCTGAGTTTGCCAGTGAAGAGGAGATCAGTCGTTTCTTTGCACAAAGTCAGTCTCTGACCCCTTCTCCCAGCTGGCAGTCTCTTGGGTCCAGCCAGAGCCGGCTGGGCTCCCTCGACTGTTCCCACTCATTCTCCAGCCGGACCGATCTCAATCACTGGAATGGTGCTGGGCTGTCGGGAACTAACTGTGGAGACCTTCATGGCACTTCCCTCTGGGGGACCCCACATTATTCCACAAGCCTGTGGGGTCCTCCCAGCAGCAGCGACCCCCGGGGAATTAGCAGCCCATCCCCCATTAACGCTTTTCTTTCTGTTGACCACCTGGGTGGGGGTGGAGAGTCCATGTAACAGTGTAGACTAGACTCACGAACTTCGACCTCAAGCCGCAAGAGAAAGGAGCACTAAGTTGGGCTCGCCGCCTGCAGCCAGGGGCCACCTGTGGGAACAGCTATTCTCTGCACATTCTCCACTTTGTTTTCCCTGAAACATATCAGTTTGAATACTTGAATCATGCAGGCCAATATTATAATGTGAAAAGGTATCTATCTATTTACACTCCCAAATAGCGCCATACAAGCTACACCGTATAGAATGAGCTCACTTGTGTATATTCATCATGTTTAGCCTTTGAGTTCTTCCCCCCTTCCTCCCCCTCCCCCCATTCATTCTTTTTCTCTTCTTTTTGCAAACACGTTTTTTGGGCTGATAATGTATGAGCTTTTAACTTTGCACTGAAGGGTGTTCTCCCCGTCTACTCGGCAGCACGGGGAGGGCAGCTGTTCCAGTGTAAACGTTTACTCAAGGATGTTCTTAAGGTGTGCGCTCTCTACTATGCCTTGATGTTTGCCTACCTTATTGTGGTATCGTGGAGTTTAAAAGATCAAGTTATGATACTGACTTAGGACTATAAATGAAAGTATTGCACCAGTTTTCTCATGTTATAAAACTAAAGAATTTCACTCTGCAGTTTGAAAAACTGTGGCCACAGCTGTGACTTGCAGCCCACCTGCCACCCAGGACGGGCCCTGCACTTTGAATAGGCTTTCCATTTTGTTTTGAAGGTTCCCACGTTGAGCCTTCTTGTTTACAGATTTTTTTGTTTGTTTTTTGAGAAAAAAAAAATGTTTACTCTTCCATCATTTAAAAAAAAATTAAAAGACAAAAAAAAAAAAATGGAGGATGATTTAAAAGATGCTTTCTATCTCTGGGAAAAAGGAGCAGCATTTGGCCATGTTCTTTTGTTTTTCTATTCCTGTCCTAAATCAAAGAGCATGGTTCTCAGGAAAACCAGTTCCCCAGTTTAAAAAAACAAAAAAATTAAAAAAAAAAAAAAACTCCTTGTAGTTTCTTATAGGAAAAGAGAAAAACCCCAACTTTTAGCACTGATACTACATATTGCTCTGTTTAAGAATTTTCTCTGCCAAAAAAAAAAAAAGAAAAAAAAAATGCTTAAAGCTGGAGTTTGAGATTCTGCTTTCAGATGCTATCTTTTTATTAGTGAGTGATGATGGTTTGCTAATAATCAATAGGTAATAATTTTTTGTAATCCCATCAAGTGGCTCTCTCTGTTTCTGCTCTCTCGTGACTGTGTTAATGTTTAACTGTTGTACCTTAAAGCCGAAATCAGTAACTATGCATACTGTAACCAAGATATTGGGCTTACAGAATTGTTCGTTGTATAAAGAAAATTTTAAATGTTGTTGCAAACTAACGAGTTATACACCATTTTTAAAATTTCTTTCTCCCCACCCCCCCTTTTTTTGCCCACAAATGGTATTATAATGCTTGCTTAGTCAAAGAAGAGAGACTAAACAAGGGTAAAAATTTTAACAGTACAGAATTTGCCATCATTTCATTGCCTTGATTCTAACTGTTTGTGTCCTAAGATGCAAAAGAAGTCAGTGGCTTTTAACTGTTTACAAATAGAATGTGATTGTAAAATGTACAGTTTGGTTGTGTTTGAATTATGAACTTTCTTCAGATATAATAAACCATGACTTTTTGGCTGCTCAACATTAACTGTCTCTTTTTTGTGAATTTATTTGTACGCTCTTTTTTATAACGAAAGTTTCAAAGTTGCTATGTATGAGGGTTCTCATAGAGCAACCTAGTAAAAAAAAAATCTAAGCGAATATTTGAACGTTTTATCCGAACTCATTCACAATTTCACCCTGAAATAATGTGAGAACAATGGGAAACTGTCGCTTGCTCCTTCCTGCCCTCTCTCAGCATCTTTGGGATCTTGTTGCTCAAAACTCTCCTGTGACTTCATCTTCCCCACCATTTGTGCCCATCTCAAGCCTCAGCAAGAGACCATTTGGAACATGAAGCTTAATGACTTGACAGTGTTCTTAGTGTTAACTCTCATACCTCTGTTACAAAATGAGAAATGCCACAGCCTGGACTGGCCTTTTTCTCCCCCCTTCACGGCCCTCGCTCCTCACCGCAGGAGCTGCGGGGGCAGAACCTGTGTATGTATTTCAGCGTATGACTTCAGATCATGCTCCAACTTGCCAGGTGTAAGCTAATGTTGTTGGACACCTTAATATAAGCAAATGTTGTTCAATGCATTCAATGTATATTGACTTCCATACTGGTTTTTCCAAAAACCAAAGGTAGCTTTGAAAAACCACGTCTGGAAATGTTTGGAACGTTAAGCTGATTGACCTTTTGGGGCTTTGAGTAGTATATAATTGACTTCATAACTGCGTTAATTGTATTGTTAAAGTGTTTGGGAGTTTTTTGCGCTTGTTATGTGGAAATAAAGTGTTTGATTTAAAAAATTAAGAAGTGGTTTGGTGTTTGCCTGGTCTTTAACAGTTCTAGTCCCTAAACAACTGTGTTCCTCCTAAACCTTCCTTAATCTCTTTCAACTGCCCACGCCTTAGGCTAGATGATTAGTCTGACCTTGACATTCCCCTGGCTCAGTGACCTTGAGTCACTAACAGCCTCTTAGAGTTGATCTAAAGCTTTTAACACATCCAGCCATGTGTTTCCAAATATAGCTCCCAGGAGCTACACAGCTCCTCCCTTGGATGTGTCCTGGGCTCTAGACATCCTGAGCTGCTCCCTGAGGGCCTGCCCAACACTGCCTTCTCCTCAAAGACAGTAATCCGCTGGGGTCAGCTTGCCTGGACTGGCAGCCAAAATCCGGACTCTCTCCTGTACCAAACTGAATCTGTTTTGGGTGCAGTTGAAAAGGACAACTTAATTGCTTTGCCAGGCAAAGGGAAACCCAGAGGGCTGATCACCCTCAAGATTGTGTGTCCCAACCCGGAGCGGGTAGTGAGGAGTTTACTATAGAAGGTTCAAAGAGGGTGTGATCAGCTCATGAACATTCTTCTGAGGTTGGTGATGAGACAGTTGGGAGTCAGCACCATCAACTTTCTGATTCCAACCAGTCTAGGGTCTGTCTACCTGTTTGGGGGCAGCATACTGTTAACTTTTCCCACCTGAGCTGCCAAACAGCTCAAAAGTCATCTGTGTATCCTCTGAGAGGAAACCAGGACCCTGTCCCTAAGGCTGCAGTATTGTCTCTTGACTACTCCTCCATTATCTCTGCATCCTCCGCCTTCCCTGATTAACAACCGTTTGGAACCCAGGGAACATTGTAGAGGCTGAATGAAGCCTATTTCCTACAAACAAGAAATAGGAGATACAGAAAGGCTTTTGTGCCCAGGAGCCCCACTAGGTCTTCCTGCTCAGTTTCACCATATCACAGAACCACCTGAATTTTCAGACTTCATAGTTTTAAAAATCAACTCCTTATGTCAGTTTTTTGACAAAAGATGGTGATGTCATGACTCTGAAAAATCAGTGCCACTGGTCTTAAGTAAGCTATCCAAAAAACAAACCAAAAAATAGATTCAGTTCTGGGTGGAGACAACCTATCAAAGCTCAGGGGGAGGTGTGAAGTCTTTGCAGAGGAGTTAAGGGCACAGCATCACAGAGGACCCACACTTTATAAATGTTTATATTTTTATTTGGCTGCACTGGGTCTTAGTTGCAGCCACATACGAACTTTTAGCTGAGACATGTGGGATCTAGTTCTCCAACCAGGGTTTGAACTGGGGCCCCCTCCTTTGGGAGCTCGGAGTATTAGCCACTTGACCACCAGGGAAGTCCCTATTTCTTTTTTTAAATTTTATGTTATTTATTTTTGACTGCACTGGGTCTTTGTGGCCGTGCAGGGGCTTTCTCTAGCTGCACCGAGGGGGACTTATCATTGCGGCACCTTCTTTTGCTTAGGGTTGTGGGCTCTAGAGCATGCGGTCAATGCATAGGCTTAGTTGCCTGCAGCATGTGGAATCTCCCAGACCAGGGATCTAACCCCGGCCTCCAGCATTGGCAGGCAGATTCTTATCCAGTGGACCACCAGGGAAAGTCCTGTTTATTTTTTTTTAATTTTTTGGCTGTGCCACACAGCAGGCAGGATCTTCGTAGCCGGAATTGAACACACGCTCCCCTTCAGTGGAAGCAGCCTCATAACCACTGGACAGCCAGGGAAGTCCCTTTTTGAAAAAATGTTTTTGCTTTTTTATTTCTTGGAATACCCACACTTTAGAAATTGCTCCTCGGGAATGTCTGCGGTGTGTACAGGCGGTCAAGGATAACTCCCAGCCTCGTCCACTGGGTCCCGCCCTGAGGCTTTGACTCAGCATTCCCTTTCTCCACTGAAAAGTGCTACCATGACCACTGACGGCCTAGGCAGCTGGAATAAAACCCATGTCCTTGAGGTGGCATTTGAGGAGAGCGAGCCCTTAAGGGCGGTGAAGCAACAGCCAGGCGTGTGACAAGATCAATTCCTGCAGGCCGGGAGGGCATCAGTGTGAGCCAGGGGGACAACACAGGAGACCAGCAGAAAGGAAGGTGGGGATAGCGCTTGCTGCACTGTGGCTGCCTGCTAGCATCACGCAGGAGCTAGAAGGAAGTCCCCATGCTCCAGCCCCACTGCAGACACGTTTTAAAACCTTGATGGGACCCTGGCCCTCGGCAGTAGACGTGCAGAGTCCTAACCACTAGACCACCAGGGAATTCCCTTCTATATTATTTATTTTATAACTGTATGTGAATCTACAACTATCCGAAGAAAAATTTCCATCTGAAATGTAAATTAAGGTCTTACTAAAGGAGTGATCGTCAAATCATTCTCTTGATGGAGCAGATATTTTTAACACTGCTTTTGGACAAATGCCCCAGAGTTCCTGATTTCTGTCCTTCGGAAAAGTACTAGAGGTAAAACTGATTCTTCGGCTGTTTTAGAGGATCTTTTTAAAAACTCTGTTCCTTTTTTTTTTTTTCTGGCCTCATTGTGCAGCTTGCAGGATCTCTGTCAGGGATTGAACCTGGGCCACAGTAGTGACAGCCTGAGAACTCCCCAAATGAATGCCTGCCTCGTTGGATTTTGGCAAAGGGGTAAATAATAAATTGACAACAAAAAGTTTAAAAAAAATTATAATGTTAACTCTATAGCCATCCTAAGGCCCTCCTGGGACTTCTTGGCTGTGCTGGGTGTGCTGGGTCAGCATCCCAGGCAGGTTCCAGTGCTCAGCAAAGGCCCCAGGGTGCCCCCAGGGTTAAGATGCGTACCACATGCTCAGTCACTTGAGTAATGTCCAATTCTCTTTGACCCTATGGAGCATAACCCGCCAGCTCCTCTGTCCATGGGACTCTCCAGGCAAGAATACTGGAGTGGGTTGCCATGCTCTCCTCCAGGGATCTAAGGAGCCCCTCAAGTGTGCACCAGAGACTTGAAGCCTTTGTTTGCACTTCCTAGAGTCACTATTTTAGTTTTGTTTCTGTTTTAATATTTTTCCTATAGAAACACAGATAAGTGATGACAAAGAGATTTTTAAGGAATACAGTTAAGGCCTATAGGCCCTTATTACATAAGCATCAGAAGTCCCATTCTTGGAGGGGACAGGGCTAAACCTATGGCTGATTCATGTTGATGTTTGGTAGAAACCAACACAATACTGTAAAGCAATTATCCTTCGATTAAAAATAAATTAGAAAAAATGTCCCATTCTTCAGGAATTTAGTTTTCAAGTATTTCATTATTTTGAATTTTTCGTTCAATAACATTGTCTGGTTTTACTGGGCTAGTTATTATCATCCCCCTGCTAGATATAACAAGTAACCCTGGTTTGCTAAGGTTGCCTTGTAAATACACACATTCAGGTTTTACTTTTTTTTTTTTTTTGGAATCAGGCCATTTTTACTGAGGGGCTTCCAGGGAGAGTCGAAAGGCTGGGAGCACAATGAGATTCAAGTCCTTCTCCCAGCCAGGATCTCTCCAGATTCACGGTCCCTGAGAAGCAAGATTTACTTTTTAAATGACTCACATTTAAAGACAACCTTAGGGACTTCCCTGGTGGTCTGGTGGTTACGAATCTGCCTTCTAATGCAGGAGACAAGTTATTCAATCCCTAGTCTGGGAATAAAGATCCCACATGCCGTGGGGCAACTAAGCCTGGGTGCCACTGCTGAGCCTGCCCACACTGGAGCCTGTGCTCCGCAACGGCGAAGACCCGATGCAGCCAAATTTTTTTAAAAATTTAATAATTTAAAAAATAATAAATATGATGAAAGTGAAAATGTTAGTCGCTCAGTCATGTCTGACTCTTTGCGACCCCACAAACAGTAGCTCCTCTGTCTACAGAATTCTCCAGGCCAGAATACTGGAGTGGGTAGCCAGTCCCTTCTCCAGGGAATCTTCCTAACCCAGGGATCAAACCCAGGTCTCTCGCATTGCAGGCAGATTCTTTACCATTTGAGCCACCAGGGAAGTCCCAGAAATATGATGGCACTCCCCTTATTAAAAAATAAAGACAATCTTAGTTATATACATAGCAGTTCAGGTGAAGGGCACAAATGGGACATCCTGAGTGCCTAAGGACGAGGCAACAGGTCCAAGGGAGAGCTCTTCCCACCCGCACACCTGTGCCCTTGGGAGTAACAATTTGGACGTCCTTGGCTGTTCAGTGGTTAGTACTCTGAACTCCACTGTAGGCGGCGCTGATTCCATCCCTGGTGGGAAACTTAAGATCCTACATGCCTGGAGGTGTGGCAAAAAAAAAAAAAAAGAGAGTAGATAAATAAGCTGTTATTGGTCTGTTACAGCCTTTGAAATGACACCACTCTGGGCTGAAATCCTCATCACACCATCTGCTAGCTCAGTCCCTGACCCCCAACATCCAAAATCCTTCTGCTTGGCCTTCAAAAGAGATCTTTAATCAGACCATCTCTCCACCCCCAACACCGTGACCTCAGCCAGGACATCTCCTGCTTTCCACCCTCTCTGTCCACCCGCCTCACAATAGCTAGGGTGAGCTTTGCCTTTTGTCCTTTTAAAAGCCGCCATGGGGACTTCCCTGGTGGCCAGCGGCAAGGACTCCGCGCTCCCAATGCAGGGGGCCTGAGTTCGATATCCCTGGCCAGGGAACTAGACCCCACATGCCGAAAGTAAAAGGTACTGTGTGTGCTGCAACAGGCTGACGATCCTGAGTGCCACAAGTAAGACCTGGTACAGCCAAATAGATATATATATATTTAAACTGACATAATTTTCATACAATACAGGAGCCCAGTTCTAAAGCGTACCATTCAGTGGGTTCATGAGTGCATGCACTCATGTATCCCTCATCCCACCAAGATAGAAGCCGTGTCCATCACCCCAGAAAGTCCCTTTGTGCCCCTAAACTCTGGGGCTTCAGCTCCATCACATCACCAGCATGTTTATGACCCTCTGATGACTTTCTGTAGCACTTAGGAAAAAACCCAGACCCCTTACCACGCTTTACCCCCTATCCTCACCTGCTCTCCTCGGCCCTCCCCAGACCCCCTTGCTCTCTCCCGCCCCAGGGAATCACCTCTTCCTCTGAATCAGTCTTGCCCCAGGTGTTCAGCTGGCTACTCCTGATCCCACTCCAAGCAAAGAAGCCTGTGCACGGAACCCCTTCCCAACCTTCTCTCGAATAGTCCCCTCCCACCCTCAGCCGTTCTTCTGTCCAGAACAGTGATTCTCAACTGGAGGTGATGTTGGCCCCGCCCCAGGGGATAGTCAGGATGTCTGGAGACCTTTATGGCTCTCACAATAAGGGGGTGGGTGGGGGGGAGAGCCTGCTCCT
>NW_011494644.1:7318857-7320181 GCF_000754665.1 Bison bison bison
CCTTGAAGTGTACAGGACGCCCCCTCCCCCGACACACACACACAGAGGAAGGGATTATCCAGCTGCAGAGAATGAGAAGCCCAGGTCTAGCACATGCCGTTTTATTCCGTTCAGAGCATCTCTCAGTATCTCCAAGGAGTCCCTGTGCGTTACCTCCTTCCAGAACGCATGTATGGTCATCCTCCCATCCGGTTGCAGAGTGAGATCAGATCCAGTCACTCCCCAGCCTCCAACCCTTCGAGGTTCCCGCTGCGCTTGGCAAAAGTACAAGCTCCTTCCTGTGGCCACTGAGGCCCTGCTAGACCTGCCCTGTTGGCCTTGACCTCACCTGTTGGCCTTGACCTCACCTGTTGGCCTTGACCTCACCTGTTGCCTCCTCCACCAGCTCACTGTCCACCCGCTGGCTTCCCGCCAGCCTTTGGGTCCCTGTGGGTGACGGCTGGATGCTCTCCACCCACCAGCCCTGCCAGCTCCTCAGGCACCTCACATGGGACTGGGGACACCCTTCTCCTTCAGTCACAGCAAGGGGAGCAGCCCTTCCCTGCAAGACATCCTGACAAAACTGAATGAGTCCGTATTCAGGGATGGGGCGATAGAGGTACACTTTGGGGGGGTGGGGATGCAGTGTCCCTGGAGAGGCAGGACCAGGGTGATGGAGAGGGGACTAAGGTACCTGGGGTGTGAGATGGAAGGAGACACTCACTTCTGAGAGCACTTGCACAGCCCTGACAGCTAGAGGCTCCATCCTGGGGGTGGGGACAGGCTAAGGAAGGAGGGCTCCATCCTGGGGGTGGGGACAGGCTAAGGAGGCGGGGCTCCATCCTGGGGGTGGGGACAGGCTAAGGAAGGGGGGCTCCATCCTGGCGGTGGGGACAGGCTAAGGAAGGAGGGCTCCATCCTGGGGGAGAGGACAGATTAAGGAAGGGGGTCTCCATCCTGGGGGAGGGGACAGGCTAATGAAGGGGGGACTCCATCCTGGGGGAGGAGACAGACTAAGGAAGAGGGGCTCCAGCGTGGGAAGGACAGGCTAAGCAATGGGAGATCCACCCTGGGGCAGACAGGCCAAGGAAGGAGGCCTTCACCCTGGTTGGGGAGGGAGCAGGGTAAGGAAAAGGCTTTCCATGAGAATGACCATTGAAAAGGTGGGGAATGGGGGAGGAGGGGGACGGGGTGGTGGGAACTTCCCTGGTGGTCCAGTGCCTAAGACTCCAAGCTTTCAATGCAAGGGGCCCAGGTTTAATCCCCAGTCAGGGAACTAGATCCTGCAAGCCGCAATTAAGAGTTCACATGCTGCAACTAAAGATCTCACAGGCTGCAACTGATA
>NW_011494644.1:7320281-7321323 GCF_000754665.1 Bison bison bison
CAAATAAATACACATTTTTTTAATCTTTTTAAAGAAAAGAGGGGTGACTCATTCTGCAGTGACCTGGCCCTCAGCCATCTGACCCTGCCCCTGCAGCAAGCAGGAAAAGAGAATTTCGAGAGACTGGAGGCTGAGCCAGACAGTGCCAGGGACAGTTGGGCTTCTGCTCCTGACCTCCAAAGGATGGCATTTCAGAGGGGTTGAGGGAGTCCAAATACAGGAGCTGGGCCACCTAGCTTCCCCAGGTGGGCAGTTGGCTGGGCTGTGGGTGTGCCTGGCCGTGGGGAGAGAGCTTGAGGGGGCTGTACAGGGGACGAGATGCCCTGCAAGCTCCAGGAAAGACCCACCCAGACCAGGGTGGTACACAGGGGAGAGAGCACCTTCTTGGAAGAGTCAAGGAACAAGGTTCTGAAAATCAGAAGGGAGGGAAGGGAGCAGGAACTTTCAACTGCAGGTTGAGATTGGAGTTTCAAACTAGACAGGGTGGAATCTGGGATGGTTAATTCTATGTGCCAGCTTAGCTGGGCCACAGTCAAATATTATTCCGGATATTTCTGTGAGAGCATTTTTAAATATATAGACTTTTAAAAAATGAAAGAAAATTAAAGGGACTTCCTTGGTGGTCCAATGGTTAAGAGATCACCCTTCCACTGCAGAAGACACAGGTTTGATCCCTGATCGGGAAACTAAGATCCCACATGCCCTGTGGCACAGCCAAAAATTAAATAAATAAATAAATAAGAGTGCATTCTGACAGCAGTAGGCCTTTGGACTTGAAATTCATTGTTGATTCTTCCTGGGTGTCCGGCCAGCCAGACTATGCTATAGATTTTGGATTTGCTGACCTCTATAATTGCATAAAAGACTCTTACTCCTTGGAAGAAAAGTTATGACCAACCTAGATAGCATATTGAAAAGCAGAGACATTACTTTACCAACAAAGGTTCGTCTAGTCAAGGCTGTGGTTTTTCCTGTGGTCATGTATGGATGTGAGAGTTGGACTGTGAAGAAGGCTGAGCTCCAAAGAATTGATGCTTTTGAA
>NW_011494644.1:7321423-7337359 GCF_000754665.1 Bison bison bison
CTGTGGTGTTGGAGAAGACTCTTGAGAGTCCCTTGGACTGCAAGGAGATCCAACCAGTCCATTCTGGAGATCAGCCCTGGGATTTCTTTGGAAGGAATGATGCTAAAGCTGAAACTCCAGTACTTTGGCCACCTCATGTGAAGAGTTGACTCATTGGAAAAGACTCTGATGCTGGGAGGGATTGGGGGCGGGAGGAGAAGGGGACGACAGAGGATGAGATGGCTGGATGGCATCACTGACTCGATGGACGTGAGTCTGGGTGAACTCCAGGAGTTGGTGATGGACAGGGAGGCCTGGTGTGCTGCGATTCATGGGGTCGCAAAGAGTTGGACATGACTGAGCGACTGAACTGAACTGAACTGATAATTGCATAAGCCAATTGCTTAAATGTCCTATTGTTTCTGTTTTTCTAGAGACCCCTAACATAGAATCTTAAATTCCAGAGTGAGACTGTTCTCATGACAGAAAGCAGTTGAGCTATTAGACGTAGAACGGTTAGGAGCAGTGACCAGACAAGCTAAAACTGGTTTAAGTGTATGCATCCAGTGGTTTGCAACTTCTAGAAAAAATCGGTTGTATTTTTGTCTTAATTGATCTACTTTCACTCTAAGAGCATTCACTTCTTTTTTTATTATAACAACTTTATTGAGAGATAATTCACATGCCATAAAATGCAATGTTTTCTAGTACAGTCACAATTGTACAGTCATCACCATGGTCAGGTTTAGAACATTTCATCGTTAGCAGTCACCCTCCATCTCCTCTCCATCTGCCAGCCCTGGGAAACCACTAACCTTTCTGCCACTATAAATCTGCCTGTTTTGGCCATTTCATATAAATGATCTTTATCATCCAATATGTGGCCCTCCGTGTCTCAGATCAGATCAGTCGCTCAGTCGTGTCCGACTCTTTGCGACCCCATGAATCACAGCATGTCAGGCCTCCCTGTCCATCACCAACTCCTGGAGTTCACTGAGACTCACGTCCATTGAGTCAGTGATGCCATCCAGCCATCTCATCCTCTGTCGTCCCCTTCTCTTGCCCCCAATCCCTCCCAGCATCAGAGTCTTTTCCAATGAGTCAACTCTTCGCATGAGGTGGCCAAAGTACTGGAGTTTCTAGCTTAATGTAAATCTCAAGTAGCATAATATTTTCAACATTCATCCATGTTGTTGCATGTGTCAAATTTTCCTTCCTTTTATTTATTTATGTATTCATATTTAATCATGCTACATGGCATGCAGGATTCCCTAATTGAGGATTGAAATTGTGTCCCCTACAAAGGAAGCTCAGAGTCCTAACCACTGGACCACTAGGAAATCCCCTCCTTCCTTTTTAAAATGGAATAATATACTGAGAGTGTGACCCAGACATTTCCCACCTAAGCGTTTACTCAAGAGAAGGGAGGAAGTGTATCTATTCAAAGATGTATGCTGTTATTCACACCACTTTATTCACAGTTACCCCAAACTGGAAATAAGCTAAATATCCACCAACAGATGAACAGATAAACAAATTGTGATACATCCATACAATGAAATTATCATGAAAAGAATGTGTATATATATATATATGTATAACTGAGTCATTTTGATGTATAGTAGAAATTAACAAAACATTGTAAATCAACTATACTTCCATTTAAATTTTTTAAATTAAAAAAATCAAAAAAATAATAAAAAAATAAAAAATCAAAGCAATGAAGCTATCATAATCATAGATAAATCCAATAACATGGATGAATCTCAAAATATGATTCTGAGTGAAAAAATGCCAGACAAAAAAGAGTGCATGCAACCTAATTCTGTTTATATAAAATTCTAGAACATGTAAACTAGTCAACAGTGACAAAAACCATATCAGTATTGTCTGGAGATGGGGTGGGTGCCAGGAACCATTGGGGGTGGTGGATATTATCCTGTGTCATTGGTTTCATAGGTGCACACGCATATGTTAGAACTCATCCACTGTCTTTGACATAAATGATAGCAATATATTTTTTGGATCTGTCACTTCTAAGACAAAGGAAATAAAAGCAAAAATAAACAAATGGGACTTGGCTTTTGCACAACGAAAGAAATCATCAACAAAATGAAAAGACAACCTTATGGGAGAAAATATCTGCAAATGATATGACTGACAAGGGGTTAACATCCAAAATATATACACATCTCATACGCTAAACACGAGAAAACAACCTAATCTTAAAAATGGGCAGAAGACATGAATAGACATTTTTGCAAAGAAGACATGCTGATGGCCAACAAGCACATGAAAAGATGTGCTCTCAAGGTCGCCAGTAATGAGAGAAATGCAAATAATCAAAATCACAGAGAGAAAAATTTGTTTATTTTTTCCTGTCTTGCCTTAAAATGCAAATTTTATTTCATCCCTTATGCTAGCTAAGATATGAAAGCAATATAAGTGTCCACCAAAAAACTGAGGGAATGGATAAAGAAGATGTGATGTATATGCAATAGAATCCTGTATACTGTGCTGTGCTTAGGCTCTCAGCTGTGTCCGACTCTTTGTGACCCCATGGACTGTAGCCCACCAGGCTTCTCTGCCAATGGAATTCTCCAGGCAAGAAAACTAGAGTAGGTTGCCATGCCCTCCTCCAGGGGATTTTCCCAACCCAGGGATCGAACCCAGGTCTCCCACTTGCCAGTGGCTTCTTTACCAGCTGAGCTACCAGGGAAGCCTGCAGTAGAATACTGCTGCTGCTGCTGCTAAGTCACTTCAGTCGTGTCCGACTCTGTGCGACCCCATAGACGGCAGCCCACCAGGCTCCCCCGTCCCTGGGATTCTCCAGGCAAGAACACTGGAGTGGCTTGCCATTTCCTTCTCCAATGCATGAAAGTGAAAAGTGAAAGTGAAGTCGCTCAGTCAGGTCCGACTCTTAGCGACCCCATGGACTGCAGCCCACCAGGCCCCTCCGTCCATGGGATTTTCCAGGCAAGAGTACTGGAGTGGGGTGCCATTGCCTTCTACTCAGCCATAAAAAATAGAATGTTGCCATTTGTAACAACATGGATGAACTTGAGGGCTATTGTGCTTAGTGAAGTCAGTCAGATAGGGAGAGGTAAATACTGTATGATATCTCTTATGAGCGGAATATAAGAAATAAAGCTAGTGAACATAATGAAAAAGAAACACACGCACAGATCTAGAGAACAAACCAGTGGGTACCAGTGGGGAGAAGGAAGGGGCAAGACAAGGGTAGGGGATTAGGAGATACAAACTATGCTGTGCAAAATAAATAAGCTGCAAGGATGTATTACACAGCTCAGGAAACAGGGCTAAATTCTCCAACTACAAATGAAGTGTAACCTTTAAAATTGTGAATCACTATGTTGTACAACTGAAATTTATATAACATTGCACATCAATTGTACTTCAATTTAAAAAACAAAACAAAAAGCACCTCATCCTGAGACTTCCCTGGTGGTCCAGTGGTTATGACTCTGTGGTTCCAGTGCAAGGGGGTGTGGGTCCAATCCCTGGTTGGGGAACTAAGATCCCACATGTCGCATGGCCGAAAAAAGAAAAACTTCATCCATTGGACATTTTTTATACGTATGGTTTGTTGTGCCTCGATTATGTTCCCATCTAGCCATTTTTTAGGACTCCTTTTGGTCAGTCTTGCATCAGAATGTCAATACTCTTGCAAACAGCCCTTTGCTCGCATGACCATTACAGCAGTTCTAGTGAGGAGTAGCCTTGAAGCCACGCCGCCAGACCTCTTGAGAGCACAATCCTCATTTGCTCTGGATTTCCTAACCCTTCGCAGGTTTGGGCTTGCAAGGTCTTTTAGCCACTCGGAATAGCCACCAGGGGGCGTATGGTGATTTCCTTTTTTTCTAGAAGAAGCTTTGCCACATTAAGGTTTTCTGAGATTAGCAGGCCTTTCCACCAAAACACTCTAAAATCTTAAAAAAAAAAAAAAAAAGAATCAAAACCAGCCAAACAAAAAACCCTCAGAAACTCTTGTAAAGATCAGTCTTCCATGGACCAGCAATCCCATGCCTAGGATCTGACCTAGAGGGATTCCAGTCTAAGAGAAGACATTGACCACAATCATAACAACAGCCTTGCTTGTAATAAAAACTGCAGATAGTGGAACCACCCTTCATTAAGGGTATAAGATCAGTCCTTCTAAAACAATAATGTGTGCGGACTCCCCCAGAGATTTTGTTAAAAGACATCAAGAGTCCCTAGGTCTGGGGTGTGGCCAGGTGATGCCCCTGCTTTTGGTTAGAGGACTTCATGTTAGGAGTATTGGCTCACTGGCTGGACTAGAGAGACCCCAAAGAGCAGCGGCTTCAACCACAGAACCGAGTGGCTGGCTGCTCCATCGCTGGCTGTCAGGTGTCGGGGCTGCTTGCCCGAGTTTCTCCATCTGCTCAGTGTTTCTCTCATCTGTATGGCCTGAGACAGTTCCTTCCCACAGGCACATCCCATCCAGTGAGAACAGGTACAGCGGTGTGCAGAGGACACACCCCTTTTCTTTAAAGGCAGGACCCTCATGTCAGTGCCTCAACCATGCTCACTTCCCACGAGTCAGAGCTTGATCACACCAATCTGGAGGCTGTGACTTGTACTCTTTATTTGGAATGTCATGTCCTCATCTGCAACGTGAGCGTTCTGTGATTAGTGGAAAAGAGGAAACTGGGTATTGGGCAGCATCAGCAGCATTTGCTCCAAGAAGGGACTGGTTAAATAAACTATAGTTTATCCAGAAGCTGGAATATTCAGCTACTAAGACAATGAGAAAGATATGGATAAACCACTACAGAAAGGCATTTTTAACATGGCTAAGAGGGAAAAAAAAGTGTAGTTGCAGAAGATCCTATTAGTATAATCTCATTTTTACTTGAAGGAAAATAAATTCAGTGGGTCATGCATGCATTTTATCTCTACACTGTTTAACTTTAGAAAGAGTCTGGAATGGTTCACAGGAGGGTATGTTCCTCAGGAGATTATGTGATGGAAAGGAGTTACAGAAAGAGGACAAAGGACTGTCTTGATTCTTGGGCCACCTGCCCTCTTGTGGAAGGGATTTGGGGCATTTGGTTTCTGAGCAGGGAAGGGTACAGCCACATGTTTATGAGAGAACCCATCATAAACTATGCCCCAGCCAAGCACTTTTCACCCAATTTTCATAATGAACCAATGAGCAAGGGAAGTGGATTTGCATTGACTTTCTGTCCAGCACACCCTCCACCTTCTGGAAACACCAATCTTTCTTTTCTTTGGGAACAACTCAAGGATGACAGAGACATCACTTTGCCAACAAAGTGACTATGTCAATATAATCAAAGTTATGGTTTTTCCTGTAGTCATGTATGGATGTGAGAGTCGGACTGTAACGAAGGCTGAACACTGAAGAATTGATGCATTCAATTGTGATGTTTGGGAAGATTCTTGAGAGTCTCTTGGACAGCAAGGGGATCAAACCAGTTAATCCTAAAGGAAATTAACCCTGAATATTCCTTGGAAGGATTGATGCGAAAGCTGAAGCTCCAATACTTTGGCCACCTGATGCAAAGAGCTGACTCACTGGAAAAGACTCTGATGCTGGGAAAGATTGAAGGCAGAAGGAGAAGGGGACAGAGGATGAGATGGTTGGATGGCATCACTGACTCAATGGACATGAGCTTGAGCAAACCCTGGGAGATAGTGAAGGACAGGGAAGCCTGGTGTGCTGCAGTTCATGGGGTAGCAAAGAGTTGGACACGACTTAGTGACTTAGCAAGTGAACGCCAAGGACAACAGGGACAAAGCATTTGCGCTCCGTTGCTTAGGTGATTTGTTCAGAAATAGGCATGTAAACCAATAAAATTCAGATCAGAGACTGTGAGGACTGTTGTCAGATTTGCTGGGGAGTCTGTTTCCTATTGGACTTGAACCTGAATGGATGGTAGCTGGAGCCTTTTAGGACCATGGTGAAGAAGAAAGCTGCTTCAGAGCAGCCAGTGAAATAAAGGCCTGATGGCATGATTTGAGACACTGGGTCCACATTTCATTGTGTGAGCCAGTGTTTTTTCTTAAGCTAGTTTGAGTTGAGTTTCTGTTGCTCACACCCAAGAGAGCGTTTAATGATACCACACTCCCCATTGCCTGAAGAAAAAAAAAAATGCAAAAAACTGTTTTTATTTATTTATTTTACCATATTATAGCAGGTTTAATAGTGGCCCCCAAAGGTATGCCTGAATTGCAACCTCCAGAACCTGCAAAGGTGACCTTATTTGGAAAGTGATCTTGCGCATACATTTTGAGATGAGATCATCCTGGATTTAAAGTGGGGCCTTGTTGGTTTGCGCTCAGTTGTGTCCTGCTCTCTGCAACTCCATGGACTATATCCCTCCAGGCTTCTCTGTCTGTAGAATTTTCCATGCCAGAATACTAGGGTGGGTTGCCATTTTCTTTTCCTGGGGATCTTCCTTACTCAGGGATCGAACCCACATCTCCTGCACTGGCAGGCTGATTCTTTACCACTGAGCCACCAACAAAACCCCAAAGTCCCAATAGAGAGTGTCATAGGGAATTTGTCCTACAGACAGTTGAAAGCTTTGTGAGTCAGGGTTCGAGCATGAAATAGATATCACAGTCCAAAGAATTCAACCAAAGATAGTTTTGTAAAGGGACAGTTTATTGAGATGTAAGCATGATCAGTGGCACCAACAAGGGTCAGTAAAACACCTGTCGTAGAGTCACTGTGGGGAACTGTGATTCCTAGGCTGGAAAGAAGGAGGGAATAATGTTACAGGGCTTCTGCAGAGCAGCAGCCGGCCATGGAGGAACGAAGACACTGCCAGGACCACAGGGAGGTGGCAGGAGAGCTGGGATGGTGGGGGAGGGGGAGGGACAAACACCCCGACCACTCTCCGCTATTCTCGGACCTCCCATTGGCCTCTCACTGCCAAGTCTAACTGGAGACCAGAGAGCAAAGGAGGCCAGGTGCTCCAGCTCCGTGAAATGAGCCCACTGGGATGAGGCGCAGAGCACAGCAGGAAGAGCAGAAAAGGAACCAGGGAGGGTGAAGTGGTCGAACAGGGCAGACTAGTCATCTCCTTCTGCAGGGTTGTGGGGGAAGAACTGGAAGGAGCATCTCACTGCTTCCCTTTCATGTTGAGATGGTCTGTGTTTCCCCATAAGAACCTATTTATAAAAAGACTGTTTTGTTTTTAAGACTTTTTTTTTTCCATATGAGTTTGTTGTTTTTTTAAATAGAAGTGTAGTTGAGTTTGAGCATGCTCTGGGAGACGGTGAAGGGCAGGGAAGCCTGCTGTGCTGCAGCCCATGAGGTCGCAAAGAGTTGGACACGATTGAGCGACTGAACAACACTATAGCCGATTAGGGCTTCCCCAGTGGCTCAGCGGTAAAGAATTCGCCTGCCAATGCAGGAGAGTCGTGTTCGATCCCTGGGATCCCGTGGAGAAGGAAATGGCACCCCGCTCCAGTATTCTTGCCTGTAGAATCCCATGGACAGAGGAACCTTGTGGGCTACAGTCCATGGGGTCCCAGAGAGTCATACACGACTAGCGACTGAGCACAGATGCATGCGTGGCGCGTGTGCACACACACACACACACACACACACACAGTTGATTTACAATGCTGTGTTACTTTCAGGTCTGCAGCAAAGTGATTCAGTTATATATATATACACACACACTTTTTCACATTCTTTTCCATTATGGTTTATCACAGGGTATTGAATACAGTTTTCTGTGCTATACAGCAGGAAAGGACCTACAATCCAGCTAATAAACAGATCCATCACCTCCAAAAGTTAGCTTGTGCCACTTTGTAACATCCATCTGTCCTGCCATCCCCTCACCCAGTCAAATGTTCATCAGCTGCCACAGCAGATCCAGCTACATTTTCTAGAATCTTGAGTAAATGGAATCATCCCACCGTACTCTCTTTTATCTAGCTTCTTCCCCACAGCATTCTATTTTGAGATTTTAAGCATGAATACATGTACTAGAGAGAAGTATTGAGAGATTGCTTTGTTCACAATCCTATCCTGTTCGTTTCTTCTCTCAGTGGCTTTAACAAAGATATAGAGAGATTATATATTTTATTAAAAGTCTCAAAATAACTTTTTTTGGGGAAGGGGACACACCAGTTGGCATTCAGGATCTTACTTCACTGACCAGGGATCAAACCCAAGACCCCTGCATTGGGAGCTCAGAGTTTTAACCACTGGACCACCAGGGAAGTCCCCAAAGTAACCATATTGATGGTCAGACTGGAGGGCTTTTTTGTTTTGTTTTTGCTGCATCACATAGCTTGAGGGATTAAAGGATCATTCCCCAACCAGGGATAGAACCAGTGTCCCCTGCATTGACAGGCAGATTCTTAACCACTGGACCACCAGGGAAGTCCCCAAAGTAACCATATTGATGGTCAGACTGGAGGGCTTTTTTGTTTTGTTTTTGCTGCATCACATAGCTTGAGGGATTAAAGGATCATTCCCCAACCAGGGATAGAACCAGTGTCCCCTGCAGCGGAAATGTGTCTGCATGCTAAGTCACTTCTGTTGCGTCCCACTCTTTGCAACCTTGTGGACTGTAGCCCACCGGGCTCCTCTGTCCATGGAATTCTCCAGGCAAGAATACTGGAGTGGGTTGCCATGCCCTCCTTCAGGGGATCTTCCTGACCCTGGGATCAAACCTGCTTATGTCTCCTGCATTAGCAGGCGGTTCTTTACCACATGTGGGAAGCTCCAGAATGGTGGAAAGGTAGAGTCCTAACCACTGGCCTGTCAGGGAATTCCCTTGGAAGGTTTCTGAGAATGACATATCTTTGTTACCAGAGAGTTACCAGACTACATTCTTTCTACTGACATTTCCCCAACCAGTTGGCTGTGTTGTCTTCTGAAAGGGAAAAGTAGGGATGAAAATCTTTCCTGTTAGTGCCCCAAACTCTGGGGATGCTAACTCATTGAGTGATGCTATAGGTTAAGGGACAGCAAAAGTTTTCTGTAAGATCCAGATGGTAAATATTTTAGGCTTTGCAGCCCATATGGTCTCTGTCACAAGTACTCAAATCTACCACTGTAGCACAAAGCAGTCAGAAACAAAATGCAAATAAATGGCATGACTGTGTTCCAATAAAACTTTATTTATAACAACAAGCAGGGGGCCATATTTGGCGGGTGAAACTGAGTAGGCCCCTGTAAAGTTCCTGGATACAAATCCTTTCTATGCCCCTGTTTCTTGTTTGTAGGAAATAGGCTTTATTCAGCCTCCTTGACCATTCCTAAGTTCCCAAGGGCAGGATCAAACAGTTGCTAATCAGGAAAGGGAGGGAATGCAGAAACAAGGGAGGAGCAGTCTTGAGACAATAGCCCAGTGTTAAAGCAGGATCTTGGTTCCTCCTTGAGGAACAAGCAAAACCATGTCTTTGAACTAAGGCTCCCACCCAGGTGGAGGAGGTAATTTTCCACTGAGCACAAGATCCCTGGAGCACCACCCTGTTACCTCACCACCAACCAATCAGAACAAAGTCGCACACCTCCAACCCTTGCCCACACTTTGTCTATGAAAACTTTTTGCCCAAACCACCGGGGAGTTCAGATTTTTTGAAACTTGAGCCACTTGTTCTTGGTTGACCCTGCAATAAACTTTCTCTGCTCCAAACTCCAGCCTTTTGGTTTGCTTGATCTGTGTGTTGAGTGCATAAGCTTTTGCTCCTGTAACAACTACGGCTGTGATGTCAACAGAAAACTAGTCAATCTGATCACATGGACCACAGCCTTGTCTAATTCAGTGAAACTAAGCCATGCCGTGTGGGGCCACCCAAGATGGACGGGTCATGGTGGAGAGATCTGACAGAATGTGGTCCACTGGAGAAGGGAATGGCAAACCACTTCAGTATTCTTGCCTTGAGAACCCCATGAACAGTATGAAAAGGCAAAATGATAGGATACTGAAAGAGAAACTCCCCAGGTCGGTAGGTGCCCAATATGCTACTGGAGATCAGTGGAGAAATAACTCCAGAAAGAATGAAGGGATGGAGCCAAAGCAAAAACAATACCCAATTGTGGATGTGACTGGTGATAGAAGTAAGGTCCGATGTTGTAAAGAGCAATATTGCATAGGAACCTGGAATGTCAGGTCCATGAATCAAGGCAAATTGGAAGTGGTCAAACAGGAGATTGCAAGAGTGAACGTCGACATTCTAGGAATCAGAGAACTAAAATGGACTGGAATGGGTGAATTTAACTCAGATGACCATTATATCTACTACTGTGGGCAGGAGTCCCTTAGAAGAAATGGAGTAGCCATGATGGTCAACAAAAGAGTCTGAAATGCAGTACTTTGATGCAGTCTCAAAAATGACAGAATGATCTCTGTTTGTTTCCAAGGCAAACCATTCAATATCACAGTAATCCAAGACTATGCCCCAACCAGTAATGCTGAAGAAGCTGAAGTTGAATGGTTCCAATGAATATTCAGGGTTAATTTTCTTTAGGATTGACTGGTTTGATCTCCTGCTGTCCAGGGGACTCTCAATAGTCTTCTCCTGTGATGCCACAGTTGAAGGCATCATTTCTTTGGTGCTCAGCCTTTTTTACTGTCCAGCTCTCACATCCATACATGACTACTGGAAAAACCATAGCTTTGACTAGCCGGACCTTTGTCAGAAAAGTAATGTCTCTGCTTTTTAATATGCTGTCTAGGTTTGTCATAGCTTTTCTTCTAAGGAGCAAGCGTCTTTTAATTTCATGGCTGTAGTCACCATCTGCAGTGATTTTGGAGTCCAAGAAAATAAAGTCTATCACTGTTTCCATTGTTTCTCCTTCTATTTGCCATGAAGTAATGGGACCGGATGCCATGATCTTAGTTTTTTGAATGTTGAATTTTAAACTACCTTTTTCACTCTCCTCTTTAATTTTCATCAAGAGGCTCTTTAATTCCTCTTTGCTTTCTGCCATAGGGGTGGTGTCATCTGCATATCTTGGTATTTCTACTGGCAGTCTTGATTCTGGCTTGTGCTTCATCCAGCCCAGCATTTTACATGATGTACTCTGCATATAAGTTAAATAAGCAGAGTGAGAAAATACAGCCTTGACACACTCTTTTCCTAATTTTGAACCAGTCTGTTGTTCCATTTCTGGTTCTAACTGTTGCTTCTTCACCTGTATACCTATTTCTCAGGAGGCAGGTAAGGTGGTCTGGTATTCCTATCTCTTTAAGAATTTCCCCCTGATAGCTCAGTTGGTAAAGAATCCACCTGCAATGCAGGAGACCCCAGTTCCATTCCTGGGTTGGGAAGATCCCCTAGGGAAGGGCTCGTCTATCTATGCCAGTATTCTTGGGCTTCCCTTGTGACTCAACTGGTAAAGAATCTGCCTGCAATGTGGGAGACCTGGCTTCGATCCCTGGGTTGGGAAGATGCCCTGGAGAAGGGAAAGGCTACCCACTCCAATATTCTGGCCTAGAGAATTCCAAGGACTCTATGGTGTCGAAAAGAGTCAGACATGACTGAACGACTTTCACTTCACTAAGAATTTCTCACAGTTTGTTGTGATCCACACAGTCAAAAGCTTTGGCATAGTCAATGAAGCAGAAGTAGATATTTTTCTGAAATTCTCTTGCTTTTCCTATGATCCAATGAATGTTGGCAATTTGATCCCTGGCTCCTCTGCCTTCTCTAAATCCAGCATGAACATTTGGAAGTTCTTGGTTCACGTACTGCTGAAGCCTGGCTTGAATGATTTTGAGCATTACTTTGCTAGTATGTGAGATGAGTGCAATTGTGTGGTAGTTTGAGCATTCTTTGGCATTGCCTTTCTTTGGGATTGGAATGAAAACTGACCTTTTCCAGTCCTGTGGCCACAGCTGAGTTTTCTAAATTTTCTGGCATATTGAATGCAGCACTTTCACAGCATCATCTTTCAGGATTTGAAGGAGCTCAACTGGAATCCCATCACCTCCACTAGCTTTGTTCACAGTGATGCTTCCTAAGGCCCCCTTGACTTCACACTCCAGGATGTCTGGCTCTAGGTGAGTGATCACACCATCGTGATTATCTGGGTCATGAAGATCTTTTTTTGTATAGTTCTTCTGTGTATTCTTGCCACCTCATCTTAATATCTTCTGCTTCTGTTAGGTCCGTACCATTTCTGTCCTTTATTGTGCCCATCTTTGTGTGAAATATTCCCTTGGTATCTCTAATTTTCTTGAAGTGATCTCTAGATCTCTAGTCTTTCCCATTCTGTTGTTTTCCTGTTTCTTTGCACTGATCGCTGAGGAAGGCTTTCACTGGCTGGCAAAACACCTGCTTCATGCAGCAGCCAGATCGAGATTCAGAACAATTGCAATAGGTGGAAAGTTATGAGACATCTCTGCTAGAAATATTGAAAGCGATCACTAAAATGAGAGCATACAATTATTCAGCCCTTGCAGAAGAAACTTCAACAGTTTACATGGATTATATTGTTGAAGCCTCACCAGCTCCCCTGGGTGGGAGGCAATACTATTTCTCTCTTGTTTAGCAGATGATGAAGAATCTTTGGAGAGTGACTTGCTCAGATCATACACTGTGTGAAGTTTGAAAGCAAAGTCAAATAGAGAACAGACCTGTGATTGCCAAGGGAGGAGAGGGAGGGGAGAATTGGGAATTTGGGATGAGCAGATGCAAATTATTATTTCTTGTTGTTCAGTTGCTAAGTCGAGTACAACCTTCTTTATGGTCCAACTTTCACATCCGTACATGACTACTGGAAAAACCACAGCTTTGACTAGACAGACCTGTGTCAGCAAAGTGATGTCTCTGCCTTTTAATACACTGTCTAGTATTGTCATAGCTTTTCTTCCAAGGAGCAGACATCTTTTAATTTCCTGGCTGCAGTCACTGTCTGCAGTGATTTTGGAGCCCAAGAAAATAAAATCTGCCACTATGTCCACTTTTTCCCCATCTATTTGCCATGAAGTGATGGGATCGGATGCCATGATCTTCGTTTACTATTATATAGAATGGATAAGCAGCAAGGTCCTACTGTATAGGATAGGGAACTCTTCAATATTCTAGGATAATCTATTGTGGAAAAGGATATTAAAAAGAATATATATACAGGTATAACTAAATAACTTTGTCGTACAGCAGAAATTAACATTATAAATCAACTATATGTCAATAAAATAAGTTTAAAAACTAAAAATAAAAGCAAATTGAAATGTCTCTTCTGCGCCGTCAAAGATTAAGAATGTATTTTGTGTGTGTTTCCAGTGATGAGAGACAAGAAAAGGTGTGTCCTTCCAGAGCAGGACCCCCGGATCCTGATTGCAAATCTTAGCGATTATCATAGGCACGAACTCTTCCAAATGCTGGGTTGTTGTTCCATCACGCCAGGTTTCCCTGTCCTTCACTACCTCTTGGAGTTTGCTCAGACTCATGTCCATTGAGTTGATGATGCCATTCATTCAAATGCTTTGCTTGTATGTTTTAGGACAGAAGGCTGTGCTGTTACAACCACAGTCCCAGTGATGACATGATTTGAGAAATGAAGCCCTTTCAGTTGCATTTCTCAGTCCACAGAGAGTCTCCACTTTGGCAACTTCTCTGCTCTGCCAGGGACCCCAGCTGCTGGCCTCCACAGGTGCCTCCAAGACCATCTGATTGTCACCGTCCTGACCAGAGGAAAGGCAGGAAGGGGTGACAGCTCTGGCCGGAGATCTGTCTTAAGCAAGAGAGAGATCGCCTAGGTCACATGCCTTCTCAAGCCAGCGGTCACACCCGGACGCACATGTCGTGCAGGAAGGGGGAAGGGCAGATTTCACTGGCTAGTGTCCACCTCAGATAATTCTTTTACTCACTCCTTATCATTGTTCAGTTGCTAAGTCATGTCTGACTCTTCACGACCCCGTGGATTACAGCACACCAGGCTCCTCTGTCCTCCACTATCTCCTGAAGTTTGCTCAGATTCATGTTCATTGAGTTGGTGATGCTATCTACCCTTAACCCTAACAACTACCCTAACTAAATATTTGACTAATGGAGAACACCCAGGACCAGTGTGGTGAAGTAGAGAGGCGACAGTGATCCACTAATTTAGTAGAACCAGGATTTAACCAAACACGGGAAGCCGAGCCCAGGGACTGAGTACAAGTCTTATGGCTGGTCCCATGCTGGAAGGATGCCAATGACCTTGAGCTATCACTACAACCATCTCTTGTAACCCAGACTCATGCTGGGGGCAGTGTTGGTCAAGCTGGTTTTCACGGGATGCTGTTCCACTCCAATAATCTCCAAGTGTGTCGAAGTCACACTCCAAACTTCAACCTCGCCGTCACAGATGACCTGCTGTTAAAGTGTTTAGTGATTAAGGAGAATCCTTGTTGATTCATTAACCATCCACACTATACGCTGACCCGCAAGGTCTCCTGACTTACAAACAACTTTCCATCAAAGACCCTATGGCCAAGAACAGGCTTCCCAGGTAGGGTTCACTTTGATCAGAACATACCTTTTAATGAACTGTATGGATTTGGGTTTAGACCATTTCGAAGACTCTTCCCAGAGCCACAGGTTCCGATTAAGTTTGTCACAGCACAGTGATTCTCAAACTTTTTGATCTCAGGATTCTTTGACTTCATTTATATGGGTTATATTAATAGATAGAGATATTTTACTGAATTAGATTCTTAAATGGAGAAACAATTAAATACATTAATTTTAAAAGAACAGTAAGAAACCCATTATATGTTAAATAAGTAATACTTTTATGAAAAACCACCAGACTTCCCAGAAAGATTTAGTGAGAAGACTGGCATTGTTTTCAGATCAGATCAGAACAGGTCAGTCACTCAGTCGTGTCCGACTCTTTGTGACCCCATGAACTGCAGCACGCCAGGCCTCCCTGTCCATCACCAACTCCCCGAGTTCACTCAGACTCACATCCATCGAGTCAGTGATGTCATCCAGCCATCTCATCCTCTGTCATCCCCTTCTCCTCTTGCCCCCAATCCCTCCCAGCATCAGAGTCTTTTCCAATGAGCCAACTCTTCCCATGAGGTGGCCAAAGTACTGCAGTTTCAGCTTTAGCATCATTCCTTCCAAACACCCAGGGCTGATTTCCTTTAGAATGGACTGGTTGGATCTCCTTGCAGTCCAAGGGACTCTCAAGAGTCTTCTCCAACACCACAGTTCAAAAGCATCAATTCTTCGGCGCTCAGCCTTCTTCACAGTCCAACTCTCACATCCATACATGACCACAGGAAAAACCATAGCCTTGACTAGACGAACCTTTGTTGGCAAAGTAAGGTCTCTGCTTTTGAATATGCTATCTAGGTTGGTCATAGCTTTCCTTGCAAGGAGTAAGAATCTTTTAATTTCTTGGCTTCAGTCACCATCTGTAGTGATTTTGGAGCCCAGAAAAATAAAGTCTGACACTGTTTCCACTGTTTCCCCATCTATTTCCCATGAAGTGATGGGACCGGATGCCATGATCTTCGTTTTCTGAATGTTGAGCTTTAAGCCAACTTTTTCACTCTCCACTTTCACTTTCATCAAGAGGCTTTTGAGTTCCTCTTCACTTTCTGCCATAAGGGTGGTGTCATCTGCATATCTGAGGTTATTGATATTTCTCCCGGCAATCTTGAGTCCAGTTTGTGTTTCTTGCAGTCCGGTGTTTCTCATGATGTACTCTGCATAGAAGTTAAATAAGCAGGGTGACAATATACAGCCTTGATGTACTCCTTTTCCTATTTGGAACCAGTCTGTTCTTCCATGTCCAGTTCTAACTGTTGCTTCCTTACCTGCATACAAATTTCTCAAGAGGCAGATCAGGTGGTGTGGTATTCCCATCTCTTTCAGAATTTTCCACAGTTTATTGTGATCCACACAGTCAAAGGCTTTGGCATAGTCAATAAAGCAGAAATAGATGTTTTTCTGGAACTCTCTTGCTTTTTTGATGATCCA
>NW_011494644.1:7337459-7338140 GCF_000754665.1 Bison bison bison
AGAGGATGTTGGCAATTTGATCTCTGGTTCCTCTGCCTTTTCTAAAACCAGCTTGAACATCAGGAAGTTCACGGTTCACATATTGCTGAAGCCTGGCTTGGAGAATTTTGAACTTGACTTTACTAGCGTGTGAGATGAGTGCAATTGTGTGGTAGTCTGAGCATTCTTTGGCATTGCCTTTCTTTGGGATTGGAATGAAAACTGACCTTTTCCAGTCCTGTGGCCACTGCTGAGTTTTCCAAATTTGCTGGCATATTGAGTGCAGCACTTTCACAGCATCATCTTTCAGGATTTAGAATAACTCAACTGGAATTCTATCACCTCCACTAGCTTTGTTCGTAGTGATGCTTTCTAAGGCCCACTTGATTTCACGTTCTAGGATGTCTGGCTCTAGGTCAGTGATCACACCATCGTGATTATCTGGGTTGTGAAGCTCTTTTTTGTACAGTTCTTCTGTGTATTCTTGCCATCTCTTCTTAATATCTTCTGCTTCTGTCAGGTCCATACCATTTCTGTCCTTTATCGAGCCCATCTGCATGAAATGTTCCTTTGGTATCTCTGATTTTCTTGAAGAGATCTCTAGTCTTTCCCATTCTGTTGTTTTCCTCTATTTCTTTGCATTGATCGCTGAAGAAGGCTTTCTTATCTCTTCTTGCTATTCTTTGGAACTCTGCATTCAGA
>NW_011494644.1:7338850-7346267 GCF_000754665.1 Bison bison bison
GGGCATAGACTTGGATTACTGTGATATTGAATGGTTTGCCTTGGAAACGAACAGAGATCATTCTGCCGTTTTTGAGATTGCATCCAAGTACTGCATTTCAGAGTCTTTTATTAACCATGATGGCTACTCCATTTCTTCTGAGGGATTCCTGCCCACAGTAGTAGATATAATGGTCATCTGAGTTAAATTCACCCATTCCAGTCCATTTCAGTCCACTGATTCCTAGAATGTTGACATTCACTCTTGCCATCTCTTGTTTGACCACTTCCAATTTGCCTTGATTCATGGACCTGACATTCCAGGTTCCTATGCAATATTGCTCTTTACAGCATCGGACCTTGCCTCTATCACCAGTCACATCCACAGCTGGGTACTGTTTTTGCTTTGGCTCCATCGCTTCATTCTTTCTGGAGTTATTTCTCCACTGATCTCCAGTAGCATATTGGGCACTTACTGACCTGGGGAGTTCCTATTTCAGTATCCTATCATTTTGCCTTTTCATACTGTTCATGGGGTTCTCAAGGCAAGAATACTGAAGTGGTTTGCCATTCCCTTCTCCAGTGGACCACATTCTGTCAGACCTCTCCACATGACCCATCCATCTTGGGTGGCCCCACATGTCATGGCTTAGTTTCATTGAGTTAGACAAGGCTGTGGTCCTAGTGTGAGTAGATTGACTAGTTTTCTGTGAGTATGGTTTCAGTGTGTTTGCCCTCTGATGCCCTCTTGCAACACCTACCGTTTTACTTGGGTTTCTCTTACCTTGGGCGTGGGGTATCTCTTCACGGCTGCTCCAGCAAAGCACAGCCATTGTTTTACATGTTTGCAAATCTCTTGAATGTCTAGTTGAATAGAAGACAGCTGGATGAGGACATCTGCTTCTGCATTCGTTCTGTTGTAACATCTCAGGTCTTGTAGTTTTCCAGAAACTCCACTAGACATTCATGAAGGAATGAGAGAGAAAAGAAAAACAACATCTTAGTACTGTACTATGAAGAATCAACTCAATGGACATGAGTTTGGCAAACTCAGGGAGACAGTGAAGGACAGGGAAGCCTGGCATGTGCCGTCCATGTGGTTACCAAAAGCTGGACACAACTTAGCAACTGAACAACAATTATAAAGAATGTGATATGGTCTAGTTTGTTGAGTCTTCCTGGTAAAATGGCTCTGCATTACTATTATGACATCCCCTGTCTCAGATGAGAAAATCTGGGTTCAGAGTGCTTGAGTCATTTACATGAGAACACACAGCTGGTGGCAGAGGAGCCAGAAGGAGGTTGGGGTCTGAAGGAGGTTGGGGTCTGCCTGACCCCATCTCTGGGCTCTTAACCTGCACACTGTCCTGAAGCCACCGTGGGTGAAAGGCCACCCACGTCCCAGATTTGTCGGAAACGTGATTCTGGGGGAAACGAACAAACAAAACCAGAGAGAGAGAGAACGCAGTGTTTACTGGTTGAAGCCATCATAAAGATTTCTCGTTATATATAGAAGGTTTGAGATTCTCGGTGGCAACTAGACGCAAGACAGGTAACTGGGGTTTATGTCTGGGAAGAGGGAAGGAGCCAGCATGGACTGACCACCTTCTATTGGCCAGTGTTTCTCAGTGGCATCTCATTTCATCTTCTGCCAAGAGGGTGTTGTGAATATCGTTTGCAGCCAGGTCTCACAGTTTCTAAGATCAAAAATGTCTCTCATTTTATCCCCCACTGGGCTCACTGCACTACCCTTGCCTATTGGTCAGGACAGCTCACCTATTTCAGTGTTGTGAAGGTTTGATCTTTTCAGTTGTTACTATAAACAGCAATATTGGAGTATAGTGTGTGAGTAGGTGAGGTATGTTTCTAAAAGACTGTAAAGAGTACAGGAAGGAATTATGACCTCACACAGAGCTCAGCCTGGACTCCAGATTAGCAGGGGACATGACTTGGGGAAACTGGGTAAGATTGTGGGACCAATATCAACCTGTGGGTCCCTCTCCCCAGACCCCTCTCCTGGCCACCACGCAATGCCCTGACACCTGCACCAGACTCTGTCTACCTGGAAGTAGCATCAGGGAATGACAGGATGAGATGGTTGGATGGCATCACCGACTCAACGGACATGAGTTTGAGCAAGCTCCGGGAGATGGTGAAGGACAGGGAAGCCTGGCCTGCTGTAGTGCATGGGGTCGCAAAGAGTCGGACACAACTGAGCTACTGAACAACATGATTGACTAAGTCATTGGCTATTGGCAACTGAATCAAGCTTCAGCCCTTCCCTTCCTACCCCCGACTCCCAGTTCAACCCTCTGAACACCTGGTCAGTTCCCCTGACAACCAATCTGAGGCCCCAAAATCATCTCATTAACAAAACAAAAACACCTCTGAGCATGCTAAGTTGCTTCAGTTATGTCTGACTCTTTGTGAGCTCATGGACTGTAGCTTGCCAGGCTTCTCTGCCCAGGGGGTTCTCCAAGTAGGAATATTGGAGTGGGTAGCTATTCCCTTCTCCAGGGGATCTTCCTCTCCTGCATTGCAGGCAGATTCTTTACCATCTGAGTCACCAGAGAAGCCAGAAACAGAGGTAAAGACCAAATATATATTTCTTAGTATGAACCACAATATCACACAGGGTTACCAACTGAACACCATACATGCATCACTTGATACCCACAGTGGTTCCTCTGTGTCTACAGGCGGTTTGTTCCAGGACCCATGGACACCAAAACTGGAGGACGCTCATGCTCCTTATATAGAAGGCATAGTACTGTCATATAAACTACACGTACCACTTCCTCCTGTACACTTTAAATGATCTTTAGATTACTTCTACTGCTTAATACGATGTACATGCTTTATAAATAGTTGCCAACATGTGACAAGTTCAAATTTTGGTTTTGGGAACTTTTCGGATTTTTTGCCCCTGAATATTTTTGGTCTGTATGGGATTGAATCCTAGGATACAGAAGCTACAGATACAGAAGGATGGCTGTACAGCAGTTGTATCTGTTTCTGTTCATTCCAAACTACTCACTCAACCTCAGAGAGTCCATATAAAAATGGAGACTTTGGGATTCTCTTGCCAAGTCAGGCACTTTGATGACCTGGGACCCACCTTCTTACATGGAGACAATGAACTGGAGCTAAACCCTGGGAGGTAAGATCTGAGTAAAGACCACAGCCTCCACCCTCAGAGAAGCAAGAGCTGATTTGCCAAACGCACCATTTGCACCTTCTACCCTGTTTTTTTTCAAAGGTGTAATTTACATACAATGAAATGCACAAATCTTATTCAGTCCAAAAGATTTGAACAGTGGTATATACCCATATAGTTACCACTTAAGATACAGAAATTTTCTTCTCCCCAGAAAGTACTCAGATCTCTTGACTTTATCACCATAGATTCATCTTTCCTGTTCTTGAACTTCCCATAAATGGAATCATAAGGTGTGTTTGTGCCTGGCATATTTCTGAGATTCGTACGTGGCTTTATGTCATTAGTTTGTCCTACTAAAACCAAATGTGTTTCTCCACAGAGTATTGTTACCTGAAAACTGAGCTTGCCTCTTGGTGGGTGTTGAGCCAGTAACCAAACCAAAGATAAGGAGAAGGAAGTATTTATTATTACTTGCAGCAAGAGGGGAGAACATAAGGATCTTTCCCAAAGCAGTGTTTCCCAGAACAGCAAAATTGGGGAAGTTTTTAAGCTACAGGCACATATATATTCATGAAGGGACTTAAGCAGAGGAGAATTCAGCATAGTATTGGGGCAAAGGGTGACAGGGTCCAAGCTTTATTAGTTGATGAAGTCAGGAGGGTCAACAACATCCTTCCACCCTCCACCCGGGTGGGGGCCTTAGTGTCTGCAGAACTCAGTTATGTTATTACGTGTATCCCTGGAGGAGGAACCAGGACCCTGCCTTATCACTGCACCATTGTCTGATTGCCATTTCCCTGTTCATTTCTTAGTTCCTTTGTTGTTGTTGTTCGGTCCCTAAGTCTTGTCCAACTCTGGGATCCTATGGATGCCAGGCTTCCCTGTCCTTCACCATCTCCCTTTGTTCCCCTAAAATCATCAGTTACTGAGACCTATTCAAGGGTGAGCATTATGGCCAAGCTTAGATCACAAAATGGCTTAGACCATAAAGGGTTCTCTTCTGTCAGGAAAGCCAAGCCTGGTTCTCTCTCTCCAGTGAATCCCTACCTACCCTCTCTGCTTACAGTATGAATGCATCACAGTTTGTCCATTTTTCTGTTGATCAGCCCTGAGCTGTTTTTCCCCTTTGAGGCTATTGTGAGCAAGGCTGCTCTGAACATTTGTGTAAAGTCTTTGTGGAACTTATGCTTTCATTTCTCCTGATAAACAACTAAGAGCGGAATTGCTGGGTCATAGGCTTCCCTGGTGGCTCAGATGGTAAAAAAAAAAATCTGCCTGCAATGCAGGAGACCTACGTTCAATCCCTGGGTCAGGAGGATCCCCTGGAGAAGAGAATGACAACCTACTCCAGTATTCTGGCCTGGAGAATTCCATGGACAGAGGAGCCTGGTGGGCTACAGTCCATGGGGTTGCAAAAAATCAGATAAGACTGAGCAACTAACACTTTCACTATTTTCCGTCAGCCATCCCCCACCCTACCCCACCTGTCAGTTCTCTGGAGAGAGACTGTCCAGCTCAGGAGACTCAGTGTGACATGCAGGCCACTGTCAGCAGAGATTAGTCCTCAGAGATGGAAAACCACTTCACATGTGACCTGCATTAGGCTTGCAGGAAGGAAAGACCAATGTAAGAGCAATAGTTTCCCCTTTCCATCTGGGACCAATTTAGGTGTCAGTTTGGGGATACTGGGCTCAGTATGGCTCAGTGCCAGGGCCATTAAAAAATATATCATGGTTTCCCTCAAGCAAATTACAGTGATAAAAGTGGTGGAATGAACTAGAGAAGGGTAGAGATTGGAGAAGGAAATGGCAATCCACTCCAGTATTCTTGCCTGAAGAATCCCATGGACAGAGGAGCCTGGCGGGCTGCAGTCCCTGGAGTTGCATAGAGTTGGACACGACAAAGCAACTGGGCAAGAGGGTAGGAATATGCTAACTTCATAAGAAACTTCCAAAAGATTCCCCAAAGCGGTTGCACCACCCTCTCTCCTATTCTATTTAAAAAAATATTTATTTGGCTGTGCAAGGTCTTAGTTAGGGCATGTGGGATCTTAGTTGTGGCATATGAAATCCAGTTCCCAGACCAGTGATCAAACCAGGCCCCCCTGCGTTGGTGAAATAGTTAGGTGTCATTTCAGGGGGGGCTCCTTAGGACTCTGGTACCATAATTCTTTATGTCTCAGTGTAGAAAAGAATTGAGTGAGAGGCAAAGTGATAGATAAGCAGTGATTTATTAGAATAGGATGCTTGTGAAGGTTACAAGTGGGTGACTGAGAAATGCTGCTCCCTGAGAACTGAGGCTACAGTTTCATAATCCAACGGAAAGTGGGAGGTGGAGAAGAACTTGTTTGTCTTTGTTGAACAGATGTCATGCTTCCATCATCAACTCCTCCTTCAGGTTTGAGTTGGTCAGCCTGAGTTGGTCAAGCTAGTTCTATAAATTATTGTGGGTAGTTCAGTGGTAAAGAGTCCTCCCACCAGTGCAGGAGACTCAGGAGATGCCGGTTCAATCCCTGGATCAAGACGATCCCCTGGAGAAGGAAATAGCAACCCATTCCAATATTCTTGTGTGGAGAATCCCATGGACAGAGGAGCCTGGGGGGTTATATAGTCCATAGGGTTGCAAAGAGTCAGACATGATTGAGTGACTAAGCAAGCATACACATGGTCAAATTGTTGTTTTTCAAGTGTGCAGAGAGGTTATCTCAGGGGGTCATAAACTTACTGAGCTTACTGGGCAGTATGTGGTCTCATGCCACCATTTTTGGGGGGCAGTGGGGACATGTCTCATGCTCCTGCTATGTGGTTTTGTTGCTAAGCAAGTCAGCTTGATTTTGTGGTTGAGCAAACCTGCCCTCTTGAGTGATCATTAACTTACAAGGGTCTCTCATATTTTTTCTACTTACACTCCCGTCATGGAATTAACTATTGAATCACCTATTTTGTCCATTTACACTATCCCTATCATTGAGTGTGCAGAGTCTCAGCCACTGAACCACCAGGGAAGCCCCATTTTCTACTCTTTACAGTATCGAACGAGAGCCAAAGAAGCTGGACAATGAGAGAAACTGTAGGAAGCAACGTTCCGGGGACCAGTGGGCCGCAATCAGCCCTCATAGATAAATAACCATAAGGCTAAAATTCTGGACTTGTCATTTTTCCAGAACAATTGAAGGTCTGGCCCCATTTGGCCTGTGTTCCCCCAGTTGGAGCTGAGTCGTGGCTGGGCCGTAGCTCTCCCGCCCACCACGGTGCCGTCTGCTTTCTCACCCATCTGTGTGCTTTGTTTGTAGCACTGTAACCAGGGAACATGCCCCTGATCCCCCAGACATGCCCCTACGAAGTCAGGACTGGATCTTGGCTTGATGGAGCCTGTTCTGCCTTTCTGGTGTTGAGTCTGCAGTCACAGACTGTCCATTCCCCGGCTGTCTGTCCGCCAGCCACCTTTTCTGATTCCAGCTGTTCCTTCTGTCCATCTTTCGCCCTAGGCAGGTCCCCTGTTCATGCTGATGTCGGTCCAATCGCTGAGTGTCTGCGCATCCAGGCCGCCTCTGTCCACTGAGGTTGTTTCTACGCCACCTCCACAGGCCCTGCAGCGCTCTGGAAGAAACGCTCTGGGTTCAAATCCTGGTTCTGCCACTCACAGCTGGTGACCTGGGCAAGCCACTCACCCATCTCTACCTCTGTCTTCTCATCAGTAAAATAGACATAATACTATCAGTCCAGGAGGCTTGTTGGAAAGACCAAGTGAGCAGAGATGTGGAAGCATTCAGAATGGAGCCTGGAGCATGTCGATTCTCACCATGCTTTCTGAACTGCTCTGAGCCAGGGGCTGCCCCCACCCAGGGCCCAGGTCAAGGGAAGGAGGCCGGAGGTGGCCTCTGTGGTGGTGGTGGTGGGGAGGCGGCCAGCACCCTGCTCTAGCCAGTGGCTGTCCTGCGGCCGTGTGGAATGGCCAGATCTTCAGATTGTTCTGGTAAACTGGGAAATCCAGAGTCATTCAATCCCTTGTTTTGCAAACGCTAGTAACTATCCTTTTTCTTTAAAAAAAAAAAATTTTTTTTTGAATGCTCTGAGCATCCAGTGCAAGCCTTCCGCGGTCCCCTACTGCCTGTCCTGGTCTTGCGGGCCCCCGGCCACGGGCTCAGTCACTCCTGACAACTCCTCTGGGCTCCAGGCGCCTGCCTTTGTCCTGCCTCGGTCTGGAAAGCGCAGGGCAAAGGAATCGAACAAAGGTGGTCACTGTTACTGGTGCTGTCCCAGCGGTGGGGCCGCCGCGA
>NW_011494644.1:7346447-7347253 GCF_000754665.1 Bison bison bison
CCCCGGGCGGCAGCCGCTGCCCGCCCCCTCGTTGCCATGGGCCCCCCACCAGGTGAGGAGGTGGGGCCATGTGGGCGGGGCTCAGGTCAGCCCATCTTCCCCTCTGGGACCTGCTCAGAGTTCAAGTTCAAGTTCAGGGTTGGGGCTGGCCCGGGGCCTCTCCTACCGCCCTGGGGGAGATCATTGACGCTTCCTCTAACCCCTGCAGTAAGCCCAGGCTGGAATTTGGAGTTTGACCTTCGAGGAGCCTCTCTCAGCAGGCGGGGCCGGAGGGAAGGCCACCGCTGTCTTTTCAAACTCTGGCTGCGAGGGAAAAGGAACCCAGAAGGTTCTCCCACCTCACGGCCATTTCTATCTCCTTCCGCCTCAGACGCCGCCGCCGCCACCGGTACCCAGGGCAGGTTGGCCCTGCACCGAGACAGGTAAGACTCCGTCCGCCACTCCCGCAGCCCCCAGATTGATAACCATTTGGCACACAGAGGGCAGCTACTCCGGGGACCGGAGGCAGAGATGGCAAAGGACCGGGTTGGGGGGCGCAGAGCTCCTCTCCTGGGAGGGGGCTAGTCCTGCCCCCCACACACGGGCTGATGCAGCCCGAGCACCAGGCCGTGCTGGCGTCCCAGATCCTCCACTTACCGGTTTCAGGCTCCTGGAGTGAACATTTCTCCTTATCTGTCAGTTGACAGTGTGAACCTCAGCGCAGCCCAGCCACAGGTGTAGTGGACTCATGAGGCCCCAGGAGATAAGCAGGTGCAAAAATACCTACATAAACAGCGAAACACTGCCGGGGAGTGGGGGTGAGGGGG
>NW_011494644.1:7347353-7354361 GCF_000754665.1 Bison bison bison
CCATGCAACTGCTGTTAACTGCAAGCAAATAGGAATCACTGATACATGGCAGGCACGTGCGGAGAGCTTTGCATGGTGGACCGGAATGGCTGAGCCAGCCACCGTAACTCACAGCAGAGACCGATTCGGAAAGAAACGCGCCCAAGGCTGCACAGATAGTGCGCTGGAGAAGCTGAGACTCAGCTCTGACAGCCGCGAGCTTATCCACCAAGTCTGGTTTTCAAAAGGTGTCTTCATGACGATTCTGGGGAGCAGGTGGGAGAGACGCTCTCCTTCACTGGACATCTTGAGGATATGACTTTGGGTGGTGGTCGGTGGGGGAGGGGGTCATAATTGTGTGTGTGTGTGTGTGTGTGTGTATCTTAATTCCCTGACCAGGGATTGAATCTGCGCCCCTTGTATTGGAAGTGTGCAGTCAACCACTGAACCCCCAGGACAGTCCCAAGCTGGGTCACAATTGCGAGTATATAGCAAAGGCTCAGAAAATCCCCCATTTGTTTGTTATACAAGTCTACTCAGTGCATGGGGACTTCACAGGTGGTGCTAGTGGTAAAGAACCCACCTGCCGATGCAGGAGACATAAGAGACCCAGGTTCTATCCCTGGGTCGGGAAGATTCCCCTGGAGGAGGGCATGGCAACCCACTCCAGTATTCTTGCCTGGAGAAACCCATGGACAGAGGAGCCTGGTGGGCTCTAGTCTACAGGGTTGCAAACAGTCAGGTATGACTGAAGCGACTTAGCTCGCATGCATTGAGTGCCTGCTCAGAGGACACAATGTGAGCAAGATGGACAGAGCCCCTGCCTTTGTGGAGCTTACAGTGCAGTGGGAACGAGTGGTAATGAGAGAATCGTACAAATCAAATGTCCTGCTTGATTCAACAGTGATGGGAAGTCGTGTTTGTTATGATGGCAAATCATCCAACTTAGACTAAAGCCAAGAGAAGACTCCTCTGGGGCTGAGACAGTAGGGTGCCATCCGAAGGATGAGTAGGAGTTCACCAAGCCAAGAGGGAAGAGCATGGCAGGTGGGGGGAACAGAATGGCAAAGACCCTGAGGCAGAAGTAGCACCCATGGGCTAGAAAGAAGACCAGGGTGAGATGGGGCTGGCAGAGCAAGTCAGCAGGCGCTGAGATGCTTTGAGCAGGAAAAGGAACCCATCTGATTTATGTTCAAAGATCTCTCTGGCTTCCATGTGAAGGGAGTGGATTCCAAGGAAGCAAGAGTGGCACTGGGGAGGCAAGATTCTTCCTCTGCTCTAGACACCAGTGATGGTGGCTTGAATGAAAGCCAGAGAAGTAAAGTGAGAGGAAATAGATGGAGTCCGGCTCTGCTTTGGACATACAACAGAATGGAGTCAGAAGTCAGTTCTGGGAGACTGAGATTCTGGGAGTTGAACAAGAGACACTATAATGTCTTTTTTGGTATGTTTGCCAGGCCTAGCATCTTTGGTGCTTAGACACAGTACCTGGATGTGCTCATAGGCCACTGGATGAGTGAATGAATGCAAAATTGGATGAATGCAAGATTTGAGGATGACTCTCAGACTTCTGACCTGAGCAGCAGAGTGGATGAAGTTGCCGTTTAGGGAGATGGAATGGACTGGAAGCCCTTGAAGATCACCATCTCTATGTTGGATTAGTTACCTTTGAGATGATGACTGAGACTCCATGAGAGATTCCATGCCGGCACTTGGGTGGACAGGTCTGGGCTCAGAAGGTGCCCTTTTGACATCTGTTCTCTCTAGGAGCCATGAGACAAGGTCATCACTGAAGTGGGGAAGGGGCTGGAGAAGAAGCCTCACACGAGGGTCCCTTGTACTCACACCTGTTAACCCCACAGGGACTCTTTGTGGAAAGCTGTCAAGCCCTACCGTGCCCATGGTTTTCTAGCTAATGACTGGGGAGGTGGCTCTTTCTAACAGGCAAGGGACAGTCCCAGTCTCTGCTTCAGCCCAGAGATCCCCAGAATCTGTCCTCTGGTCTCCCTCTAGAGATCTGTTCCTAACAAACCGTGTGGCATTAGCTGTCTGGGCAGGCAGAAGTGGTCCTCCTTCCGTCCTCTGTTCTGCTGTTTTAGGCTCTGATGGCCTCACTCAGCCTTTACAGTACTGACCCTCTCCCTCTTATGGGGCTGTCTCTACCATCAGCATCTTGAATTTGAGCCAGAGGCCAGGCTTATGGCTGAAGAGGGGGCAGTTACCTTCACAGGGGAATGGAAGAAAAGGGTGTGAGGGGTTGCCGGCCCTGGGAGGTGCAGCCTGTGTGGGCCCGTGTGGTCACCTCTGCAATTTTCCCTGCTAAGGGCCCACGTGCCGAGCGGTAGTTGAGAACTTGCAGATCAAGCCCCGGTTGGAAGTCCCAGTTCAGTCATTTACCAGTGGCGTGGCCTTGGGGCCCCAGCCTGGGCTTTCTGTGGGGTTAACCAGAAACCGGACCTCTTAGGGATGCTATGTGCTTAAAATGAGATTCATACACGTAGAGGCCAGGATCTGCATGACCACAGAGTCCATGCTCTCTCTTTTTTTTTCTTTCTTTTAATGGTTTTACAAGAAGAATGTGTTGGGACTTCCCTGGTTGTCTGGAGGTTAAGACTCTGTGCTTCCACTGCAGGGGGCTTGGGTTCGATCCCTGGTCGGGGAACTAAGATCCTGCATGCTGCTCAGAGTGGCCAAAAAGTAAAAAATAAATAAATAAATGCTAATGAAAAAAAAAAAGAGAGAGAGAGAAGGACAAGGTCAGACCTAGTAGGTCTGATCACATTCTATAATGAACTTGATTAATGCTTTTAGCAAAACTGTGACATAGGCCTGATTAATATCCCCATTTTATAGATGCGAAAACTGAGCCTCAGAGAAGTTATTTGCTCAAGATCACAGAGCTAGTGAGAGGTAGAGCTGGGATTTGAACCGGGCAATGCAGTTCTAACGTCTTTACAGGCGATCAAAGTGCATCTATTTCCCAGGGAGTTTTTAAAAGCTCCAATAATTGAAATTTGTAGTTAGACAATCATTGTCATCTTTACCCAGTGCAGAATTCTTCCCTGGTTTCTCTCTCCATCTCTCTCATTCTCTGTCCCTGTAATGGGTTTGTTATTCTTCAGCAAATAGGCCTGCATCCTGGCACAATAGTTGGTACTATTTTTCCCATCGGCATGTATCCATATTTAACATACATGTATGGTTTTATGCTGTAAATCTTGTTCCGTTTGTCTCTTTTTCTTTCATTATGAAATGTTTCAGATGTACACACATCGTAAAGAATACTGTAGGGGAAAAAATAACGTAGCCCCACCAGTAGATGCACATAGAGGAGCCAGCCTAAGAAACCCAAATGCAGTGAAGACAGTCAGAGCCCCCACCCTGCTCTGGGCATGCTTGCCCATCTTTGCCTAGCACTGGGGCTCGGAAAATTTCCACATCTGCTTTGGCAAGTTATGTAAGCGGCCAGAAGGAAAGGGTTGAGCAGCCATCTCTGCTTGCTGAATTTCCTCTGTTCTTGGGCCAGTTGGCAGCAGTAAGGGCAGGGTGTTCTTGCAAACAGGGCCGTTGTTAGAGTGCCTGCTTTGCATAGACTCCTGTTAACCCTGGCCTCCCACAGGGTGGTTCTGTCCTTCGAAGTGAAGCCCTCCGGGGCAGTGCAGAGGGTAGCTCTGGGCATGCAAGGGGCTGCAAGGGGCTGGGTGAGCTCTCGTGAGGTCGGGGACTGGGTGAGATCTTGCGAGGATAGGGGCCAGTTTCACTGTCATCACCACTTTGTCCCCTGGGCCTAGCACAGAGCCTGGCACACAGCTGGGGCCTAATAAATGTTTGTGGCAAAGACACAAGTAGATGGAGGGAAGGATTGAAGGCGGGGAGGATAGATAGAAGGAGAGAAGGGCAGAGAGGAAAAAAGAGACAAGTCAGTATAGGGTAACAATGAGCTTCAATTCAGGACCTGAGTTCGAATCCCACCTCTGCACTTCCTATGACCCAGAGGCCAGTGGCACAGCTGTGACCTGAACCCAGCTCACTCTTACTTCACTGTGGCTCCATTTCCCACCTGTAAAATGAAAGTATAACCTGGGTGGCTCAGTGGTAAAGAATCTGCTTGCCAATGCAAGGGACTTGGGTTCAATCCCTGGGTTGGGAAGATCCCCTGGAGAAGGAAATGGCAACTCACTCCAGGATTCTTGTCTGGGAAATCCCATGGACAGAGGAGCCTGGTGGGCTACAGTCCAGGGGGTCACAAAGAGTCAAACACAATTCAGACTGAACAATAGCAACAAGTGTGTTTGCCTCACCGAGCTGACCAGGATGAATAAGAGAATCAATGCAAACTGAGTTCCAGGCCCGCAACTTCAATAAATAGCTTTAGAGATGATCCCTGTTAAGGTGATAGCGTGGCTTTGCTGTACGAGGGCATGTGGAGGGCTCCCCTAGGACATGTGGCCAAGGCTCCAGCACTTGGGTTCTGTAGCCTCTCTGGTCCATGTTGCTAGCTCCTATTTCCATCCTGAAGAAAGCCGTACATCCTGGCCACCGGCAGGGCCCCACCTCCCTGGGACTCGAGAAGAGCCTGGAGTCAGTGCCAGCCTCCCAGAGCCGGTGATGAATGGCTTGTTTATCTGCTCCTGCCCCTCTCGGTGCCTGGCAGGCAGAGGCCTGGAAGAGGCAGCTGGGAGCGGGGCTGTGGACGGGGGAGGGCTGGCTCACCAGTCTGTCTAATGCCCCTGCTTCCTTCCTCCCTTTCAGACCTGCAGAGTTTTAGGACAAGCCGCCCCACTCCCCAGTTCAATATAAATCTCCACCTTAAGCTGCTTCCCTCTTCCTCAAGTCCCCAGTGTTGGAAGCAGCAGGGTACTTGAAAGCAGTTGAAGCGTTTGAAAATGCAGTCTCTGAACCCTCCTATGCTGTTGGTGGGAATATAAATTGGTGTAACCACTATGGAGAACAGTATGGAGGTTCCTCAAAAAGCTAGAGTTAACATATGATCCAGCAATCCCACTCCTGGGCACGTATTCAGAGAAAACTCGAATTCAAAAGGATACATGCGATATTCATAGCAGCTCTGTTTACAGCAGCCAAGACACAGAAGTGTCTATCAACAGAGTGGATAAAGAAGATGTGGCACATATATACAGTGGAATACTACTCAGCCATAAGAAAGAATGAAATAATTCCATTTGCAGCAACATGGGGGGGACCTAGAAATGATCATACCAAGTGAAGTAAATCCAGCACGTACAGGTGGAATCTAAAAAAAATGAACAAACTAATCTACATATGAAACAGACACAGATGTAGAAAACAAACATGATTACCAAAGGGAAAAGAGGAGAGATGAATTAAGAGTTTAAGATTAACAGATATAGAAACTAACACAATGCTGTAAATCAGCTATATTTTAATAATGATAATTTTTTTAAAAGGATGGTCAGGGAATCCCCTGGTAGTCCAGTGGTTAGGACTCCATGCTTTCACTGCTGAGGATGAGGGTTCAAACTAAAATCCCACAAACCACATAGTCAAAAAAAAATTTGAAAAATAAAACACATAAAAAAAATAAAAATAAAACACAGTTCTGCAATCAGATCTGGAATTGAGCCCCACCTTGGGCACTCAGTCATGCGACACCACTTCCTTGTCTGTGGAGTGGCGGTAAGAACACTGCTTAACCAAGAAGGGCTTCACCCTGGAGTCAGACCTTAAGGACCATCTAGCCCCCTTGTTTTCTAGCCTCCAAATCTGCCTCCTGGTTAGAGCCTCCTTTATGAATCTCTGCTTCCACCCTTGGGAGCTCTCCAGTACAGTCTTCCCTTCCCACTTTCTCCTTGCGAGTTTTCTGGTTCAGTTAGGTTATTACCATCCCATTGGACTGATGACAATGATCATAAAACCTAAGCGTGACTGAGGCAGGGAGGGCTGAGGGATGACCTGGGATGGAATTTGGGCTTCTGCTACATACTCCTGCCTTCAGGCTGGGTCAGTGAGTTGGGTTTGCCTGATACTGGCTGGTCCATCTTCCTTCCTTCCCTCCTTCTCTTGTCCGTCCATCTTTGGATCAGTGTTATGGATCAGTGATTGTTTGGATCTTCTCACAGGTCTGAGAAGCTGTGAGCATCCTCTCAACAGAAGAGCAAGACCCAGGCCCAGGGAGAGAAGTTCAGTACTGCACTTGCTGTGGGAAGGGATGTTAAAGGCTACTGAGCGTCCCCCTGAGGCATCTTCTCTAAATGAACGTCTCTAGTCTCCTGGGTTCTAAGGCAGTGCTTTTCAACACAGGGGACATTTGTGGCTGCCGCAGCTGTGCAAAAGTGCTGCTGGCCTCGAGTGGGTGGCTCCCAGGGATGCTGCTAAACGTCTATAATGCACCAGGCAGCCCGGTCATAACAAGGAATTCAGTTCAGTTCAGTTCAGTCGCTCAGTCGTGTCCGACTCTTTGCGACCCCATGAATTGCAGCACGCCAGGCCTCCCTGTCCATCACCAACTCCCGGAGTCCACTCAAACTCACGTCCATCGAGTCGGTGATGCCATCCAGCCATCTCATCCTCTGTCAACCCCTTCTCCTTCTGCCCCCAATCCCTCCCAGGATCAGAGTCTTTTCCAATGAGTCAACTTTTCACATGAGGTGGCCAAAGTACTGAAGTTTCAGCTTTAGCATCATTCCTTCCAAAGAAATCCCAGGGCTGATCTCCTTTAAAATGTACTGGTTGGATCTCCTTGCAGTCCAAGGGACTCTCAAGAGTCTTCTCCAACACCACACTTCAAAAGCATCAATTCTTCGGCACTCAGCTTTCTTCACAGGCCAACTCTCACATCCATACATGACCACTGGAAAAACCATAGCCTTGACTAGAGGGACCTTTGTTGGCAAAGTAAGGTCTCTGCTTTTGAATATGCTGTCTAGGTTGGTCATAGCTTTCCTTCCAAGGAGTAAGCGTCTTTTAATTTCTTGGCTGCAGTCACCATCTGCAGTGATTTTGGAGCCCAGAAAAATAAAGTCTGACACTGTTTCCACTGTTTCCCCA
>NW_011494644.1:7354461-7375402 GCF_000754665.1 Bison bison bison
TTCACTCTCCTCTTTCACTTTCATCAAGAGGCTCTTTAGTTCCTCTTCACTTTCTGCCATAAGGGTGGTGTCATCTGCATATCTAAGGTTATTGATATTTCTCCCGGCAATCTTGATTCCAGCTTGTGCTTCTTCCAGCCCAGTGTTTCTCATGATGTACCCTGCACATAAGTTAAATAAACAGGGTGACAATATACAGCCTTGATGAACTCCTTTTCCTATTTGGAACCAGTCTGTTGTTCCATGTCCAGTTCTAACTGTTGCTTCCTGACCTGCATACGAGATCCAAAATGCCGATAGTGTTGCAGATGAAAAGCCTTGCTTTAAGAACCAGGAATGTGTCACCCAGGTGACCAGGCTACTCCACCTTTGGGCAGCTCTGGTAAGAAGCAGGAAATGGCTCCCCAGTTCTTCCCCTCTCTCAGTTAATCTCCAGGTTCTATCAGTTCTGGGGCTTCCCTGGTGGCTCAGTTGGTAAAGAATCTGCCTGCAATGCAGGAGACCCTGGTTCGATTCCTGGGTCTGGAAGATCCCCTGAAGAAGGGATAGGCTACCCACTCCAGTATTCTTGGGCTTCCCTGGTGGCTCAGATGGTAAAGAATATGCCCACAATGCAGGAGACTTGGATCCCTGGGTTGGGAAGATCCCCTGGAGGAGGGCATGGTGACCCACTGCAGTATTCATGCCTGGAGAATCCCATAGACAGAGGAGCCTGGTGGGCTACAGTCTGTAGGGTCGCAGAGACTCAGACATGACTGAGCGACTAAACACAGCACAGCGCACAGAACCTATCTGCAGTTTGCACAAAACAAGTGTTCTGGGTTTTCCTTTACATTAAAATCATAGACAACTATATTCTATATCTTATAATAACCTATAATGGAAAAGAATCTGAAAATATTGATCACTTTGCTATATACCTGAAACTAACATTGTAAATGAACTGTACTCAATTTTTTTAAAAAATGGTTTAAAAAATGTACCGGCTTTTTATTTTATCGGGGCTGTCTCTGATATTTCTCAGAGGGCTCTATAAAAACATGGTATATCATGGGAGTTGTTTGGATTTCTTTATAACATTTAAAATCACAAAGCATTTTCTTTTTCAGATTTAAACATTCTGGTTTTCCTCTGTAGAGTCACACTTTATTCTGTGCTTCTGGAATCAAATGGATTCCAGTTTTCTTATTTCTCTTAAGTTCAAAGCTTACTCAGTATAATAGGTAAAAGGATCTGACTCCCCCTTTGCATCAGATGGAGCAGTTATATGTTGAATTATCCATCATTTTAACCATAAATTGCTGTTCTTTTATTTCTCTTTTATAATAGAGCTTTATATTGATGTTTTAAATGTGTGTAGGTAGGTAACATTATCTGTGAGTTTCATTTCAGTATTCAGTAAAAAGAATATTATAAAATATTTGTTATAGAAACAGGGGATAATATCTGAAGATGATGATATCTTCTTTCTGTAGAAAGAAAACTACTGACCTTAGAGAATCCTTTGAATGACATCAAAGAGCTGGTTTAATGCCTTCATAGATAATGAGCCTCACTGCCCATTTCCCTGCTCCCAGTCTTAATCCTCAGGAAAGAATCTGATGGTTCCTTAAGCATGACATGCTTATTCACATCTTAATGTCTGTGGATACTGTTGCCTTAGCCTGGAATGTACCCGCATCCCTGCTCATGGCGTGTAGGACCACCTACACATTTTTCAAAACCCAGCTCATATACTATCATCTCTTTTCCTCCATGTAAAACTAGGTGGTCTTTGCCTCACGGCCTACTGTAGAAAATTAGTAATAGTGATAATAGCAGCTATAATTTACTGAGCACAGCTGTGTGTGGCATTGTTCTCCACACTTCACAGGTACTAGATCATGACGATCTGTGAAATGTAACCTCTTATTGTCCCATTTTCAGATGGCAATGCAATGAATTAGAGAAGTTAGGGAATTTGTCCAAGCTCTCGGGGTCAGTAAGGGGTGCAGCCAACTGGATGACTCTTAGGCTTGAATCCTTAATATGTCTGTCATTATACACACCCACTTGTATGAAACATCATATTGTGTTATTATCTATGAGGTGAGTTACCCCATTATTGGGCTGCCCACTTTGCAAGGTTATAAACATTTAGGATGATGCCTGTCATGTAGCAGGTGCTATATACATGTTTATTAAAGAAACACATTTCAACTTCCCTGATGGTCCAGTGGCTAAGAATCCACCTTCCAATGCATGGGCACAGGTTCCATTCCTGGTCCTGGAAGATTCCACATGCCACGGGACAACTAAGCCTGTGGGCCACAACTACCACACCTGTGCTCTAGAGCCTGCGAGCCACAAATACTGAAGCCTGTGCACTCTAGAGCTGGTGCTCTGCAACCAGAGAAGCGACCACAATGAAAAAACCGTGCACTGCAAGGAGAGAAAGCTTACTCGCAACAACAAAGACCCAGTGCAGCCAAAATAAAAAATAAATACAAATTTAAAAATAAATAAACATACACATTTTATGGGCATATCCAGCAGTGAAACAAGATTGTATTGACTGGCTGAGCCTTAGGCAAAATTGCTGGCTTGACTTTCACCTGGCTGCGAGGTACCAGGGAAACAGGCTGACTTGGGTGTCCTGTTTTTCTCTCACTCCTGGATATGTGGAAGAGGGTGGTGAGACATCTATATTACTTAAGCTGTTTGTTTTTCTTTGTGTTTTGCCAAGTGAGTGGTGGGGTTGGTGAACATTAAGTGTAGATTGGATGTGACTTCCTTGTAAATATTTGGTGAATGACAGAACGGATGGATTTGCCTTCCTGAGGTCTGTCTCCATCACACATCCTTCCACATGTGTCTCCCTGCTTGGGTGCCCAAGGAGACAGTTACAGAGAGGGTGAGAAGAGTGGCACCGGGTCCTGGCATGTGACACACATTTGCACTTCCACAGCGTTGCAAGAGTTCGTTCAGGACCATGGAGAGCAGCGCCAGCAGCCCTCCGCTCGCACAGTCAGATCCCCTGGAGGCGTTTCCCCGGAGGACGCTGGAAGCAGGAGACATCGCAGTGCTGGTTCTATATTTCCTCTTTGTCCTGGCTGTTGGACTATGGGTAAGTCAAGTCAGAGGGAGAGACTGGCTCAAGGTTTTACAGTAAGTAGAACTTGATTCTTTTTTATTTTTATCTTTGGCCACACTGCATGGCTTGTGGGTTCTTAGGTCCCCAACCAGGGATCACATCCATGCCCCATGCAGTGAAAGTGTGGAGTCCTAACTGCTGGACCACCAGGGAAGTCCTAAGAGTCAAGGTTCTCAAGTCAGACAGAATTGGGATCAGGATTAGGGGGTACAGGCAGAGTTAGAATAAGGGTTAGAGTTGCTGGGAATCTGTAATTTCACAAGAGAATCAGGAGACTCTGATGTAGTGCTGGTTTGGGGAGCCCTGGATTTAGATGATCCCTTTTAGCACAAGGAGTTCTTTACTCTTGGAAAATACTTCCTGTGTCAGGATTCAGCAGGAATGAGCCAAAGTATCTGTTTGCTATAGTAAGATCTTTTGCAGGGATGAAAAGATATCATTTCATGTCATCTCTCATCCAGTAAGACTCCTCTTACCAATATCTGCACCCAGAGCTGGAAGAAGTTACAACTTATCCAAGATCACTTAGTGGTTTAAATGTCTCTGTTAAAGTACCTTTAGGGCCAAGAAGCTCACTCCCAAAGAGCTCTGAAATCAGGCTGACCTGGGTTTGAGTTCTCAGTCTTCCTCTTTGTAGAAATATGGCACTAGATAAGGGACTACTTCTGAGCCTTGGTTTGTTCATGTATTAGATTGGCTTGATGATATCAACCTCATAGAAACTGAAAGTGAAAGTTGCTCAGTCCAGCTGTTTGTGACCCCATGGACTGTAGACTGCTAGGCTCCTCTGTCCATGGAATTCTTCAGGCAAGAATACTGGAGTAGGTTGCCATTCCCTCCTCCAAGGGATCTTCCCAACCCAGGGATGGAACCTGGGTCTCCTGCATTGCAGGCAGATTCTTTACCATCTGAGACACCAGAGAAGCTCTCACAGGAGTTGGTGAGGATTAAAATGAGATGATGCTTCAAAATGCTTACTGCAGAGACTGACACATAGTGAGTGACTGAATGAAAGTCACTCAGTCGTGTCCGACTCTTTGCAATCCCATGGACTGTAGCCTCCAGGCTCCTTTGTCCATGGAATTCTCCAGGCAAGAACACTGGAGTGGGTTGCTACTTCTTCAGAGGATCTTCCCGACGCAGGGGATAGAACCCAGGTCTCCTGCATTGCAGGCAGATTCTTTACCGTCTGAGTCACCAGGGCAGCCCCCTGGTACATAGTACTGATACTCAGTAAATGACATCCATTGTGGGCGGTCACAGACAAACCATGGTCTAAAACTCAGATGTCTAGGGGGACCTAGTAGGTTATTATACATGTGTGAGGCAGGGAGTTGTAGAGGGGGATGACCTGAATAGTTTGTCTCCTCTAAGGGATTCAAATGAAAATCTTAAAAACCAGACATCAAACAGGGACTTCCATGGTGGACCAGTGGTTAAGAATCTGCCTTCAAATGCAGGGAACACAGGTTCGATCGCTGGTAGGGGAACTAATATCCCACCTGCTGTGGGGGGACTATGTCCACGCACCACAACTACGAGCCCATGTGCCACAACCAGAGAGAAACCTGGGTGCCACAACCAAAACTCCACACGGCCAGAAACAAATCAATAAATAGAAAAAACAAACCATGGGTCAAACAAAACATGTTTGATCTAAAAAGTACAACAAGCTAGTGAAAATAACTGAAAAGAAGTAAAAGGACTTCCCTGGCTGGATGTGGGTTCCATCCTTGGTCAGGGAACTAAGATTTCACGTGCCTCATCATCAAAAAAGCAAACAAAAAAACCCCACATAACACAAGCAATATTGAAACAAATTCAATAAAGAATTTTAAAAATGATCCGCATCAAAAAACAATCTTAAGAAAAAAAACCAAAAAGAACAAAAAAGTAGAATCACAGATGTAGAGAAGAAACTAGCGGTTATCAGCGGGGAGAGGGGAGGAGAAATAAAGGAGTAGAGCATTAAGAGGTAAAAACTATTATGCATAAAATAAGCTGCAAGAATATATTATACAATACAGAGGATATAGCCAGTATTTTATAACTATAAATGGAGTACAACCTTTAAAAATTGTAAATCACCTATAACTTATATAATATCATACATCACCTATACTTTTTCTTTGAAGGACCTGAGAGGCTTTTTTTTTTTTTAATTTAAAATTTTTATTTTGGGGCCTCACCACAGTGCATGTAGGATCTTAGTTCCCTAACTAGGGAAGTAGAAGAAAAGAGTCTTAGCCTCTGAAACACCAGGGAAGTCCCTCACTTAAAAAAAAGGAAAAAATTGCAGTTAAGGGACTTTCCTGGTGGTCCAGTGGTTAGCACTCCACGCTTTCACTGCCAAGGGCCCATCCCTCGTTGGAGAACTTAAATCCCACAAGCTGCATGGTGCAAAAAATAGTGAAGTAAGATATTTCATGCAAATAATGGCCATGGGAAGTATTACTCAGGGACTCTTACAAAAACAAACAAAACCCCAAACCAAACAAACCCCAAAATATATTTGATGTCTGAATCTGGCTTGCTGGACTCCCGGGTTATAATCTGGGACTAGACCACCTGGGGGTGCCTCTGATTGCTAACACTTCCTTTACCCACTGCTCTTCTCTGTTTCAGTCCACAGTGAAGACCAAAAGAGACACCGTGAAAGGCTACTTTCTAGCTGGAGGCAACATGCTGTGGTGGCCAGTAAGTAGTCTTTGGTTCAATTAAAAGACTCTTCAAGTCCCGATACTCTGTCTAGCCTTTGCTTTCTCAGGACTCTCTGGTTCCATGTTGTCTGGAAGTCACAGTCTAAACTAGAGAAGACTTAGCTCCAACTCGAAATTGTTTGAACAAAAAGAATCCATCAGCTCACCTAAGGGAAAAACCTAGAGTTGGTCTGGTTTCAGGTATGGCAGGGTATAGGGGCACAAGTGATCACTGGGACCTGGTTTCTCCCTCTGTTTATCCCATCTATCTGTCTATCTATCTGTCTTTCTATTAATATACATCTTTCTATCTATCTGCCTGTCTATCTGGGCTTCCCTGATGGCTCAGAGGATAAAGAATCCACCTGCAATGCAGGAGACACAGAAGATGTGGGTTCAATCCCTGGGTTGGGAAGATCCCCTGGAGGAGGAAATGGCAAGCCACTCCAGGATTCTTACCTGGGAAAATCCCATAGACAGAGGAACCTGGTGGGCTACAGTCCATAGGGTCGGGAAGAGTCAGACACAGGGCTGAGCGATGAAGCACACACATTTATCCATCTATCCATTAGTTGTCTATCACCTATCTATCTCTATCAGTGTCTCTGCTTCTGGAAGGGTGCCATTCCCAAACAGGCTCAACTTCATGTCAACAAGATGATGGCCACTCCTCCAGACTTTCCATCCTCTCCGTCTCCAGACTAGCATGGGAAGAGCACCTGCCTCCATGGCAGGATCCCTGGAAAATATGTGTCCCAAGCCCATCTCTGTGTTAGTCACTGTGACCAAGGTAGTTTGCTGTGTTAAGTAACTCAAGCCTGGGTCACACACTCAGTGCCTTATCTGGAGGGCATGGAGCCTGCTCTGAGGCATATGTGATGAGAAATAAGAAGGGCTAGACCCTGAAGGACAGCTGGAGACCATTACTGAGACAAGGTGGAAAAAATGTTGAGAACCCAAATAACAAATACAACAGCCCAATTAGTATTCTCTATTCAAGGGGAGCTAAAGGCATTGCTAAATACATTGTTGTTGTTCAGTCATTCAGTCATGTCCTGCTCTTTGTGAGCCGATAGACTGCAGCACGCCTGGCTTCCCTGTCCTTCATCATCTACCGGAACCCGCTCAAACTCATGTGTGTTGAGTCAGTGATGCCATCCAACCATCTCATCCTCTCTCCCCTTCTCCTCCTGCCTTCAATCTTTTCCAGCATCAGGGTCTTTTCTAATGGGCTGGCTCTTCACATGAGGTGGCCAAAGTATTGGAGCTTCAGCTTTAGCATCACTCTTTCTAGTGAATATTCAGATTAGTTTCCTTTAGGATTGACTGGTTTGGTCTTTTGCAGTCCAAGGGACTCTCGACAGTTTTCTCCAACACCACAGTCCAAAAGCGTCAATTCTTCAGTACTCAGTCTTCTTTACGGCCCAACTCTCACATCCATACATGACTACTGGAAAAACCGTAGCTTTAACTAGATGGACCTTTGTTGGCAAAGTAATGTCTTTCCTTTTTAATGCACTATCTAGGTTTGTCATAACTTTTCTTCCAAGGAGCAAGCATCTTTTAATTTCATGGCTGCAGTCACCATCTGCAGTGATTTTGGAGCCCAAGAAAATAAAATCTGTCACTGTTTCCATTGTTTCTCCATCTATTTGCCATGTATTTGAAGTGATGGGATCGGATGCCATGATCTTAGTTTTCTGAATGTTGAATTTTAAGCCATGTTTTTCACTCTCCTCTTTCACCTTTGTCGAAAGGCTCTTTAGTTACTCCTTCATTTCTACCATAGAGGTAGAGTCATCTGCTTATCTGAGGTTATTGATGTTTCTCCCGGCAGTCTTGATTCCAGCTTGTGTTTCATCCAGCCCAGCATTTCGCATGATGGACTCTGCATATAAGTTGAATAAACAGGGTGACAATATAGAGCCTTGAGATACTCCTTTCCCAATTTGGAACCAGTCTGTTGTTCCATGTCCGGTTCTAACTGTTGCTTCTTGACCTGCATACAGGTTTCTCAGGAGGCAGGTAAGGTGGTCTGGTATTCCCATCTCTTGAAGACTTTTCCACAGTTTGTGGAAATACACACATGCACACATATGTGCACACACGTGTACACATATGCACACACATATATGCACACAGGCCTCTGCTTCATGGGTCCTGAGTAAGGAATCAGGAATGATCATTTTTTTCATGATCTTCTATTATAAGTGTTAAATCTCCCAAATAAAAAGAGAGAAGACATTTCCCATTTGCAGGGAGTCCAAAAGATGTAAGATACAGAGAGATAACAGGTATCTGAGCCTCTGGTCAATACGATGTCTGAAGACAATGACCACACTGTTCTCAAAAGATACCAAAAATGAGCTCTGCGTTATATATTCAGTGAATTCATTAGAACAGTTCCCTGTCCAGCATGGCACCAAACAGAGGAGACATCATTGAGCTTGTCTTCACCCTCACGGAGCTTGTAATCTAGTGCAGCATTTCCTAAGTGTGAAGAACGGGCGCACCACGATTTTTCAGTTGTGCAGACACAACACTGAGTAACGTCAGATTACATCGTGGGAGCATTCCCTTTCCTATTCTCAGTCAGTCTTCTTGGTTACATAAAAGAAAGTCACAGTTTGCTACTAAGATGGCTTTACCGGTCTTTTAGCACGGACTAATCTGTGTTTAACAAAGAGAATTCAAGCTTCAGGGTAAGTAAATTTGGTAGTCTGGAGAACCTAGATAGAATTTTATAACTTTTTTTTTTCATTTTCATTTTATTTGTATGGTTCTTTTCTATGTAAAGCAAGTGATACTGGTTTTCCATGTAAAGTTGTAAATACATATATCATATTAATATATAATAATTGGTTAAATAATAAAATATATAATCATATATATAAGTTAAAGAAGAAGTCAATATAAGGTAAAATGTTGAGTAAATACCAGTGCAGGTGTAGTGGACATAGAGATGGCTACAAAAGAAGTACTCAGTGACTGAATTTTTTCTTTACTGAAATTGTTGCAATATTGCTTCTGTTTTATGTTTTGGGTTTTTGGCCATGAGGCATGTGGGATCTTAGCTTCCCACATCCTGTGCATTGGAAGGTGAAGTCTTAACCACTGGACCACCAGGGAAGTCCTGCAATGATTGAACTTTAAGAAATGCTGGTCAAATGGTCTTTATCATGAGTGATGCTGGGCTCAAAAAAAAAAAATTCAGTTGGAATATAGCAGCTCACCTAAGTATGCTTGCTTTTGCATACTTGTATCCATTTCTTTGCTCATATTCTTGGATGACCCTTCTCCAGGTCAAGAAGGAAAGGGCAGTTGTGGAACTTTCTTTGCTTTCTTTACTCCGGAGAATGATGTCAATGGAAAGGAGGTGTGGTTAAGAGAAAGGGCTTTGGAACAAGTGCATCAGTTAGCTATTGCTCCTAAAAAGCTACCCATAAATGTAGTGGCTCACAACCACTACAGTGTATTATTTCTTTTTCAAATTTATTTTTTAAAAGCTGAAGTATAGCTGACTTACAATGCTATGTTAATTTCTGCTGTACAGCAAAGTGACTCATTATATATATATATATATATATAGTATATACAGTATATTATATCTTTGTAAAAGATATAATTAATTAAATTTTGGTTATGCTGCATCTTCATTGCTCCACTTGGGCTCTCTCTAGTTGCAATGAGTGGGGGCTACTCTTCACTGCAGTGCACAGGCTTCTCATTGCAGTGGCTTCTCTTGTTTCAGAGCACAGGCTCTAGGCACACAGGCTCCATAGTTGCAGCTCGTGGGCTCTAGGGTGAGGACTCAGGAGTTGGGGTGCACAGGCTTTAGTTGCTCAGTTCCACAGCATGTGGATTCTTCCCAGACCAGGGATCGAACCCATTTCTCCGGCATTGGCAGGCAGACTCTCACTGTACCACTAGGGAAGTCTCAGTGTATTATTCCAATGATTGCACGGTTCGAGTGGGTGATTCCTCCCCTGCTCTTTAGCACTTTAGCTCTTTGGCTGCATTTAGCTGTTGGCTGGATGGGCTAGACGCCAAGACGGCCCCATCCACAGATGTGGCTCTGGTGGGGATGGCTAGAAGGCTGGGGCTTCACTCTCTACATGCCCCTCATCGTTTAGTGACCCAGCCCAAGGTTTTTACAAGGCATTTGACTCGAAAGGGCAAAAATGAAAGCTGCCGGGCTGCTGAGCCTTGACCTGGAAGTCACACAGTGTCACTTTCACTGCGTCATATTGGTCAAAACAAGCCATCAGCCAGTGTGGGTTCTTTATGGGAAGAGTGGAAAAGTCACATTTCAGAGGAACAGGCAGGGTGGTTCATTGGGAACGGCAGAGTAAAGATCTTTGAAATTTCCTCCAGAGAGCTTTTTTTTTTTTTTTAATTATTGAATTATTTATTTACTTTATTCATTTTGGGTTGCGCTGGGTCTTTGTTGCTGCGTGGGCTTTCCCTGGTTGTGGTGAGCGGGGCTCCTCTTCATTGCAGTGTTCAGGCCTCTCATTGTCGCGGCTTCTCTTGTTGCAGAGCACAGGCTCTAGGGCACGTGGGCTTCAGTAGTTGCCACGCATGGGGTTTGTTGCTCCCCAACATGTGGACCCTTCTCAGGTCCAGGATCAAACCTGTGTCCCCTGCATTGGCAGACAGATTCTTATCTACTGTACTGCCAGGGAAGCCCCCGTGCATGTGTGTTAAGTCACTTGAGTCGTGTCTGACCCTGTGTGACCCTATGGACTATAGCCCGCCAGGCTCCTCTGTCCATGGGATTCTCCAGGCAAGAATACTGGAGTAGTTGCCATTTCCTTCTCCAGGGGATCTTCCTGACCCAGGGATTGAACCTCTGTCTTTCATGTCTCCTGCACTGGCAGGCAGGGTCTTTACCAGGGAAGCCCCCAGGGAGCTTTAATTCAAGAAAAACAACGGAATCGCAATAAGAACAGGAAGCTTTGTCATGTTTCTATTGGGAATGGCTCTATTCCCATCCCCTTCTCTTCAGCTCTGCAGTAGTCTTGAAGACCAGTAGGTTAGAACAGGATTGGATCTCGTTCAAAGCCCCATTCTCATATTATTGCCAGTGTTTTACTCTAGAATGCACCCTTTGTACAACTTGTCTTTATTTGATCCAAATCAATGATCATGCAGCATGAGCAGCTTTTTATCCAGAGGTATTAGTTAAAAAACCATCAATTTGACATTGCAGCTGCCTAAGCTAATAAGGGAATTAAAATGGCACGTTAGATAGTATCTGTTTAACACAAATAGTAACAGTCCCTAAACTGAACTATAGATTCAACACAATCCCTGTCATAATTCCATCTGCATCACACCCCCCCTCTTTTTTTTGCAGAAATTGGTAAGGCAATCCTAAAATTCAGATGGAAACACCAGGGACCCAGAATAGCTGAAACAAACTTGAAAAGGAAGAAAAAAGTTGGAGGATTTAGGACTTCTCTACTTCAAAACACTGCTAAGCTATAACACTCAAGAGAGTGTGATAGTGACAGATCAATGCATAGAGTCAATGAAAACCAGGGACTAGAAAGTCAGTGGGCGGTACCACAGTCCCCTCACAAACAGTTCCTGCTCTCTCCCCCCATCATCTGTCTCTTTGTCTCTATCTGGTTCTGTCCTCCCTTGAGCTGCCTTTTTCTGCAAGTCTTCTTCATTCTCCTCTCAGAGTGGCAGACTTGAATGTGCTATTCACCCCGCTCCCCATCCCCTTGCTACACACACACTGCCCTGGGTTACATGCCCCCCAGTCTAAGGGACCAGCAAAGATGATTTCCCAGGTCCAGATTCCCAGGAGAGAGAATGTAATTGGCTCAACTGGGGCCAGGTGCCCAAGTCTGTCTTATGTCATCAATGAAGTCCAGGAATTGGGGTCCTCAAGAACTGTTCTGCTCACTTAGAGTTCTACTAGAAGGGCTCTCCACTTTGCTAAGTGAGAAGTGGAGCTGAGGAACAACACAGGCTTCCTGATTCTCATCCTGGAGCACTTTCTACAACACCTGTTGTCCTCCCTAACCCCTAGGGATGCTGCATACAGTTGTTCGAGTTGTGCACTGCACAAGCCTAGTGGGGGGCACAATTTACATTTTAGGCATCCTAGATATGCATATTTGTTATGTCAGTTTCCTAAAGGTGGAAGTAAAAGAGTCTCAGAGAAGAGGTTTTTATTGCTAGATGAACTAGGGATGGCCCCACTTTCTCCTTTTGTCGGGGTCCCTTTGGAGTATGGGAAGAAGGGGAGTGGGAAGAAGCCACCCCAGAGCTTGGCTGCAAGATCTGACCTGTCCGTCTCCCCACAGGTGGGTGCATCCTTGTTTGCCAGCAACGTTGGAAGTGGACATTTCGTTGGCCTGGCAGGGTCAGGTGCTGCTGCGGGTCTTTCTGTAACTGCTTACGAGCTTAATGTAAGTATGTTTCCAGGGCAATGTCAGTTCAAGATTACCAAACAGGTGGATCCTGGGCGGGGGGCAGTTTTATGCATGCTCTGCTCTTCTAAATATAGTGGTGCTTTATGAAGAAACAAGCAGGAAGCATCAAGGGCATCCCTGGTTAGCAAAAATCAATTTGATCTACAAGTCATATTGCAGGCTTCCCCGTGTTTGCTTGATGGGAGTCCATAAGGCAAATATGTGTGTGAAGAAGGCACGAGTCTCTTCTGTGCAGATGCAGAAGATACAAGGTTTTGTGGGACTGGGAGGTGTTTCTGTGTATTAGATATCAATTGCCCATCACAAAACTTATGTGGTTCCATGGTTCTTGATCTTTTTGCCACCCTGCAGATACTCAGGAGACAGGACACACTCTCTGTGTAGCAGGCTCATTCAGGATATGATTTTTACTGATTGGGAGGGGATGCACTTATTAATAGTGATCTTCATCTTCATGACAACTCATTTTTTAAGCGCTTACCCTGTGCCATAGACTTAAGTACACTGCATACATCATCATATTATGGGATTCAATTACAGATTAGAACCAAACCATCTGGATTCAAATCTGGGCTCTAAAACTTACAGGCTGAGTGACCTTGGGCAAATTACTTGACCTTTCTGAGCCTTATGTATAAAACAGAGAAAATAATGGTACCTTCCATATCGGGTCATTGTGAGGATTAAATGACTTCATGCTTGTAAAGTGTGCATGGGAATGTCTGGAATATAATAAGTGCTTAGTAAGCATCGTCTTACTGATTCCCTTGCAACAACCCAGTGGCGGTGCTGTTACTCTCATTGCACAGGTGAGAAAAATGTGTCTCAGAGACCTATGTAAACTCTCCCAGCACCAGCTGTTCATCAGCATGGTCTGCCTGACCTCACAGCCTTGTTTTAACCCCTGCCCAAGGAGAGGAGGGAACACAAGGGGACAAAGTGGGATATGCAAGGTTTAGGAGACATAGCCCTGGGAGCCACTCTGCCCCACTTCATCCCCATGTTCTGTTTAAATATGGGGATGTGATGGTCCAGGGAGGGTGAGTTACTCAGTAAGTAAGAGATGGAACCAGAGCAGACCAGACTAGATTCCATCCAGACATAAGGAAATCCAAATTGTCACCACAATGTTGGGCAGGAGCTGAGTCCTGATTCTGTTTTCTCGGGCAGGGCTTATTTTTCGTGCTGATGTTGTCCTGGATCTTCCTTCCAATCTACATCACTGGTCAGGTGAGTCTGAGGGGGTCCAGGTGCTATGGACTAGGAAGATCCTTAGGGAGGGTCGGCCCTGCATTCATCCCTTCCCTCCCAACAGCATCCCTCTGTCCTGCCAGTGGACATCCGTTACACAGTCCCCAAGAGGTTGCAGCATCGGTGAGGGGTGACTCATGTATTAATTAGGACAATTAGGAACACTGTCCTTAGCAGTTCCCACCTAGTAATGATGGAACATTTTGAGTAATGACATCAAAGATACATGCGGGGTATTCAGAGGCTAGAAGAAATGTGGGCTCAAAAAAAATTTTTTTTTTTGAATGTCAAAACACAAAGTCACAGTCTTTTCTGAATGTTTAAGCCATAATAGATTACTGCTTTCAACACAGACACACACACCCACATGATTCAGTGATTTTTTTTCCTTCCTTTCCACCTAACACTATAATAATTGAGTTATTTCTGGCTGATGTGATATGTCAAATTTTTTGTTACAAAATAGTAGTGCTTTAGACTTTTTGACAGAGGTAGTTTAAAAAATCACTTCTGCTCTTATTGACAGCTTTCTGTCACACATACCCTCTTGACTTAATCCTGTTTTAGATATTCTACTAGGCAGACCAAGATCACACAGTATCAGTGTTATTCATCAAATAATAACTGATTTTAACTTTTTATTATGGAAACTAAAAAATATACAAAGTAGAACTACTTAATGATCAGAAAAATCATTAAAAAAATCACTCTGTACTGGAAGTAGTGCAATCTTATGCAAAGGCAGTGAGGTAGGAATAAATAAATTATCTTGCTTGGAGATAATACTGAGTCTAAAAGCATGGCTTTTGGTCGATGGGGAGCCTGGGTCTGTCCAGCCCCTACGTGGACAAAATCTCTGAGGCAGAATAACACTAAACTAGAAGTGAAGATCTCTGGATCAGTGGGTCTTTCTTGAGCACCTTGAATAGGAAGGAATGAAGGATTGTGGAGATGTAGTTTAAAGGTAGGGTGGCCAGATATTTTTAGCTGATGGTTTCTATTTTCTCTGTGAAGTAGAAGATGGTGTCATTTGCTGAGAGTGAGGAAGGAACTTGTGTGGTTGAAGGTTAAGAAGAGGCATGAAGAATTGAAATGATTGCTGTGGTTTGTAATAGAGAAACCTGGGGACTCCCACAGTATCACTGATTGGGGGACTGGGTATCTGTACTGTGAATATCATGCCGTGAAAAGGGCTGAAATTGACAGAATTGTGCTGCTGTGAAAGGATCTCCAGGCTTTATTGCTCAATTAAAAATTCCTGTGGCTCCAGACGTTCTTTGGTCAACATTTTATTCAAAGGGGAGATGAAGCTGATGTTAGATAATAAATGCCACAGTGCTGAGGAGCAATAAAAAGCTACCCAATCCATTTCTATTGGGCAATAAAATAAACACAGAAAAGTGATAAGACACAAATGTGGTGCTTAACAAATTGTTGTAAAACGAATACCCAGATCGAGTCACAAAGTGTAATACCCTCCCTCACATGCCTTTACCAGATAGCAATGTCTTCCTTTCTTTGTGACTTTCACTGAGCTCACTCCCTTACTTTTCTTTATAGTTTTAATTGTGCACACCTAAAGAATATAGTTTAATTTTACTTTTTTGGAATGAAATATAGTACATGGAATGGTGGGTAACATTCTTTCCTTGCGTGTACCTGGTTAATTTCCATTGCTATGTAGTATCCTGGAGTATGATTATACTCCAATATATTTGTCTCTCCTTTTGTTCACAAGCATTTAGGTTGTTCCTAATGTTAGCCTAGAGGAGAACATGGCAACCCACTCCAGTAGTCTTGCCTGGAGAACCCCATGGGCAGAGGAGCCTGGTGGGGACCGTACATGGGGTCGCAGAGTCAGACACGACTGAGAGACTAAGCACAGCACAGCACAGTGTTAGCCTGTGATGGACAGTATTGCTGATAACATTTTAAAAAATTACTTATTTATTTTTAGTTGTGCTGGGTCTGCGTTGCTGCACATGGGCTTTCTCTGGTTGTGCTGAGTGGGGCTTGTCCTTCGCTGCAGTGCCTGGGCTTCTCATTACGGTGTCTTCTCGTGTTGCAGACCACAGGCTTTAGACTGCAGGCTTAGTCACTGTGGTGCATAGACTTAGCTGCCTCACGGCATGTGGGATCTTCCCAGACCACAAACCCGTGTCCCCTGTGTTGCCAGGTGGATTCTTAACCACTGGACCACCAGGGAAGTCCTGGTAACGTTTTTATACAAGTGTCCTGATGAATATAAACATTATGTTTATGGAGGAAAATCTAACTATAGGTGGAATTTCTGGGTCATTGGATGTGTTTATCAAGTTTGGTTAGACATTGCCAAATTTCTTCCCAGAGTAGCTCTCTCAGTTTATACTCCCAGCAGCGGGGCATGCAAATTCCCTTTGCGCCATTGCTCTGTGTTCTTGGCAATACTTGGTATTTTCCAGTTTTAAAATCCTTGCCAATTTGGTGACTGTGTAGTTTTCTCCCTGTGCTTTCCATTGGCAATTCTGTTTATATATTTTCTGGCCATTCAGATGTCCTCTTTGGGAAAGTAACATGTCTAGGACTTCTGCCAACTTTTCTCTTATGTTCTACAGTTTCTTCTTATTGATAGAAGTTCTTTGTACATTCTGGAAACAAGCTGACTACATGTATTGCAAGTATCTTTGCCCCCTACTCTGTGGTTTGCATTTTAACTCTTAATGGTATTTTTTGATAAACAGATCTTTTTAAAAGCTATTTTATTCAAGTACGGTTGATTTACAACGTTGTGTTCATTTCTGCTGTATAGCAAATTGATGCAGTTATCAGATCAGATCAGATCAGTTGCTCAGTCGTGTCCGACTCTTTGCGACCCCATGAATCGCAGCACGCCAGGCCTCCCTGTCCATCACCAACTCCCGGAGTTCAGTTATACGTGTATATATATATATATATATTCTTTTTCATATTCTTTTCCATTACGGTTAATCATAGGATGCTGAATGTAGCTCCCTGTGCTATACAGGAGGACCTTGTTGTTCATCCATTCTACAGATGAGTTTGCATCTGCTAACCCCAAATCCCCAATCCACCCCTCCCCCACTCCTCACCCCCTTTGCAACCACAAGCCTGTTCTCCATCTGAGTCTATTTCTGTTTTGTAGATAAGTTCATTTATGTCATACTTTAGATGTCAAATATGTTATATTATACAATATTTGTTCTCTCTCTGACTTACTTCACTAGTATGATCATCTCTAGGTGCATAAATGTTGCTGCAAATGGCATTATTTCATTCTTTTTTATGACTGTGTGATATTCCATTGTATACATATATCACATCTTCTTTATCCATTTGTTTGTTGATGGACATTTAGCTTGCTTCCATGTCTTGACTGTTTTAAATAATACTGCTGTGAACATGGTTGCATGTGTCTTTTTGAATTATAATCTTTTCTGACATACATGCCCAGGAGTGGGATTGCTGGATTATACAATAACTCTACATTTAGTTTTCTAAGGAAACTCTACTTCCCTTGTGGCTCAGCTGGTAAAGAATCCACCTGCAATGCAGGAGACCTGGGTTCGATCCCTGGTTTGGGAAGATCCCCTGGAGAAGGGAAAGGCTACCCACTCCAGTATTCTGGCCTGGAGAATTCCATGGACCTCAATTCCATGGGGTCACAAAGAGTCGGACACAACTGAGCAACTTTCACTCACTCAAGGAACCTACGTACTGTTTTCCATAGTGAGTGTACCAATTTACATTGCCATCAATAGTGTAAGAGGGTTCTCTTTAACAGATCTTAATTTTAATGTTGTTCCATTTACCACTTTTCCTTAATTACTGCCTTTTATATCTTATTTTAAAAATATTTTCCTATTCAAAGGTCATAAAGATATTCTGTATTACCATCTAGAACTTTTTATTTTTAAGTCAATTATCCACCTAGGATTGACTTTTGTATACCATGTTTTGAGACTAGGATGATGCTAATTTTATCCATCAAGAAAATTATAGACCAATTTTACTTTTGAATATGGAAAATGACTCCTACTCTTTAGAGATCCACCCTACTCTCCATCCACAGTATACTCCTGTCAGTTCATTCATTTATTTGTTCTTTGAAGACGGATTTATTGAGCTGTATGCGAACTGTATTCCAGACAGTATTTAACAGTTCCTCATCCTCACCAGGCTCTGCATCACCAGCCTAATGCAAAACTTTCCCCTCTTCTTGTAAAGTTTCCTTTTCCTTTGTGGTTTGGTTAGCTCCTATCATCTGTCCAATTCCTACTTTAAGCAACTCTTCCTCCAGGAAGCCCTGTCTGGAGGGCTAACCTTTCTGGTTAGGTTAAGTCTTCTCCTTCGTTTGCCGTCATGGCTGTTGTGTATTTGCTTGTGTGATTATCAAATTAATACACCTCTTGCATTAGACTGTGTCTCTCCCACTATACGTTCTCAACATTAGCAGTGGTGACATTTGGGGCAGGCTAATTCTCTTTTTTTAAATATCTATTTATTTGACTGTGGTGGGTCTCAGTTGCCACACATGGGATCTAGTTCCCTGACCAGAGGTTGAACTCAGGCCCCCTGCATTGAGAACGCAGAGTCTTGGCTAATGGAACACCAGGGAAGTCCCTGGACCAGGATAAGTCTTTGCTGTGTGTGTGTATATGCATGTATGAGGGGTGGTCTGTGCATTTTAGGATGTTTTCTCAGCATCCCCTATCTCTATCCACTAGATGACAATCAGTGTTAGTGATAGTCGCTCAGTCATGCCTGACTCTTTGCGACCCCATGTACTGCAGCCCACCAGGCTCCTCTGTCCATGAGATTTTCCAGGCAAGGATACTGGAGTGGGGTTGCCATTTCCTTATCCAGGGGATCTTCCCAACCCAGGGATCGAACCTGGGTCTCCTGAACTGCAGGCAGATATTTTACCGACTGAGCTACAACCAGATGACAATGGCACCCTTCAAATTGTGGCAGCCACAGCCTCTCCAGACATTGCCGCATGTTCCCTGGGGAGATAGGAAATCTTCTTCTTTCCATTGAGGGCCACTGCACTAGACTGCATGTCTCTCCCATTAGATCGTAAGCTCCAGGAGGGCAGGAACCAGTTTTGGTTTCTCTCAGTGTCTAGAATAAGGTCTGGGGACTTCCTTGGTGGTCCAGTGGTTTAGAATCTGCTTGCCAGTGCAGAGGACATGGGTTTGATCCCTGGTCGAGGAAGATGCTATGTGCCACAGGGCAACTAAGCCTGTGGCCCACAACTTCTAAGCCTGCACACTTAGAGACCATATGCTGCAACAAGAGATGCCGCTGCAATCAAAAGCCTGCACACGCGGCAGCAAAGAGGGCAGCCAAAAGTAAATAGTGTCCGATACATAGTGGATACTTGAAAAATATTTGTTGAAGCTACTCAGTAGCAGGGTCCATGATTTCAGAAGGAATCAAAAGGCAGGATGAGCTGACATTCAAAAGAAGAGGCACCATTTAGGAACTGAAAATCTCAGTCAAGTGCCAAAGCCAGGGTAATCAGGCTGAGCAAATGAGATGGTGGCATTGATGAAAACTTTGGGGATTGGTGGTGAATAGAGTCCTGGAGATGATGAGGTTTGGATGCTGGCCAGAGAAATGAGTTGTTGAGGTGGAAATGCCTGTCTGTTGTTGGGGCTAGGACATTGTACAAAGTGTCCCATGTAGGTTCTCTGCACTGTCCTTGAAACTGCTTCCAGACTGGGGGAAAGCCTAGAAAGAGGGCAAGACCACAAAGGAACTGAAATTCTCATTGGCTGCTGAACAGCGTTCTGGGGAGGGTTGGGGTGAGCGGAGGGTGCTATGGCTGATGAATGGCTTTCCGAGGAAGAGGGAGGGGTTTCCCATGAGGATGGAGTGTGGCAGTCTGGATCTGATTCAAGGGAGAGTAAGACAGATGCTGACGTCCTCTCGCCACCTTCCATCCTCAGGAGATGAGGAGCCCCCAGAGCATGGAGCTCAGGAGGTCCTCTCTCGGGGCAGCTGTCATTGGCTGTGTTTATTTCCTGTTAATGTTCACCCAGCAACACTCATAGGGTGGTTCCTGTGTCAACAGTCATTCACATCTCTGTCTCTCAACCTTGTTTTCTTCCAAATTGCCTTCTCAGCCACTTTACAACAAACAGCCTGGGCGCTGCCTCCCATCTGTCAGCTAGCATCACATTTCTCCCCAGAGTTTGATTTCTAGATACCAGTGCCGTTCACTTTCTGATGACTTTCATGCCTCCTTCCTCTCTTAGCTCATTAGAAACGTCCTGCATGTAGCAGGCTGTGCAGCTCTCTGTAGATCGAAATGGAGGTCAATTGATAATAAAGGCTGTCAGCCAAGGATAGGAATGTCGCTCTCCAGCAAGACCCGCTGATGGTTGTCATTCACAGACCAGAGAGTGAATCCGCTTGAGCAGCAGCATCCTTGGTCTACTTATCTGAATGGGCCGAAGCTTTCATGCGCTCTCTCTAATTAGCTCTGACACCATCACCAGAGGGCTTCCCAGGCCGCTCAGTAGTAAAGAATCCTCCTGCCAAGCAGGAGATGTCCGTTTGATCCTGGAGTCAGGAAGATCCCCTGGAGAAGGAGATGGCAACCCACTCCAGTATTCTTGCTTGGGAAATCCTAGGGACAGAGGAGTCTGGTGGGCTACAGTCCATGGGGTCGCAAAAGAGTCGGACACGACTTAGCAACTGACGAACAACAACAAACTGTCACCAAGAGTGTGTCCATTCAGTGCGGTTTGATTGAATCCCTCTGTGTGTTATTCCCTGATAGTGCCAGACTTTAGTGCCATGTGCTTCAGGAAAAACCCCTGTTTGCCTTGCAACAAATCAGAAGGTTGAGACAAGACATTCACCGGGGTCAGAACCCCTAAATGCCCTTTCAGGGGTGGGGGAGGGAAGAGATACTTTTTAAGTTTTTAAAATTTCAAGGTGTTCATTTATTTACTTCTATGGGCTCCCCTGGTGGCTCAGTCGGTAAAGAATCTGCCTGCAATGTGGGAGACCTGGGTTTGGATTGGGAAGATCCCCTGGAGGAGGGCATGGCAACCCTCTCAAGTATTCTTGCCTGGAGAATCCCCATGGACAGAGGAGCCTGGCGGGGTGCAATCGATGGGGTCACAAAGAGTTGGACGCAACTGAGCACATACATATTTATTTCTAGAGTTCAATTTTTTGGCCAGTATTTTATTATGAAAAGATTTTCAAACATACATTAATGTTGAAATAATTTTACACTGTACACCCTTATAGTCTTGAATACCCAGGTTTTACTATTAACAATTTGGCATTCTTTTTTTTTTTTTTAATTTATTAATTTGGCTGCTTTGGGTCCTCGTTGTGGCAGGCAGGATCTTTAGTTGCAGCATGCAAACCCTTAGTTGTGGCATGTGGGA
>NW_011494644.1:7375540-7375911 GCF_000754665.1 Bison bison bison
CCTTGGGGTGGATGGTTGGCTGTCTGTCAGCTCATGTTTTGGTACCCATTAGTCTCTCCCTGGGTTGGACTGGGAAACATCCAAGCAGCAGCAGCCTGGAAAAGGGACTGCAAACATTTCTGTGACTATAATCAGCTCTCTTTCCTTATCCATCTGAGATCTAGGATCTCATGAAAGAAAAGTTTTTGGTTTGAGGTTCTTTTGTCCAAACACAGCATCCTCTGAACCCAAGTCTGGGGGTACAGTGAGGAGATTGGGAAAGGACATGCCATCCCCCAAGAAAAGTATCACCCAAATAATGGTTTTCATCAGCATGACCCAGCCCCTGGGGTGCCCCATATGGCAAGGACAGCCAGCCTGGAACCACCCAT
>NW_011494644.1:7376011-7395521 GCF_000754665.1 Bison bison bison
GAACCACCCATCTGGACCATGGGCGAGCCACTCACTCAGTGCTGCCCTGGTCTCTCTGCTGTCTCCGGAATGTGCACATTTTGCTTTTATGATTCTGTGTTCCTGGTAACCTGGTTAACAGTTTAGAGCAATTTTCCCAAAGTTTAGAGCAAGGACAAATGGAGATTGTTGAGATGATTTTATGCATTAGATATGGAGCCAACGACACTGAATCATCTAGAGAAGTTATTGCCTCCTCCATTGTCTTCAATGAGCTCAAGGGTAATGTTTCATGTTGGTGTTAGTGTGCTTTTAACATCTGTCCAACACTTTTCTGATGACTTTTTTTTTTTAAAGAGTAGGTTCCAGGCCCAGGGTTTTTTGTGTGCAAGAGGAAGGCACCAGAAATGAATAGAACATAAATGAGTTATTTTATTATCAATGTGTATATTTTTGCTGGTTTCCTTAAGTTTAGGATTGATTTTTCCATTTCACAGTAGTGATTTGCATTGTTATTTATAGATGTGAGTGTGTGTGTGTGTGTGTTCAGTTGTGTCTGGATTCCTTGTGACCCCATGGACTGTAGCCCACCAGGCTCCTCTGTCCATGGGATTCTCTAGGCAAGAATAAAGAGTACTGGAGTGGGTTGCCATTTCCTTCTCTTTTTAGATGTTTATTTAAATGTAAACATGATAAAGCAATTATCCTTTAATTTAAAAAAATAAATATAAAAAAATAAACATGAGTTGGTTTAAAGAAAAACATTGTTTTATAGTAACGTTTATAAGTTTTATAACATAACATTAATAACACAGATGGCAAAAATTGGGATAGGATATACATTTGGCATATATGATAGTTAAGTACATAGCTCTTCACAGAACCCCAATTCATCCTCACCCCACCCTTTGGTCCCCACTTTCTCCTCCCTCTTAAGTCTCCCACTGAGAATCCCAAGAAGACCATCTGTGCTTCTGAGTTTGGGGAGGAGGGGGAGGAAGGGCTGCTGGGTGGCAAAAGCTCAGCTCTGGTCCCCAGGTCACCACGATGCCAGAGTACCTACGGAAACGTTTTGGTGGCAACAGGATTCCCATCATCCTGGCTGTGCTCTACCTGTTTATCTACATCTTCACCAAGATCTCGGTAAGACGGGGATGCAGCCGGTAAGAAGCTCGTTACAGCCCATTGCTGGTGGCGTCCGCTGCCCGTCCACATTCTTCTCTTATTGAGGAAGCTTCTGGGAGGTTCTAGGAAGATGGGAGGGGTGGGAACAAAGAGCAAGCAGGGGCAGAGTAAGTATGGGGAAAAGGTGGAGAGGACTCCTCCCCTGTCTCCTGCCAAAGCTTCTTCAGCAACATCTCAGGATGGCGCCCGACACTGAATGGGACTCCGAGAGCCCTGGGGTGAGTCTGTCATTTTCCTCCTGGGATCAGGCAGTTATCAGCTATGAGTCACATGTGCTGACAGCCATTCAATCTGTCCCACCCTGACCTTTGGATAGGCAGATCTCCTGGAAAGCGGCCAAGAGCAGATGCTTGGCAATCTCCAGGAGGTGCAGCTCGGCCTGACTCACAGGATGCCATCTTCTCTTCAATCTGGAACTGGGGGAGACCTTGTCCGGTGTGAGGTGGTGTGGGGCGGGGTACAGGAATTCCATTACATTCAAACAACTATAACTGACTGTCTGCCAGCTCCAGATGTGAAAGAAAGACTTAGAAGGACAACACTTGCTCTCATCCTGGTGGGAATCTACAGACGTGGGGAAGCCTTCCCAAGAGAAGTTACATGTGAGAACGATGCTGAGAAAATATAGAGAAAGAGGAACTGGCATTCCAGATAGATGGACAGAACATGCAACTTTGACTTGTTAGGGAAACAGGGTATATTTCAGCATGCCTGGGGGACTGGGAGCATGAAGTGAGTAAAGGAAATGAAATCAAGTGGCAGGCAAACTGTGAAGCACCTGGCATAGAGCTCTAACTTATTTGGACATTATCTGAGGGGCTCTTGAGAGTCCCTTGGACAGAAGGAGATCAAACTAGTCAATCCTCAAGGAATACTCATTGGGAGGACTGATGCTGAAGCTGAAGCATCAATACTTTGGCCACCTGATGCAAAGAGCCGACTCATTGGAAAAGACCTTGATGTTGGGAAAGATTGAGGGCAGGAGGAGAAGTGGGCAACAGAGGGTGAGATGGTTGGATGGCATCACTGACTCAATGGACATGAGTTTCAGCAAACTCCGGAAGACAGTGAAGGACAGGGAAGCCTGGTGTGCTGCAGTTTGTGGGGTTGCAAAGAGTCGGACACAACTTAGCAATTGAACAACAATCTTGGGGGCAAGTAGGGAGCCACTGAAGAGTTTTGATGAGGAGGAGAGGATGAGATGATCATGATGGTATTTGATAAGGCTGCAGTGTGGAGGATGGAGTGTAAGCAGATCAAGAAGAGAAGCAGGAAGACCACTGAGGAACCTGTATTAGCCTAGTGAAGGGATCTCAAACATAATCACCCATAGGGTTCCCATTTGAGACCCTTGATCTGGGAAGAGATGGGTGAAGAAAGGATAACATATGATGTTTCTGTGTTTCTCAGAATCAAGGCTAGGGCCTGAGCCTGGGGAAATTGTGCTAAAATGTCCACTCATTCATACACCCATTGACTTCTCTCTAGGTGGACATGTATGCAGGCGCCATCTTCATTCAGCAGTCTTTGCATGTGAATCTCTACTTGGCCATAGTCGGGTTGCTGGCCGTCACAGCTCTATACACCATCGCAGGTACGACTGGACAAGGGGTGCTGCTGGGAGAGGTGGTGGGCAGGAGCTGTGATCCATCCTATCTTTTCCTGGCCCGTCTTCTGATGTTCCAGTATGCTAAGACCTTGCCTTCATGAACTCTCAATCTGTTACCCTGGGAGATATGATTTCTCTTGGCCATTGTCCAGAGGGAAAAGATTGTCTGATGGAAGGGAGGATTTCAAAATGTGCCATACCTACATAAAGCTATTTTCCATTTATTTCTTTAAGAACTTTTTCTTAGAACCTACTAAATGCTGAGCAGGTGTATTCACAAGCACAGTGCATAGCTGGATCACAAACCACTGCAGTTTTGGAGCCTGAGGCTCGTCTTTTCCTCTAAGACTTGCATCCCAGAAGAGTGGCTGGTGGGGAGCAGGGCCTTGATATATATCTGCTTTTTCTTTTTTATAATATTTATTTATCTGACATGCTGGGTCTTCACTGTTGCACACGGGTTTTCTCTAGTTGTGGTTACTCTACGGTTTCAGCGCATGGGCTTCTCATTGTGGTGGCTTCTCTCATTGTGGAGAAAAGGCTCTAGGATGAGAGGGCTTCGGTAGCTGTGGCACACAGGCTTAGTTGCTCTGCAGCATGTGGGATCTTCCTGGACCAGGGATCGAACCCGTGTTCTCTGCGCTGGCAGACAGATTCTTATCCACTGGGCCACCAGGGAAGTCCAGGACTGGGCTTCTTAAAGAAGCATAGAAGTCTTAGGACAACACAAGAACAAGAGCAGGGGCTGCAGGGGCCCCTTGAGGCCCAGGCTTGAAGCTCCATAATATCCCCCTCCACCATATCTTTTGGTTAAAGCAAGCCATTTGGCCAAGCCAATTTAAGAGGAAGAGGAATCAACTTCACCTCAATATGAAAGGACAGCAAAGCTACATGACAAAGTGGGCAGGCACATGAGAAATGGATCCTGCTGTGGCCATCTTTGCGAAGAGTCAACACTAAGACCTCTGTCCCTTCAGGTCCTGAATTTCAAAGTTTCCTCTGCCACCACCCAGAATAACTCCTCTCCATCAGAGTACCTGACCGTCACCTCTGTGCTCATCTCCCTTCTAGGTGGCCTGGCAGCTGTGATCTACACGGATGCTCTACAGACTCTGATCATGCTTATAGGAGCGCTCATCCTGATGGGCTACAGTAAGTGGGGTCCCAGGGTCATTTGGGTGGATGACAGCACCTCTCTCAAGAAGGGACATCTGCTTTCTTCACAGTTTCAAACCCAGCTGGGGGATTCCTACTTGAGGCATTGGTTATTTTAGCTGGAAGAGAACTGTGCTTATCATGGAAACTTATCTGTTTCTTAAGGAAAAATTAATAGAACTTCTTATACTGGTGTGGATAAATAAATAACAAAATAAAAGGAAGTAAAGGAATCGTTCTTCCTTACAGGAAAATTCCAATTTATAAATGCAGGTGGGGTGAGGGAAATAGAATAACACCATTAGAACACCATAGTAATAACTGCTACAGGCAAAAGCCAACGATAAATGCTGAAGTTAGCAAGTGAAAGTTTATGAAGAAATAGCATATTTGCTTGGTCTCGAAGCATCAAATCCAAAATATTTGTTCATTACAAGGGGACATACATCCACTTTACAGTGGAGAAGCATGGCACCACTGTACTAAGTGATCAAGATATAGTAACTGATAACACAATAATCAGGTGTACCCATATGTAGCTTCTGATATGGTCACTGAGGACACAATCACCTCTGTGCCATTCTTGCTGAAATATATACCCTCAACTTCATCGTTTATAAACATCAGACAAATTGAGGGACATTTTACAAACTACAATGATCAGTATTCTTCAAAAGCATCAGGGGCATGAAAAATAAAGACAGACTGAGGAACTACGAAGAGAGGAGGAAAATAAAGAGACACAACGAATAAACACAGTGTAGGATCCTGATCTGACTTCCAGAAGAGGAAAAGAACATGAGCGGTGCGATCGGAACAGCTTCTATTGTGGTTAATGGTAATGCACCCATGTTAATTTCTTAGTTTCCGTAATACTAGGAGAAGGGTGTATGGAAACTCTCTGTGCTACTTATACAACTCTTCTGTATGTCTATAGTTATCTCAAAATTAAAAGTTCAAAAATTAATAAGTATTAAAACCCTTGTGATCCGGATGTGCTATCATTTAATGCTCACAGCAACCCAATGGTATTGGTATTACTGTTGTTCCCTTTGTTGGATGAGAAAATTAGGGCACCAACTGTCAGAAAGTTGCCCAATGTCACAAAGCCAGAATTCAAAGCCAGGATTCAAGCCCCAGTCAGACTGACCTCCGATCTCACCCTCTTCTTTCCCTATCACACTGGCTGGTGATAAGAGTAGGGAGATAATGTGGGTAATAACTTTATTGGGAAGAGTCTAGGAGCAGGAGTCAAAGAGTGTAGGCAAGAATTTTTACCTTAACTTTGTGTCTTTCTGCACAGTTATGCAGAATGTTGTGCATGCGTTACTTTTACCTTTCAAACAACATTTTAAAAAAATCATGGAATAATAAATTAGTTTCACACACACACACACACAAAAAAACAGCAATAAGACTTACTTATTATAAACTGTATCAGGAAATGTTCTGGATCCTTACAAAGAAGAAAAACTTCACTGATTTATATAAAGAAGAAAACAAATGAGTAATAAATATATAAAGACACATGTTCAGCCTCACTAGATAAATGTTGAGTGTGGTTGCTATCATAATATTTTGAATCTCCCAGGGCCACATAAGTGACTCATAACACTCTCGGGTTTTGGAGGCAAAAGAGCCAAAAGATAGACCTTCACATGGTTTGCTATTTAGCCAACTTCCTGATCTCTTTTCCTAAATATGGGGTCTCAATGAGGAAGTTCCACTATTTAATTCATTATGATCAGTCAGGAGAGAGATAACCGATTCACCTTCAGCAATCTTCCTCATTCTGCTATATCTAGCAGACTTTCTCCTAAGGTATCTGCAGGTTTTTAAATGTGGAAAACTGATTGACAATATATGCTTGAGTTTTTCTTTCTTTTTTTTAATCATAAAGCTTATTTTATTTTTTAAAATTAATCTTTATTGGAATATAGTTGATTTACCATGCTGTGTGAGTTTCTGCTGTACAGCAACATCAATCAGTCATATATATAATATATATATTATATATATATGTATAGCCACTCTTTTTAAGACTCTTTTCCCATGTAAATTATTACAGAGTATTTAGGAGAGTTGCCTGTGCTATGCAGTAGGTTCTTTTTAGTTATCTATTTAATATATAGTGATTTGTATATGTCAATTTGAATCCCCTTGTTTATCATGGTTTTATTTCTGTGCCTTTAAAAATGTATTTATTTATTTATTGGTTGTGCTGGGTCTTCATTGCTGTGTGGGCTTTTCTGTAGTTCCAGCGAGGGGGGCTACTTTCTAATTGTGGTGTGCTGGCTTCTCATTGCAGTGGTTTCTCTTGTTGCTGAGCATAGGCGCTAGGGTGCACAGGCTTCAGCAGCTGTGGTATGAGGGCTCATCAGTTGTGGTTTCTGGGCTCTAGAGCACAGCCTAAATAGTTGTGGTGAGAGGGCTTAGTTGCCCTGTGGCATGCGGAATCTTTCCAGACCAGGAATCTAACTCACGTCTCCTGCATTGGCAGGTGAAGTCTTTGCCACTGGGTCACCAGGAAAGTCCTGTTTTTGTGCTCTGAATTCTGTTCCATTGGTCTACAGGACTGCTTTTTCCTAATATCATACTGTTTTGATTACTATAGCTTTGTAATATAGTTTGACATCAGAAAATGTGATGCTTCCAGCTTTGATCTTTCTCAAGGTTGCTTTGGCTATTCAGGATCCTTTGTGGTTCCATGTAAATGCTAGGATTGTTTTTTTTTCCTTTCTTTCTTCTATTTCTGTGAAAAATGCCATTGAAATTTAGGTAGGGATTTCATTGTATCTGTGGATCACATTGAGTAGTATGGACATTTTAACAATCTTGATCTTCCAGTCCATTTAACATGGAATATCTGTCCACTTATTTGTGTCTTCTTCAATTTCTTTTATCACTCTTATTTATTGTTTTCAGTGTATGGATCTTTTCACCTCCTTGATTAAATTGATTCCTATTTTATTCTTTTAGATGCAATTAGAAACAATATTGCTTTCTTTTCATTGAAGTATAGTCAATTTACAGTATTGTATTAGTTTGAGGTGTAAATATATATGTGTATATATATTCAGATTATTTTCCATTATAGATTATAAATTATTTAATATAGTGCCCTGTGCTATACAGTAAATTCATGTTGTTTATTTCATATGTAGTAATGTGTATTGGTACTATTTTCTGAATATCTCTTTCCAATAGTATCTGCTTATGTGTTTGGTTACTCAGTTGTGTCCAGCTATTTGCAACCCCATGGACTGTAGCCCACCAGCCTCCTCCCTTCCATGGGGATTTTCCAGGCAAGACCACTGGAGTGGGTGGCCATGCCCTTCTCCAGGGGATGTTCCCAACCCAGGGATCAAACCCAGGTCTCCCACATTGCAGGCGTATTCTTTACTGTCTAAGCCACCAGGGAGGCCTGAATAGTATATAGAAACACAATTGATTATTGCATATTGATTTTGTATTCTGCAGCTTTACTAGATTCATTCATTTATTAGTTTTAACTGTTTTTGGTGGAATCTTTAGGATTTTTTATATATAATATATTATCAGCAAACAGGGACAACTTATTTTCAAATATTGGAGATTTTTCTGATATATTTCTGTTATTTTTTGTTTAATTTCATTACAATAATAGAATATATTTTGTATGATGTTATTTCTTATTAATTTATTGAGGTTTGTTTTATGGCCAGAAACATTGCCTATTTTGATGAATCTTCTAAGAGTACTTGAGAAGACTATGTATTCTGCTATTGTTGGGTGTAGTGCTTTATAAATTTCAATTGGGTCAACTTGGTTGATAGTGTTGTATAAATCTCCTTTATCTGTATAAATATTTTTGTCTTATTTTTCCATCAACCACTAAAAAGGGGTATTGAGGTCTCCAACTATAATAGTTGACTTCTTTCTCTTCTTAGGATTGTTATGAGCTCTTGGTGAACTGACCTCCTTGTCATTATGTGGTGTTCCTGTCTATCCTTGGCTGTATTCTTTGTTCTGGAGTCTAATTTGTCTAATATTAATATAGTCTGTCTAGCTTTCTCTTGACTTGAATGGTATATATTCAAGGTCCAATTACTGATAATTGGACCACAAACAATTATCCTTCCCTCCCACTACCACAAAATAATTTTTCAGGGAAAAAAGCATGACAAAAATTTATCATCAAAAATATTTTCCCCCCAGTAGCCACTGTTTACCACACTCTTCCACAAAAATAAGCCAGGCTGCTGGTTACATATCATTGTTACCCAAATGGAAACACCAACCCCCTTCTCTTCCATACCAAGAAACAAACAAACAAAAAATACCCAAGAAAAGAAATGAAACAAAAAAGACAAACACAATCTTCCAGAACATAATCCAGTGAGAGCAGTGTTATTTTGGGGATAACCTTGAATCCTTTCGATTAATATAACGAAGCAAATTATCTGCAAACTACAGTGCTTTATTATTTTTTATAGACAACTCATGCTTGTGCCGGATGCTGTGCGCATTTTATATGCAGAATCTCACTTAGTCCTTGCTCCAGTGCTGTGAGGTTGGCACTTTATTATTACTACTCGCAGATGAAAAACTGAATCTCAGATGGAGAAATGACTTTCTCAAGGCCATAGGTTACTTGGACCACTCTTGAAACACCATAAATTGGGATAGCTGAGAAGAAGTTTAGAGGTGAAAGTATGTTTCCTTAAGGCAGAGTTTCTTAAAGTGGGGTCCATGGACAGAAGGTACAGGTTTTGTGAACCTTGGATGGGAAAGAAATCCATCTGTTTTCACAAATCTATCAGTGACATTTAGCATCTTTCAGTTATTAGCATAGGCAGCTCACCACAGGGATATTAGCAATATCTGTGACTTTGAAACCAAAATATAACCCTGATGTTTTTATCCAAATGTTTTTATAATTGCTGCTGATGTGTTGAAACACTGTCTGTGTCCATGGTTACTTTAAAACTAGATTGTTATTTGACCCACTGTGGAGTCTTTGTATTTAATGGTGCAAATAAATAAATTACTATGTCTTAGTTCTCATGGTTTGATGAGTGCCTTTGATGTATTTGGCTTCCTTTATAATTGATGTATTTTGTATTAGGAGGAAATGGCAACCTACTCCAACATTCTCATCTGGGAAATCCCATAGACAGAGGTGGCTGGCGGACTATAGTCCACGGAGTTGCAAGAGTCAGACACGACTTAGTGACTAAATGACAATTTTGTATTATATATTTAGAAATATTATTCTAAGAAGCAATCCATAGTCACTACCAAAGGCATTAAAAAAATGTTTTTTTAAAATAGGAGGCTAAGAAGCTCTAAGTCAATTAACTTTGCTGTGGTTCTAAGTAGGATTTCACCAATCTCCAACCATTCCCTTATGAGCTGCTGTGGATCAATCTGAGTTCCTGGCAAATTTGGGCTTCCTCTCAATTCTAGGTTTTGCTGCAGTTGGTGGGTTGGAAGGCTTGGAGGAGAAATATTTTTTGGCAATGGCCAGCAACCGGAGCGGGAACAGCAGCTGCGGGTTGCCCCGGGAAGATGCCTTCCATATTTTCCGAGACCCAGTGACGTCTGATCTCCCATGGCCCGGGATCCTATTTGGAATGTCCATCCCGTCTCTCTGGTATTGGTGCACGGATCAGGTACAGGGCAGCAGGCTGAGCCCCCGGAATGCTTCCTTGGGGTGTCTAGAAGCTGGGTTTTTGTCCTTCCCCTATCTGTTCTCTTATTTCTCTACTACTCTACACATCATCTGCTTATTCTTGCTCATATGGCAAATCCAAAGCTGCTGCTTTTTGCAAAGGGAAAACTTAATACATCCTGCTGAATGTCTGGAAAGACCCAGTAAGCAAAAGCGATGATATATTTTAAATGGAGGTTTTAGCTGACATTGGTATTATTTACTCCACAAATACTGTACCAGCTGCTTGGAAGTCACAGGTAAGCAAGGACACTCGGTCCTTGTAGAACTCACTTTCTTCTGACAGAAGTAGATGGCAGTAAATAAATAAACGGAACAGTACAAGGTGATAACTGTCATTAAAAAAAAAAAGGAGGTTGAGAGTGTGAGAGTGACATTTAAAAATAGGGTGGTCAGGAGAATCATGGTTGAGAAGTGACCTTTGGCAAAGGAGGAGAGCAAGTGGGTTCTGGTGATTGTCAAGGAAGAGAGTTTGGGGCAGAGGGACCCACCAAAGCCAATCCCTTAAAGCAAATATCTAACTGGTGAAAAAAAAAGAAATTAGAAAGGCAAAAGACACTGCTGTGGGTAAAATAAGCCTGTTGTGTTAAAAGGTGGGGATAGAATCCGTATTTGCATTTGCTTGTATTTGCTGAAGAGCTTCCCAGGTGGTGCTAGTGCTAAAGAACCCACCTGCCAACGCAGGAGACATAAGAGATGCTGGTTCGATCCCTGGGTTGGGAAGATCCCCTGGAGGAGGAGATGGCAGCCCCACTAGTATTCATGCCTGGAGAATTCCATGGACAGAGGAGCCTGGTGGGCTGCAGTCCATAGGGTTGCAAAGAGCCAGACACGACTGAGCGACTGAAAGAGCGCGGGCGCACACGTGAATGTGCTGAAGGAAACTCCAGATGGATTACCTAAAACTGAGGGCGATTACTTCCGGGGGTAGGTGTGCCAGGAAGGACAGGAGCCATTTCACTGCACACCTTTTTATACTTTCGCAGATTTCAAGCCCGTGAATATGTCATCTATTGAAATTGGTTTTTCCATTACATTAAGGATCAGCAATCTGTGTGCCATTTTGGAAGCTGTATTTCATATTCAGAGCTGATGAGACTTTAACCAAAATAATGATCATGGAGCTGGGCCACTGAATTGGTGCAGGAGGCACTGCAGAGAGTGAACCTCGGTCACCCCATGGGTGAGAACGCCTCTGAGTGAAGAGCTAAAACCCAAGCCAGAGATGGGTACAGTGTTGCCCCTTTAGAAAGTCACTCTCAAAAAAAGAAAAAGAAAATCACTCTCCCCTCTTGACCCTCTCCCCTGATCTTTTCCTTAGCAAATATTGGCTGGAGAGTTCAGCCAATATTCAGCCCATCTGAACTGGGCAGGAGACAGTTCAGATGCAGGCTTGAGCCTGGGCTTTCTAAACCTTAACAGGCTTGGACTGAAGTTCAGGTGGCATAACTTTGTTTAATATCTTCAGCCTCTGTTTTCTCATTAGTGGGATTACTAATAATTGTAAAAGACAGAAGCACTGGGAATTTGCTCATAGTCCTTTCTGTTGCAGGGGCATTTAATAAACTGTTAAAATCATTTACCTTTTTGCTATGGTTTTATGCTACTGCTCTTGACACAGGTCACCAGCTTATATTTATTAATCAATACAAATATTTCCTTGAGATGCCTCACCCCCTCACTAGCTGGGATTTCAGTGTACATCCCTTGAAGCCCACCTTCGACCCACCTCGTATTGTTCAAGAGCCTGGGGACTTAATCCAGGATGACTCGATCATCTTCTGGATGCCAGGGAGGGCGAGAGGGCCCAGAAAACCAAGCCTTCTTTGGACCCCACGGCTCTCGGTCTTGTTGCTGCTGAGCTGGATTCTGTGGCCCCCAAAGGCTGTGTTATGTGTTAGTTCCTTGTGCTGGCGCTGCCCTAGGAGAAGCACATGTTTGGTCAGCTCTGTGTGTAGCTCACTTTAGAGCAGAAGAAAGGCAAAGTGGCATGCATGGTGCACGGATTGAGAGCGTGTTTTAGATCTTTCTGTGCAGAGACAGAAGGGCAAATCACAATCAATAATGACACTTAACCATTTGTTGATCACTGTGCCATTTACCAGTAATTGATTGAAGCATTTCCTATGTATTAGCTCATTCATGTTCATAACATTTCTATGAGCTCTGCTCCATTACTTGGGTCTGGGGGTTGTCATACAGGGCCACACACTCTTCACAGGGCTTGTGGGGTTTTGAGCAGCACAACGCTCTTAAAACTTACTCAGCTGCCTCTTAAATTCCCCTCTGGAGGCTCCACTTCATGGGAATAAAAACCAACATTCTTTCAGTCACAGCTTTGAACCTGCCATCACAAGGGCTAGGTTTTCCAAAGCTATAAACCTTCCTATCTGCTTCCAGATGGATTGACAAGGATTGAAGCTCGAATGCCTAATTTGGCACTTTTGAGCGACTGCGTTCACTTGCTTTGTCGTGTCTGACTCTTTGTGACCCCAGGGACCATAGCCCACCAGGCTCCTCTGTCCATGGAATTCTCCAGGTAAGAATACTGGAGTGGGTTGCCATTTCCTTCTCCAGGGGATCTTCCCAATCCAGGGATCGAACCTGAGTCTCCTGTGCCTCCTACGTTGCAGGCGGATTCTTATCACTGAGCTACTGGGGATGCCCCTCCGGCATCTTAATGAAGCCATTAAAAAAAAGTATCCTATAGATGCTATATTGTTACATGTAACTACCACATTCTTAAGTATTCTAGAAAGCCCAATGGGTGTATGTTTGGAGTTATGAGAAACAACAGGTAACAGTTAAATCAGCTTCTAGACAAAGACATCCAAGTTCCCAGCTCGAGCCTCACTGTTCCCCCACCTCTCCTCAAATAAGCTGATTCCATGTTTTAGACTCATTCATTGACAGCATCCAAACAAATAATAATAATCTATGCAGTTGAGGAAACACTTGTTTGCAAGTCACAGGAAAAAAAAAAAAAACACATCAAGTTTAAACCAGCTTAGGAAAAGGGTGGGGAATTTATTACCTCATGGATTACGAACTGCAGGAAGGTGTACTAGCCTTCAGAAACTCCTGGAACATACTCTGGTATCCTTCTCCATGGTCTTTATTTCTTACCTGCGGACTTCATTGTTTCACATCGAGGTCCAGTGGAAAGAGACTGACAACTCGCAAAGTCCCAAATCCAAAAACCCTGTGGAAGGGCTCTGGTTGGCCAGGCTTGGGTCCCGTGCCTACCCCTGGATCAGGCAGGATCTGTGCCCAAGAAGACAGGATAGCCATGTGGAGAGGGGGTGGGTTTCAAAAGAAGAAGCAGGACACTCCAGCAAGCCTGTGCCAATGATGAATGGTTTTTAAAAATGGGAAGGATTCCAGCTTTGTCCTGCTCACCACCATTAATGGTGGTAATGACATTTCACTCCTCTTGTCTACTGTTCACAGAACCAACTTATAAAAGCTCTGGTAGATGGCTCAGTGGTAAAGAATCCGCCTGCCCATGCAGGAGACATGGGTTTGATCCCTGGGTTGGAAAGCTCCCCTGAAGAAAGGAATGGCAATCCACTCCAGTATTCTTGTCTGGGAAATCTCATGGACAGAGGAGCCTGGTGAGCTACAGTCCATAGGATCACAAAGAGTCAGACATGACTTAGCCACTAAACAACAATTCACCAAGGTCTCTGCAACTTCTCCAGAGGCTTCAAGACCCCAAACCTCAGGAAATAGTAGAGAAAATTCTGAGCTCATGTAGATGCCATCTGAAGGCTGGAGCAGGGACCGGTCTTTCCACCCAAAAAACACTCGACAGCATGTCGTTCCCTTTGAATGGATAAATCTTTTTTTGCTATTCAAAATTTGGGTATATTGCAAAATCATCACCAAAGTAAATGTAGTTATTTTTCATCACCATACATAGTTTCACTATTTCTCTTGTGATGAGACCTTTTTTAGTGTAATGAGAACTTTTAAGATCATCTCTTAGCAACTTAAAGATAGGCGACCCAGTATTAACTATAGTCACCATGCAGTACATTACATCCCTAGGACTTCTTTTATAACTAAAATTTGTGCTTTTTGACTCCCTTCACCCATTTTGCCCACCCCCACCCTTTGTCTCTGGCAACTACCAATCTGTTCTAAAGGGATAAATCTTGATAAGACCTACCTTATGCCTCCCATCAGAGAGAAGGGGGTCAGGCTAAGACCTAGGTGTACCAGTATGCAGTAACTATAAGCCCAGATACACCAATCCTGTTGGTGGAAGTATCTCAGAACCTCTCTTTCTCTTCTATCCTCCTTCCAGTTCTTGCTTTCTCTGCCTTGGTGTAGCTCCTGCGGCTGGACCACTGGGCCACAGGGATTGAGAATAAAAGAGATGCTTCTTTGGAGAAGCCAGATCCACTAGGCTCCTGAGTCTATATGCCTACCAAGAAGCCACGCACATCTAATTTGCTTTAAGAGAAAGTCATCTCAACTTCAAACCACCCCACTGTTTTCCAGGTGATTGTTCAGCGGACTCTGGCTGCCAAGAACCTGTCCCACGCCAAAGGGGGCTCTCTGATGGCCGCATACCTGAAGGTGCTACCCCTTTTCATCATGGTGTTCCCGGGTATGGTCAGCCGTGTCCTCTTTCCAGGTAAGAAGACAGCTGGGAGGAGAGATTTTCTATGAGTCTCAGACCCAGTAAAGTGTTCTAAACATATTACCGACTGCCCCATGAGAGTGAGACTGGTGTCCCTTCCTTGTGATTCCACTGAGGCATCTCCATTCCAGTATCTACTGATTCTGTGCTGTTTCCCAATATTGGTTCAATGGGCATGTCCTATAGATGTCCCAGGCCTAACAGAGTGGAGACCTATCCAGGGCTTTGCCTCAACTATACATTTTATTTTATTTATTTATTTATTTTTTGCACTCTCAACTATACATTTTAGTTATTTAGTTGACTGCACCAGGCCTTAGTTGCAAGCACTTGAGAGCTTTGATCTTTGTTGAGGCATGTGAACACTTGGTTGTGGCATGTGGGATCTAGATCCCTTACCAGGGAATGAACCCAGGTCCCTGCATTGGGAGTGTGGAGTCATAGCCACTGGACCACTAGGGAAGTCCCTCAACTATACATATATATTTAAAACCACAAACTAGGCTAAATCTTGTCCCAGATGCCAGCTCCCTGAAATCTCACGTGAGGGCACCCCTCACACTTCAGTGGTTTGGCAACTTCAGCCCAATGGAACCCTTCAGTTCAGTTCAGTTCAGTCGCTCAGTCGTGTCCGACTCTTTGTGACCCCGTGGACTATAGCACGCCAGGCTTCCCTGTCCATCACCAACTCCCGGAGCTTGCTCAAACTCATGTCCATTGAGTCGGTGATGCCATCCAGCCATCTCATCCTCTGTTGTGCCTTCAATCTTCTCCTCCTGTCTTCAATCTTTTCCAGCATCAGGGTCTTTTCCAATGAGTCATTTCTTCCCGTCAGGTGGCCAAAGTATTGGAATTTCAGCTTCAGCATCAATCCTTCCAATGAATATTCAGAACTGATTTCCTTTAGGATTAACTGGTTTGATCTCCTTGCTATCCAAGGGACTCTCAAGAGTCTTCTCCAACACCACAGTTCAAAAGCATCAATTCTTTGGCCCTCAGCTTTCTTTATAGTCCAACTCTCACATCCATATGTGACTACTGGGAAAACCATAGCTCTGACTGGTTGGACCTCTGTTGGCAAAGTAATATCTCTGCTTTTTAATATGCCACAAGGAAAGCATAGAACCCTTGGTGGGGTACTTTTCTTAACAAAACTGGGGTATCAAACCTCTAAAGTATTTGCCTTATCTATAAAAAAACTTGGTAGAGGGATGAGGTTTTCAGCATGAAGATTAAACAGGCCTAGGAGTGGAAAATGTTATTGGGAGTCATTGTGATGTCAGGAACTGGTGATCTCTATACCTGTACCTGTAGACAGGTGCATCTACTTCCAAAACCTGTCTCTTAATCAGGCTACTGTCTCTCTCAGGAAATCACATCTTAAGCTTTGGATCTATATCTGGAAGATCCATAACAAGACCCTGATCCTCACTCATAGCAGTCAGCCAATCAGTGATGATTATTAAATGAAACATAACGCCACATTCCATGACCCTAGGGAGTTGTAACATCTCAGATGAGTCTGGTCCTCATGAAAAAGTAAAAGAAAATAGATATCAAAACACTCTAGCCTATGGTACCAGCAATAAGTGAGAAATGAATTTGAGAGAGTGAGGCAGGGTGGAGATGGTGAGGTGGGCATGGTGGATTTGAAGGTCTTGATCAGAGCTTCTCAAAGTGTGATCCCCAGTCCAGCAGCATCAGAGTGGCCTTGGAACTTGCTAGAAAGGCAAACTTTTCAGACCTCATCCAAGACCTATCGAATCCAGGTCTTTGGGGATGGGGCCCAACAGAAGGTGGAGAATCCCTGGTCTAAAGGGCCAGGGGCTGGGCCAAGCCACTGTTCCTACCCATTTCCACTCTTCTCTCCGTCTCAGCCCCAGCAGCTCCCTGCTGAATCTTCAGATGGGTCCAGTAATGCCTCAAAGGATGCTCTGATCCTGGGCTCTCATGAACCTGGACAACATCCTCTTCCACTTAGTCCACCTGAAAAACAATACCCACTCATTAAGGAACACTGGTAGAAACCAAGAAAGAAGCAAAATGACCCTCAAAACAATGAAACCCAAGAGTCTAGAAATGTACCTGTTTACAAACCAATCATCTCCACCTAAGCTTTGGAATAAACTAAGGTTTTGAGTCCTAGCCATGATCCTAGCTTTATGATTTGGGGATGTTATTTAGCCTCTGTGGGTCTCAATTTGCTTGTCTTTAAAATAGGTGTAATAGGGACTTCCCTGGTGGTGCAGTGGTTAAGAATCTGCCTTGCAATGCAGGTTCGATCCCTGGTCGGGGAACTAAGATCCCACATGCCATGGAGCAACTGAGCCCCCCTACCACAATTAGAGTCCATGCACCACAACCCCATGGCACAATGAAGATGCTACGTGCCACAATTAAGACCCGGGACAGCCAAATAAATAAATATTTTAAAAATTGGTATAATAGCAATGTTTTCACAGAGTTATGAAAATTACATGAGAAGGTATGTGTAGAGTGTTAATTTGCAGCATCTGCGTCACAGTACAACTTCTATGAATGCTGGCATTTTGGAAGAAGGAGTTTTGGTGCTGTGTTTGGACTGGACTCTGCTAGAGCCATCCTTTATTTCAAGCATCATCATAGGATCTAACAAGGGAATCCACTCAACGTATGAAACGGTTGATTAATTCACCCAAGACACATGAGCAGATATTAGTGAATGATGGGTTAACAATCGCAAGGCTGTCGATTTCATTTATAACTTAAGCTGAGCCAAATAGTTTCCTTGTGACGAGCATATTTTTCAGCCCGAATGAACAAACATAATTTTCTGCCCTAAACATGCATTATAAACTTTGTGTCACATGTTTCATGGTTGAAGCTTGCATTCCTAGAGGGTTAAACAAAAACTTGGTTGTTAAATGAATTATTTCAGAGGGAGTCTTGCTCCTTCTTGGTGTCCCTTGAAGACAGGAGTTTTTGGACACTAAGAGTTTGAACTCATAACATGTGAATGTAAACAAGATCTTTGCCCCACCTGGGAGGTTCCCTACGCCTTCTGGCCACAGGAATGTAACTATTTTCTAACTTTCTCCAAAGCTTCCTCAGACAAGCCATAAACAAGCCAAGAACTTTGACCTCTCAAAAGCATTTTTCTCAAAAAGATTGTTCCTTCTTAATACTTCCTGTCAAATATCATTTTTGGTCTGCAATCTGAATTTTGTCTAAACTGAATCAGAGTTCTGGAGGCATCTACTTTTGTTCCATAGCAATTGTTATTATTTTAAAATATATTTATTTATTTATTTGGCTGCGCTGGGTCTTAATTATGGCATCTTTGATCTTTGTTGCAACATGCCAGCTCTTAGCTGTGGCCTGTGGGATCTAGTTCAGCAACCAGGGATTGAACCTGGACCCCCTATTTTGTGAGCGTGGAGTCTTAGCCACTGGACCACCAGGGAAATCCCCTGTTATTAGTATTATTAATTGTGGCCACAGCACCCTTTATCACTCGTGGATGTAAGTGGAGGGAAGGGTCCCAGCTTTGAGAAGACATAGCTGTGAGTGGAGAAATTTTACAAAGACCAGTTAGTTCTTGGGCTTGCTAATGGATGAAGTGGTCTGGGGTGATTTCCATTTCTTAGGTCTTATACTACCTTAAAAAAGAAAATGAAGAATTGGGAAGCACAGAGTCCTTCCACTGCAGGGGACCCAGGTTCTATCCCTGGTCGGGGAACTAAAACCTTGCAAGCTGTGCAGTGTGGCAAAAAGAACAATAAAAAATATTAGAGGGCAGGGAGGGATAAATTAGGGATTTGGGATTAATAGATACACACTACTATAGATAAACACCAAGGACCTACAGGGAACTATAGTCAATATTTTCTAATAATCAATAAATGAAAGAATCTCAAAAATAATATATGTATATATATATATAAATATAACTGAATCACTTTGCTGTACACCTGAAACATTATAAGCGTCTGTATTATACAACCATACTTCGATAAAAAATTTTAATTAAAGAAAAGAATCAACAGTACTAGGTTTTAAAGTCGTGATGTACTTTAAATGTTCACATTTATTAAACTAATAGTTTTAACCCAGATAAAATTATAAAGACCAGGCATTTAACCTCATCTGGAGATAACATTGCTGCCAGTGAATTTAAGGTTCTTTGTCCCGAAAGATTTCAGAGACAATTCAGAGAGTTTGGGAAGATAAAGTGAGAGTTTATTTAAGCAAAGGGGACAGTGGGCAGACAGGTGAGGAGCCGCCACCCTGGGATTCTTTATCATCGGTGTTGAGGGGCTTCATACAAATGAAGGGGTAGACTATTCCCTGAGGAAGGAGGAGTTTGGAGTTTGTATTCCCTGATTTTAACCCCAGTTCCATTTTCCCAAGGGGACAAAAGTGCCCCTATTCAGCTTAAATCAGAAGTGTCATGGCATCAGTGCATGGTGGGTGCTTATCTGTAAGGCCAATTTTATTGTAATAAGAACATACTAAGCAAAAGGTTGCCTTTGGAGGCAGGAGATTCCTGCCTTTCCCCAGCTTTCTTTGTTACCTGAACCCTATCACCTAAAATATGTAGTTTTCTGGTCAACATGGAGTTTCCTGCTTTCCTTCATCTGCCTCACTGTTTACAAGACATTTACAAGATGTTTACAAGATTTCCTGCCACCTGGCCCCTGCTCCCATTTCCCTGCTCATACCTAGCTACCTGCCTGCTGTAACCCTGTCAAGCATCTGCGTTTGAGGCCACTTGTGAATTCGAGGCTTCAACTACACGTTCATCATGAAATTGGTATTGCATCAGAACCTGGGAGGAGATGGGCGTGGGCAGTGATGGGCTCCAAGCCCACCCCTAAACTGAGTCTTGGGGGTAGTTGTCACTTGCCATCGGACGTGGGCTGGAAGGCAGTGTCACCCATCAGAATGAGGAAGAAAGACAGAGGGAGGGTCTGGGAGTTGTTTATGGGAGTTACCCCTATTAATAGATCCAGCTGGCAAAAGAGATATGAGGATTTATAAGTGGTCCAGCAGGGGTGAGTGGTGATGTTTTGGCATGGAGACGGTGGTGAGGAGCATAGCTCAGCTCAGATACGAGGAGCTGAGGAAGACAGAAAGTAACAAGAAAGCTCTCATTCAAACACGTGCCAGACCACTGAGGCTACCTACACTCTGGGCCTTCCCTGAAACTTTGGATTGGGAGTTGCGAGACTTGTCTCCATCA
>NW_011494644.1:7395621-7414661 GCF_000754665.1 Bison bison bison
GTCTCCATCATGACCTTGCTGGGTGACTATAATCAGGTCCCTTCCCCTCTCTGAAGGTAACACTAATAATGAGATAGCGAGCCTCTTCCCAACAAAAGTGTATTGAGCAGATAGTCTGCACTGAAATTGTTTAGTGGCCTTTCAGGGGGGCTCCAAAGAGCTCCCGGTACTACAGTCCTTTATGTCTCAGCACAGAAAGAATTCTGTGAGAAGCAAAGTGATGGATGAGAAGTGATTTCTTAGAATAGAGCAGTTGTAAGTCTTACAAGCAGGTGGGCGAGGGGGTGCCATGCCCCGAGAACTTACTGGGCTACAGTTTCATAATCAAAGGAAAAGTAGGGGGTGGGAGGGGAACTTCTTTGTCTTTCTTCAGTAGACTTTCTTGCTTCCAACATCAGCTCCTTCTCCAGGTTGTGCAGGGGACATTTCTCGTCCCTACAGGGTCAAGCTAGGTTCACAGATTATTGTTTTTCATGTGTGCAGAGAGCATGTCTTAGGAATCAGTAACTTACTGAGCTCACTGGGCAGGCTGTGGGTCCCGTGTCACCATCGTTTTATTGTTTGGGGGCAGGTCCCGTGCTTCTGTTGCATGATTTTGTTGCTAAGCCAGCCTTCTTGGTTTTGTGGTTGAGCAAACCTGCTCCCTTGAGTAATCATTAACTTACAAGGCTCCCCTATATATATATTTTTGCATACAGTCCCCTAGTGGATTAACTATTTAATCGTCTACTTTGTCCCTTTACTCTGTCCCTATCAGTACCACACATTAGTATAATTTTTTTTTTTATCTCTTTCTATCTTGTAAGCAAGAGGTCTATGCTTGTATGCTTTGGATGTGTTCATCACGATAACAGGTAGAGATGAAGAACTAGAGGTGCCAGGAATTCTGGATGGATTTACATTAGAAAATCAGGATGCTGCTTGGGAGAGAAAAGAATTGATACAGAAATGGAGAAAGAGGAGGTGAGAAAACTTCCAAGTGGGTAGAGTTTTTATGAGTCTAAAATGAGGAACAGCTGTTGAACTATATGTGCTATTGGGAAGGAGATGGGGAAAAGAGGAATTTTAAAAATATTTGCCTTGTGTCAAATGATGGCATTCTCCTTTGCACTTCCAATAAACTTAGGTAAAGAGGTGAATTGCTTGTGTCCTTTTTAGGGAGTTAAGGAACCTGATGTAGAACAGGGTGCCGAGACTGGCTGTGAGGTGTCAGCTTTATTGAGGTTTCAATAAAAGTAGTTGAAATGAACTCAGCACTTCCTATGCCTCAGACTCTGGGCTAACTGTGTTAACGTGCACCTTCTCAGTCCTCACTGTAATCTTAGGAAGCAAAGTTCTGTTACTGTCCCAATTTCACAGATACAGCAACTGAGGTCAAGGATGGTTAAGTGAGAAGGCCATGGTTTATCAAGTTTGTTGTTTAGTGGCTAAATCATGTCCGACTTATTGTGACCCGATGGACTGTAGCCCGCCAGGCTCCTCTGTTCATGGGGTTTCCCAGTCAAAAATACTGGAGTGGATTGCCATTTCCTCCTCCAGGGGATCTTCCTGAGCTAGGGATTGATCCTGTGTCTCTTTTGGCAGGCAGATTCTTTACCACTGGGAAACAGGCAGATTCTTTACCACTTAATCAAGTCCAGGGTCCTTTTTATTTCATTGAGCTCTACACTTATATGCAGTAGCCCTGTCTCCTGGTGCTGACTGGCGCTGGGCTGTGTTTTGGCCGGGCCTGGGGCTCTGAGGGTCCATCTAGCCATCTCTGGGCTTGTTTCCTCCACAGACGAAGTGGCTTGTGCAGACCCAGAAATCTGCCGGAAGGTCTGTAGCAACCCCGCCGGCTGCTCTGACATCGCGTATCCCAAACTTGTGCTGGAACTCCTGCCTACAGGTAATGATCCATCACCCTTCAGCCGAGTCCCCCCGAGAAAGGAGGACCCTGGCTGGGCTCCCATCCAAGGTGGGGGACAAGATGCGAGGGCCCCCAGCTGAAGCTCAGGCCCTGGCTACTCAGGGGGCTGTACCCTACCCACCTCTGGGTCCCTCCTCTCGGCTCCCAGCCCTGAGTTCTGCCTTGTCAGCATTGAACCTCTCAGGACTGGTTGGCCGCAGACCTGGGCAATGGGGTCAACAGTGAAGGCAGAAAAAAGCCCAAGGCCCATAGAGCTCCCTTCTGCCCCCAGGGCTCCGTGGGCTCATGATGGCTGTGATGGTGGCGGCGCTCACGTCTTCCCTCACCTCCATCTTTAACAGTGCCAGCACCATCTTCACCATGGACCTCTGGAACCATCTCCGGCCTCGGGCATCTGAGAAGGAGCTCATGATTGTGGGCAGGTACGATCTTACTCTGGTGGCTCAGACGGTAAAGCGTCTGCCTGCAATGTGGGAGACCTGGGTTCGATTCCTGGGCCAGGAAGATCCCCTGGAGAAGGCAATGGCAAAACACTCCAGTTACTCTTGCCTAGAAGATCCCATGGATGGAGGAGCCTGGTAGGCTACAGTCCATGGGGTCGCAAAGAGTTGGACACGACTGAGCAACTTCACTTTCTTTCACTTTTCACAGTCTTATTGGGTGGGGCCGGGCAAGAGTCTGAAAAGTCAGGATAACCCAGGGAGGAAAAAGCTGAGCCATTCAAAGGGAAAGTCCAAATAGTGACTTCTCCTGGTTGGCTCAGCCCCACTCTGATGGCCAAGCTGAAGGACACCAGGACCCTGTGGATGAGTAAGGCATTCATTCATTCAAGAGCACTTCCTATCTGCCAGGTGCTGGGCACATAACAGTGAAAAGAAAAGACTCATTTTGCTTTCTTGGAGCTAGAATAAGAAAAGCATAAGTAAACAGGTGGTTTTAACCGCAATGAGTATTATGACAGATGAGCCAGAACTAGGGCTTCAGAGAAAAGTCTCTAACTTGGGTTGGGATTTGAGGGGTCAATAGGAGATAGCCAGGTAAAAGCAAGCAGGGTGTTCTGGAGGTTTGGGGGAAGGTTTCTCTACCAAGTCTTCTGCCAACTCCTGAAGCATAATGCAGGGAATGAAAATGAGTGAAGTGAGTGGCATGCACATTTTATGCAAAAGGTATGCTAACAAGCATCTCGGGGCTCTGCTTCTCAAGAAGGTGCATTCCTAGGGCTGTCTCAGCCATGGTTGAGGGAAAGGTATGACAACAAAAGGCTTCTCTGGTAGCTCAGATAGTGAAGAATCCACCAGCAATGCAGGAGACCAGGGTTCGATCCCTGGGTCGGAAAGATCCCCTGGAGAAGGAAATGGCAACCTGCTCTAGTATTCTTGCCTAGAGAATTCCATGGACAGAGGGCCCTGGTGGGCTACAGTCCATGGGGTCACAAAGAGTGGAACATGACTGAGCCACTAACTATGACATCAAAAACATATTCTGTTAAAAAAAAGAAAGAGAGCTAAATTAGACCTCATCAAAACCCAAAACTTTTTCAATTCAAAAGAAACTAAGAAGGGGACTTGGGTGGTCCAGTGGTTAAGACTCCAAGCTTCCAATGCAAGGGGCTCAGGTTCGATCTCTGATCAGGGAACTAAGATCCCACATGCCATGCAGGGTGGCCAAGAAAATAAAAAAGGAAAGAAAAAAAAGGAAAGAAAGCAAATGAGAAGATGAGCCACAGATTGGGAGAAACTATTTGCAAGCCAAATATTTGACAAAGGCCCTGTAATCTAGAACAATCTTCAAAATGAGATTGTAATCTATTTTCTAATCTAATTTTTTGTAATCTAATTTTCACAAAGATTGAAAATGACTTCAAGAGACCACTGTACACCCACTAGTATGGCTATAATTGAACAGCAGATAGGGAGGCAGAGAAGTTGGAATTCTTGTGAATTGCAGGTGTTAATATATAATGGTTCAACTGTTCAAAACAGTTTGGCATTTTCTTAAAAAGTTAAATATAAACTTACCATATGACCTAGCAACTGCATTCCTAGAAATAAAACCATATGTCTGCACAAAGACATGTATACAAGTGTTCATAGCAGCAGTTTTTACAAGAGCCAGAAAGTAGAAGGAATCTAAATGTCCACTTATAGGTGAAGGATAAATAATGTTACACAATGGCGTATCCACTCAACGGAATGTTTTCAACAATAGTTACACTGGCATATCCACTCAACGGAATGTTTTCAACAATAAAAAGGAATGAAATACTGATACATATCTGATGAACTTCAAAACATGCTAAATGAAAGAAGCCAGCTGCAAAAGACCATGCATTGTATATATTGTGTGCCATTTATGTGACGTGTCCAGAAAAAAAAACCTATAGACACAGAAGCCCCTAGGGGGTTCCCTGGTGACTCGTGGAAAAGAATCTGCCTGCAATGCAGGAGACCTGGGTTTGATTCCTGGGTCAGGAAGATCCCCTGAAGGAGGGCATGGCAACCCATTTCAGCATTCTTGCCTGGGAAATCCCAGGGACAGAGGAGCCTGGTGGGTATAGTCCATAGGATCACAAAGAGGCAGACATGACTGAGGGACTAACAATTCCATTTTCTTTCACAGAGATACAAGTGCTTCTTTAGGTTGGAAACAAGAATAGACTGTAAATGGGCATGAGGGGATGTTTTTGGAGTGATGTATATTCAAAAACTTGATTTGTGATGTTGGTTACATGACTATAAATTTACCAAAATTACTTGATTACATACTCATAATGGGTGAATCTTATGGTATATAAATTCTACCTCCAGAAAGCTAACAAGAGAAGCATCCAGGGAGGACAAAACTAATGTGGGGGGTGTGGGTCTCTCATCCAACCAGGGTGTTTGTGTTGCTTCTGGTGTTGGTCTCCATCCTCTGGATCCCTGTGGTCCAGGCCAGCCAGGGCGGCCAGCTCTTCATCTACATCCAGTCCATCAGCTCCTACCTACAGCCACCTGTGGCTGTGGTCTTCATCATGGGATGTTTCTGGAAGCGGGCCAATGAAAAGGTAGCTCTGGATCAGCCCTTCAGTCCATTGGATGGGAGAGGAGGGACTTGGAGAGGGGACATGTGGATGTCAGGTGTCATTGTGTGTGTGGGAGGGGCGGGTAATGAGATCTGGGGAGAAAGATCCAGGGAGGATGTGACCTGGCTTTTTGAAAACAAGCAATGAAGCTTCTACTTTGATTCATTTTGTCTTTCAAAAGGGAAGCTGAATTAACAGGGAATTACATGTAGTGGATCAATTGTATGTAAAAGATAAGCAGATAAGTAGCTCCTACCCTTTTTGAATCACTGACCCGTGCAGTGACTGTCATTATAAAGACCAGCTCTGGAGAGGGCTTGCTGAACTTTCCGGAGGCACGTGTCTAAGATAGCTTTGCTTTGCTCTGCTTTGCAGGGTGCCTTCTTCGGTCTCGTCTTAGGCCTCCTCCTAGGCTTGGTTAGGCTGATCCTGGACTTCATTTACGTGCAGCCTCGCTGTGACCAGCTGGATGAGCGCCCAGCCGTGGTAAAGGATGTCCACTACCTCTACTTCTCTATGATCCTGTCCTCGGTCACCCTGATCACTGTGTGTGCCGTGAGCTGGTTCACAGAGCCGCCCTCCAAGGAAATGGTACTTTGGGGTTTGACCTATAGCCTATGACCTATAGCCATTGAGACCCTTCACTGCTAGCAACAGAAAACCAGGACTGATTTTCAAAAAGCTGAAAAGTCCAGGGTTCGGTCTTTGGAGGAACTTGATTTCAGAAAAGACCATCTGAATCCATTGGTCACCTCTTCTTTTTTTTTTTTTAAATTTTATTATTTATTTTGGCTGCACTGGGTCTGTGTTATGGCACATGGTCTTCTCTAGTTTTGGCTCGTGGGCTCCAGGGTGCACAGGTTCAGTAGTTGTGGTGTGAGGGCTTAGTTGCTCCACTGCATGCAGGATCTTAGTTACCTGACCTGTGTCTCCTGCATTGGAAGGTGGACTTTTAACCACTGGACCACCAGGGAAGTCCCTTCTTGCCTCTATTCCTATTCTCCAGCCCCTAATGGGGTCAGCAGCTTCTAGCATATATCCTCTCTTAGTCTCATTAAGCATAAGCATAAGCATTTTAGTCCCAGCATTTCCAGTGAAGCTGCTCACGCCCATTGATGGAGTCAGCCCAAGACACATGGTCACCCATGAACCAACCCAGTTGCTGTGGCCAGAGAAATGGATGAGCTGAATGCTGGTCGCTGGGTCCCACACACCCCTGGGCTGGGGTTAAGCTCTTATTAGAATGAGGGAGGGTGAGATCCCCACAAGAGATTTGGGGCTTTCAAAGAAAGATGGGGAATGAGTGGGGGAAACATCCATTGATTCTGAAGAGTGCAGGGAGCTGAAGCTTGTTGGAAGGTGGAGTGGGAGGGAGATACTGGAAGAGACTTGGACATGAAGGCTGAGCCTGGGGTTGGAAGGAGGTAGGAGAAAGGGATGAACGTCACCACCCCACCCCCATCTCACAGTTCCTCTCTACTCCATAGGTCAGTCGCTTGACCTGGTTTACTCGCCATGACCCCGTGGTCCAGAAGGAACAGGTGCCGTCAGCAACCCCACCGCCTCTTACCCTTTCTCAAAATGGGACACCAGAGGCCAGTGGCACCAACACCCAGTTCGAGATGGTTCAAGAAAACCTGTCCAAAACCCACAGCTGTGAGTTGCCTTTTTCCTAGGTTGCAGTAGGAACCTCAAGAAGCATTATGTGTTTAAGAGGACATTTTTCTATCATATCACTAGCAAGTAAAGCGGCACATGTGGCATTTTAGCGTCTCCTCATTCCCAGGGTCTGGTCTTCCCTCACTCTCTGGCCACTGAAAGGGTTAGGAACTTTCGATAGATGCTTCAGGTGGGCAATGAGAGCCAACGTTTGTTGAGTGCCTGCTAAAACACAGTTCATTTGATCCTCGTGAAACCCCACGTGGTAGGCTGGGGTTACAGCTGGCATTCTCTAAATTACTGGTTTTAAACTCTCAGCTTGCGGACATATTTTGGTTTAGGCCACCTACTCTTTTAATGTGAATTATTTAAAAGTAGGGAGATTTCATAACATTTCAGATTTCCACCTTCTTTTGAACAACTGGAAGATCTGGCAGCATGGAGCCCATATGCCTGCCTGGCAAAAGTTGCCTGGAGGTGGGAAGCAGCTGGTCCTTAGACCTGGGATATACAGTTAGTCAAAGTCCCCAGCAGTCCCTTCTGCCTACATGACCCCAAGGCTGTGGTTGTCATTAATTACCACACATGGCTTTTAAAGGAGCTTCCCTGGTGGCTCAGTGGTAAAGAATCTGCCTGCCAATGCAGGAGACTCAGGTTCGATCCCTGGGTCAGGAAGATCCCCTGGAGGAAATGGCTACCCACTCCGGTATTCTTGCCTGGGAAATCCCACGGACAGAGGAACCTGGAGGGCTACAGTCTATGGGGTCGTAAAGAGTGGGACATGACTTGATGACTAAACAATAGCAAGTGGCTTAAAAAAAAATTGTGGCTATGAACCCATGGCATCCTATAGTGGGAAACAAGGATAGATGCAGAAGGCCATGTGCTTCAGGAAAACATGAGAGAATCTTCCTTGGTAGAGGTGAGAAGCAAATCAGCTCTTCTGACTCCCATAGGCCACCTGCCTGGCTCCATCCACAGTTGATTTCACAGCCCCAGCTCTGAGTAGAGACAGAGTTCCCTGTAAGAGTGCCTGTCTCCCTTCAGCCTCTGGCAGGTGGTGCCACACACAGAGAGGGAGTCAGATCAAGCAGGTCCTAAACCCATCTCTGCCTCTGCTGACCCGCTCTGTGCTTCACTCAAGTTAGTCTGAGCCTCTATCTAAGAGGCTGAAATTCATCTGAAATTCTGTACCTAAACATCATGAAAAGTCTGAAAACACCAACCTTTCAGAATTCAAGTCTTCCAGGATTGAGGTATTAACAAATACCTTCCAGAAGAGGAACATAAAGTTTTTATCACAGTGTCTGAAACATACCGGGTGAGACTCTCTTCCCTCTTGTCTGGGAGGCACAGCTCACCCTTATGACCTTTAACTGTCATGTTCTTTTTAGGCGACATGACCACAAAGCGGTCCAAAGTGGTGAAAGCCATCTTGTGGCTCTGTGGGGTGGAGAACAAGGGCAAGGAGCAAGCACCCAGCAGAGCGGACCCGATCATAGTTTCCCTGGAAGAAAACCCCTTGGTGAAAACCCTTCTGGACCTCAACCTCATCATTTGCATCAGCTGTGCCATATTTCTCTGGGGCTACTTTGCTTAACGTGGGGGTGAACCCAGGGGTCCGAGCTCTCATTTGTTATCAATGTTCCGATTTTTTTAATGAAGGAGAAAAAAATAATAAAGCTTTGTTTGTTTACCACTAGGTGTCAAAGCTGTTAATGGGCCATCTTCAACATAGTATTTAGCCCTTCCTTTATTTATTTTTATCTATCTATTTATTTACGGCATCGGATCTTAGTTTCAGCAGGTGGGATCTTCATTCCGCCACGCAGGATCTTTCCTTGAGGTGCATGAACTCTCTAGTTTGTGGTTCGCGGGCTCAGTAGTTGTAGCACAGGGTATTAGATGCTCCGTGGCATGTGGGAGCTTAGTTTCCAGGGATCGGATCTGAGTCCCCTGTATTACAAGGTGGATTCGCAACCATTGGACCACCAGGGAAGTCCCTAGCCCTTCTTACAAGGGAATGAAGGTTAGAAGTTGGAAAAAGAGAGAAGAGTAAAGGCTTCCTTGTCTCAAAAGGCAGTCATTTACTCTTTCTGTCCATCAAGTAACATCAACAGCCAAATCCAAAAGGTGAGACAAGCAGAGACTCCCAGCCCTCCAGGAAACACATCTCCTGGGCTGGGTGAACTCTTCCCCGGCTCATCTTCCAAGCAGGAGGAATGGGACCTGCCTTCTGTCTCCTGCCTTTCACTGTTGATGGCTTTGGGTGAAGAAATAGCTGGTCCCCAAAGGTTTTCTCACTGTGAAGTTTGCACCTCTCTCTGACCTCTGGGAAACAGACCTGAGTTGGTGCCCTGGAATCTTGTGCCATAAGAAAATCAGGGGATCGCCTGCATGTCCCAAGTTCTGCCTTAGCTTGGGTCTTTCTGCTTGACTCACCACAATGCTGTTCCCCTAAAACAAGCACCACAGCCACAAGGATTTAAAGTACAAATCCAACAGTCACTCTGCTTCTCCATCCACAGCCCGCTGCTCCCCGGTTGACTCTAAGGCCCTTCACACCCTTCACACTCCAGCTCCTGCTTCCCTCGCCAGACTCACTCCTTGCCCGTGGCCCACCTCCCCCTCTACTTCTGTCCTCTCTCTCACCTCACAGGCCATTCCTAGCACCTGGAGAGCCCACTTCTCCACTCCTCTCTCTACCAACAGGGACCTTCCTCCCGTGTGTTTCCATGGTCCACCCCTCCCCATCCCCCAGCCTCTCCCTGCTGCCAGGTATCTGTTTGCAAACTTCCTGCAGGCCAAGACTACGTTTGTGTGGCTCAGCTTGGTTCCCCAGGGTCTAGGTCAGTGTATGGAAGAGTAAGCCCATGGTATTCACCTAAAGAAGACATAGAAATCATTATAAGACACAGCTTCAATTCGAAACATCCTTAGGTGAAAGCAAGAATTCTGTTTCTACCATGAAATAACATGAAAAACACTTTGGGTCATCCAAATATAATTTATTGATATGTATGAAAACTGCATTCAAATACAAATACAGAAGGTAAAAACAGAATTCTGATGAATTTTTGTTTTTGTTCTTCTCAAAATATATTTGGCTCAAGTATATCCTGATGGGTCATTTGTGGTGACATTTTGACGTAGGTGATGGGTAGACCCCAAGGTGACCCTCAGTGAACCCCACCTCCTGGTGTCTTGCTCTTGTGTAATCCCCTCCCCTTGAGTGTGGACAGAGCCTGTGATTGGCTTCTAACCAACACAATATGGCAGGGGTGATGAGATGCTGTTTGGGATTGCATTACAGCACGCAGACACGGTCTTGCCAGCAGACTCACTCTAGGGGTCTCCTTGTTGACTTGAAGTAGCAGCCTCCCTGCGGAAGCCCATATGATCAGAACTGCAGGCAGCACTTAGATCACGGTCAGCAATCAGCATAGGCTCTCAGACCTGTGGTCCTACAAGCACAAGCACGTGACTTCTGACAATATCCCGAGGGAGCTTAGGAGTGGGTTGTTCCCCAGTCGGACCTCCAGATGACACCCCAGACCCACGTGACCCTTGACTGCAGCCTTGTGAGACCCAGGCAGAGGGGCTAGCTAAGTTCTGTCTGGACTTGTGACCCACAGAAACAATGAGATAATAAACGTGCATTGTTCTAAGCTGCTTAAGTTAGTGGTCATTTGTTGCTCAGCGATAACTGACAGTGTGTACCATTTATGGATACCTGTGTGGATAAGAAGGGTGGGGTGATGTGGGGAGAGCTTGCCTGTGGGGTTGCCAGGGGTTTGTACAGCTACGTGCCAGAGAGTGAGCAGAAGAGGGCAGCCTCTGCCGGCTGGGGTGATGAGATATCATCTCTGGTTGTATTATAGCATGTAGTGCTACACTCTCTTTTGAAGAGTGTATCAAGTAGGAGTCATTTGCTTGCAAGTAACAGAGACAAACCCTACAAAGTTCAGGCAAAAAAACAATAAAAAATAAAGGTGAGGTGGGGGAGGGGGGAGAATTTGTGGTGAGGGTACCAGGGCAAGAAATGCAGAATGGCCTCAGTGATGGAGATGGGTTAATGGAAGAGTGAACTGCAGAGACACCTCTAAAAGTGATGCCAGAGAAGGTGCCTCAACTCTGCACCACTTCATGCCTTTTCCCTAAGCTGGCGACTCAGGCAGTTTGAACCGCTTTCTGCCTTTTGGTTGCATCAGAGCCAGTGGCCTCACCATGTTCACAGATCTTTATCTTCAGCTCCATCACTAGGCTATTAGCAAAATGGATGCCTTTGGTCTAGAAATATCTGTCAGTGGTGTGCCGCCTGGTCTCATGCAAGACCCTATACTGTGAGTCAGAGACTACTTAGGGCTCTGAAATGCACTCACAGACCATCAGGCTCAGGGTGCAGGTGGCAGAATGGTGGGACTAGACCACAGGTAGAGAAACTAGAAAGAGGGTTTGTCTTAAGTCCTGCAAATATGAGCACTTTAAGGACTCACTGGGCTCAGGACAGTACTGGAAGCTGAAGCCCCAAGAAGGGGACCAAGGGGCTCCACGGAGCCCCCAAGGGAACCAGGGTATTAAACAGGTTCAGGGATTCAGTCATTCCACGTGCTTCTGACCTGTAGGGAATTCACAGGGTAGAGCCCAGTACAATCAAGGTAACCAGGGTACACCCTGACCCCCTGCCTGCAAGGGGTGCATGGTGAGAGGCCCAGGTCCTTGACTCTGCTGTCGCTGTGGGCAGGGAAGCAGGAACAGAAGGCCTGGGCACCCAGGACTGACGCTGCCATGAGGAATATTTGTATGGAGAAGGGAAGGGAACAGTTTGAAGGGCAGATCCCAGCACCTCCCTTGATGGTCAGGGAAGGCCATGTGAGTTTGTATTACAGACCTCTCCACCTCTCTGATGGTGGGTACGGTGAAAAGACTCTTGTCATGTGTAGTATACCCTGGGCAAGGTGACAGTCACATGGCGACCCCTGCCCCCCACACAGGGGTGATTCTGTCTCTGCAGCACCTTGGAGGTGCTCCCGTGGTGATGCAATGACAGCTCTGACTACAAGCTGAGCCAGCACGTCCCACACCATGACTCGGCCATTCAGGAAGGACAGCGGCTGCTGACACACACAGGGGCAAGCAAGCTTCATCTTTCTTTAGATGGGAGCCGCTGTGGTAGGGTGATAGCTACAAACAACTGGAGAGGGAAACGTGAACACTGTTCCTAAAGTAAAGAGGTAGGGTTTGGTGTATTTCAGAATCATTTTGTTCAAATAACAAACCTCAGCATACATTCTGGGGAGAATGTTTGCCGTGGCCCTTCCTCCTCCCCAGGCACCCACACCGTCTCCTGGGCAAGCACCGCATCCCAGCTCCCTCTGGAGTGTGAGTTCAGGCATTCTGGAAGAAGTATCTCCAAGGTCTGCAGAGATGCCTGACTGGATGGCTGAGCTTCTTGGAGAGGGGGTCAATACTTAGGAGCAACATATCAATACACGGAGACTTTTGCTTTCTCTAGAGGTTTTTTACTATAGTGCTAAACAGGGATGGGAGGGAGCAGAGAAAAAGAACAGAGGTGGTGTATGAGGAAGGAAAGAGTGAGCCTTCAGTAAACACAAATTTAAGGTAGGGGGTAAACAGGTTTACAGGTACATATTTTCAATGTAATTTAAAAGTGCAGGGAGTTAAACTTTGAGTTAAGAGAAAAAAGTGATTGTCTTTTGCAAGTTAAGTTTCAGTCAATTCATATAACTGTGGTGCTGGAGAAGACTCTTGAGAGTCTCTTGGACTGCAAGGAGATCAAACTAGTCAATCCTAAAGGAAATCAGTCCTAAATATTCATTGGAAGGACTGATGCTAAAGCTGAAGCCCCAGTCTTTGGCCACCTGATGCGAAGAGCCAACTTATTGGGAAAGACCCTGATGCTGGGAAAGACTGAAGGCAGGAGAAGGGGGTGACAGAGGATGAGATTGGTTGGATGGCCACCACTGATCCAACGGACATGAGTTTGAGCAAGTTCCTGGAGATAGTGAAGGGCAGGGAAGCCTGGTGTGCTGTAGTCCATGGGGTTGCAAAGAGTCGGACATGACTGAGCAACTGAAAAACAACGACAACAGGGGAAGGAGATCCAGTGGCTTCTGAGCAGGGGTCGGGTCATGGATTCTATCAGTGGAGCCACTTGGGGTAGCCAGCATGGCAGCCTGTGTCCCAAGAGACGATGCCAAATCTGGGCCACAGGGAGGCACTACCAACACAATAGGTGTCCAGCCAATCGTCCTCACTTTGCTCCAGTCCCACATCCACTCTTCCCAGGTTATTTCAATCCTGGGAAAGAAGTGCTTTCCGGTCACTAGAAGAGGGATTTCCCTGGAAGGTAATGAATGGCTCTGCCTCCTGCACTGAGCCTGCGGGGCTGAGATACTGAGAGTTGGCCTCCAAGTGTCTAAGTGTCGCTGGACAAGTGTCTCCAGACAAGAAAAAGAATCAGGACTGGTAAGAAGAGCAAAGGAAGAGCCCAGCCCCTGGAACATTCGATGAGAGAGAACCAGTCTGGGAGGTCTCTGGGTCCCCTGGGGGCGGGTCTCACTTCTGTGACCTTGCTCTTGACCCTTTCAAACTTCTACGTTCACAGTTAAGACTTTCGGCTGTCCCATCCACAAGTCTTTTTTTTAATTTAAAAAATTTTTTTGACGTGTGAGATCTCAGTTTCCCTGACCAGGGATGGAATCCACGCCTCCTCCAGTGGAAGCGCAGGCTCCTAACCACTGGACTGCCAGGGAAGTCCCCCATCCACAGTTCTCTGTAGTTAAGTGACAGATGACACATGCACACACACAATCCACAGTTTTGCCTGCAAGAATGATAGTTTTCATATAAACCACAGAATATATTTAATTCAAATTAAACATGAAACTAGAGTAACGTTCGGTCCTTATCAAGTAGCAATTACATTGTTTAAAAAAAAAAAGAACAGTACATTTCTGTCTACATTCTGGCAATCCAACAAGGCACAAGGCGATCCAGTTTGCTGAGGTGACGGATCCAGCAGTCACCCCCAATGCTCGTGGTTCTGAGGGGTCGGGGAGACACAGACCATACTTCATACAAAATGATTCTGCAGCATGTCTGAAGGAGAGGAAACTCCCTTGTGATAGATGAGAAGCAAAGTCCAAGCAGCAGGAAGTAGGTGAGCATAATGGATGTACTTCATTAAATAGAGTGTTAATGCATGGCTCTTTGTTCATTCCAAGTTGCCCATGGTGCTGCCTGTGTGAACAGCAGAGACAAAAGCTTCCAACACATGTCTCGGCAATGATACACCTTCCACTGTAGGTATCTCTCTTTAAAAAAGAAAAAAAATTTTTTTTGGCATGATTCTTTCCCATGTAAAGAAAGCCAACTTCTTCAAGACACAGGTCATCCAGCTTTAAGTGTCAGCCTCTGCTCTCTCCTGGGGCTGTGAGAAGGCCACGTCCAGCATGGTGAGGCCTTTCTTCTTCCCCTTCACTGAAAGCTTCTCACTGTTTGGTCTATGAAGATTAACATCTGCCTGCCCCTGCTCCACTCGCCAGGGCGGAAGGGGTCAAGGGTGGGGCGTGGCTTTCTTCACAGGGCGGTGCTTTCTGTATCATTGTCCATATCCAACAGAATGCGGCCGGGCAGGTCTTTGCTGGCTGAGTCTGAATGCATTTCAGGAAAGATGCTGCGAAGCGGTTCTGAAACCCTAGAATTGGCGTCTGGACAAAAACATGAGGAGACATGGTATCAATGGTGTGGAAATGCCCAAGAGGCCACCGAGGTTCTCTGAGAAGGAGAGAAGCTGGAGAGTTTGAGGGTCAGCCCATGCACGCACACTCCCCTACTGCAGGCACCATTAGCCCTAAGAAGTTGAGTCAAGCCTTGGAGACCCCAGGGACAGCCACGTGGCACAGACCACCTGGCTCTGGTGGTCCTTTCTGGGAGCCCACGGCAATCCTCAGAGATACAACCCTTGGAGGATCTGCTTGCTGTGACTGAGGAAGAGAGACCTTATTCCTACCAATAGCTCTAAAGCATTAACTGAAATCTGCTGACAACATCTGGGCTGCGGGAAGGGCTGAGCTTCACTGGAAAGGGTTCCCTCCTCTGAGGCTGGTGAGTTTCCTCCTGATACTAATGAATGCTGTGGCCTCAACCTCGGCATTAGTGACATGTGGGGCCAGATCACCCTGGGTGTGGGGCTGTCTTATGCACTGTAGGATGCTGAGCAGCAGCATCCCTGCCCTTAACCCATGAGATGCTAATGCACACAGCTCTCCTTCCCGCAGCTGACAACCAAAGATATCTCTAGTCACTGCCAAATGTCCTTGGGGAGAGGGTGGGATGGCACAATCACCCCTGGCTGGCAATCACTGAGGCAGAGCACCAAATCTCCTACAAATATTAATTTTCACATCTATTTCTAATACTTGTGCAAGCACGTGCTAAATTGCTTCAGTCATGTCCGACTCTGTGTGACCCTGTGGATTGTAGCTCACCAGGCTCCTCTGTCCATGGGACTCTCCAGGCAAGAATCCTGGAGTGGGTTGCCATGCCCTCCTTCAAGGGATTTCCTGACCCAGGGATTGAACCCGTGTCTCCTACATCTCCTGCACTGGCAGGTGGGTTCTTTACCACTAGCACCACCTGGGAAGCCCGTTTCTAAGACTTATATACCTCCAATTCCTTTTTCGTGTCTTATTACGATGGCTGGAACTCCTTCAGTGAGATGGCAAATACATGGTCCTCAAGCCATGATTGCTCACAGGACACCTGAACCAATCACAGCCCTCTTCCTAGTGAGATGGTGGGTCTCAGATTCCTTCATCATGAACAAATACTTGCTCAGCACCTACCACATTCTAGCTGTGAAGACGCAATAGTGAACAAGTCAGACACAGCTTTAGTTGAAGCCCATGGCCAAGTTGGGGAGACAGGCCTTCTGGTCTTGAAAAACTTGTTTCTCTAGTAGATGTGAATTCTAGCAAATGATGAGCCTTGTTAGGGATTTTAGGGCAGTGGAACAGAGGCGGGAGATGTTTAGATGTGTTGTAGTTTCCTTTTGCCAGGTTAGAGCTAGTCATGTAGGGAGCAGGAAGTGGGTGGTGGGGCGGCAGGGGGGACGTGTGGTGGGGTTTTCCTGTTATGCTTAGAGCTGCTTTTCTGTACTGGCTGTGGTGCAGTATGCCCTTGCTAGAAGCTGCTTTCAACAGTACTAAAACAGTACTAAACAGTACTTCTGTTTTAGCCACTCCTGATCCACATAGGCAGAACTGGCAAATGCAATTGTATCCTGAGAGGCTCACTTCTTTGAGACTCCTGCTCTGACACATCCCTACAGCTCTGAGGTGTGAGATCTACTTACTTCCTGGGGTGTCCCTTTTCTCTCAGTCACTCCTGGGTTGGCAGACCATCCCTTGAGATTTGCTATGCACCATAACTCAGGTGAATATCCGAATTTATGGAGGTGCCAAGGTGTCAAAGAGTTGAGGTGCTGCGTGTCATTTCAGATAGCTCAGGTCTTATGGTAATCGTAAAGTCAACTGAGTGTGCTGAACGGCACTGTCTAAAGGTACAGGAAAGGGTGTCTATGTACACAGAATACAATGTCTCAGATTTGTCCTCAGGAGAATGAAGGTCAACGAGGGCAGGGACCACGTCTGTCCTACTTACAGTGCGTCCTTGGTGCCCAGAACAGTGATGAGTTAATAGCAGATATTCAATAAACATTGTGGCTGTTTGTGTCTGTCTGGACAGAAGAATAGATAAAAAGTCATCTAGTCCAGCCATCTTTCTAATCCTCTTTGCCGACAGCCTCATGTAAAGAAGTGGCCATGTCTTGAAGACAACACTGATACAAGAAACTCAATGCACATTCAACCCCTTTACCATTATCCCAACCCAGCAAGACAGATGGGACAATCAGCCAGTGCCGCTCCCTGGCTCATAGACTTTACACAGAACCATGGAACTGACATGCATGATGCAAAGGGAGTGTGCATATGAGTTAGATTTCTACTGATCAGTATCTATTTACATGTAAACATAACACTATCAGTAACAGATCCTTTTCAGAGTACAAACTTGTTATTTTTCTTCTTTTTCTTTTTTTAACATCACCAATAATTTCTGGACTTGACTTTTCTGAATTTCTCTAGCTATTTATGATGAACACACATTACTTACATACTTAGAAGAAAAATGTGTGGTGGGACATAGAGGAAATTCCTTTACTTCACATTGCCTGGTTTGCCTGAGGCTGGTGGATTTCTCCCATCTCACTTTTATATGAACCATTTCTTGAAAGAAAACTACAAATCTGTTTACACACAAAAAGCAGTAAGAATCACGGCATGTGTGCAGAGCCAGCTTTCAGAAAGAGACAGATTTTTATCCCAGTGGCCGAAGCTACTGAGCAGCTGCTACTTTCCAGGTGTGGTGCTGAGTGCGCCACACACGTCACCACATCACAGCATCACACTGAACCCTCGTGAAATCACCCCAAGGCGGCACTGGCACCGCCATAAGACAAGCAAGGGGGGAGTCTTGGGCGGGGCTCGACTCTCTGATCCAGGGGACACAGCCAGCACTGGAAGGAGGAGCTAAGCCAGACCAGCTGGGCTCTGGAGCCTGGTTCTTAATTTGCAGAAGGCCTCTCCACCTCCCTAGAGGAGTCTAGATGCCCCCTGGAAGAGGGGCCTGGGAGAGAAGACAGCACCTGAGCAGATAATGGCTTGAGGCTTAGACTCTTGGCCTCATTTTAGTGACTTAAAGTGTCACTAGTCCCTTTAGTGACTTAAAGACTTTTGGCTCATTATTTGCAAAGGAGATAAAGGTTCTTTTAGGAAGATGCCTATAGGAGCCCTTCAATGTTTTTTAAAAAAACATCTTCAAAACTTTCTGGCTATGGATTTACTTACGCAAGGCATCATTTTTCATTATACGCACTCCAAGATGGGCTGGTCTTTGAGCATATTTCTTGGAGTTAAGTTCATATGAAAAGTATTATAAGAAGGCTGAGCAAGAGGGCCAAGTCACAGCCTCTGCTTGCTGGTAGAATGCCATGTGGTTCACCATTGCTCTGGGGCTCTGGCTAACATACCTGGATCCTCCAGTTCCACGAACAGAGGAGCCTGGTGGGCTACAGTCCATGGGGCTTCAAAGAGTTGGACACGACTGAGATACTGAGCACGCACACACACATCGAAGGGTGGGCCTTCTGAGGGTGGGAACTGGCATTCTACAGTTAGGGTACGGTCCTAGGAAGTCTGTCACGCCAACAATATTTAGTAGTGATTTAGGTGGTAAGCCTACCCTTCAGAAAGGCCAAGGTTATTCTGATAGCCACTCTGACACGTTAAGGGGTCCAAACACAGACCTGAAATTAAACATTTCAGGCACAAGTGCAGGGTGAACCACCCCACTCTCAACCATTAAACCCTTCTCTAAGCTAGAGTCTGAGGAAATGACTTCCTTATAATCCTCATCAGTTTTCTAGGGTTGGGAGAGGCTTACTCATCTGCAAGCGACTTTGAGTCAACTTTTTATTATTTCAGTCAAAGGAGAGCGCCTGTTCTGGTCTCACTGGATGTTTATCTTGACATGATCCTGACATCCACTTATTAAAAATAAAATGCAACTACAAGCAGAAGCCACTTACATGTCCAACTGTGAGCAATAAAACATCTGCTTAATGAAATATCATGTAGTCACTGAAAAACTACATTATAACATGGGAAATAGCATATCATATAAAGTTATAAAAATTGTATCATAATATAAGAAAGAGCACATGATGTAAAGTAAAATAAAAACGTAAAATCAAACTCTGTATATGCCAAACAATTATGATCATGCATCCCTTTGCCTTTTAGGAAAAAAAAACTAGAAGGAAAAAATAAAATATGAATAGTGGACTTCTTCAATTATGGAAGGGTGATTTCTTATTGTTTCTAATTTCCCAATTTGCTTTAGTATTCATATTTATTTTTTTAATATATTACTTTTTTGGAAATTTTTTTTTTTTTTTTTAGTATGGACCATTTTTATGGTCTTTATTGAATTTGTTACAATATTGCTTCTGTTTTATATTTTGGTTTTTTGGCCACCAGGCCTGTGGCATCTTAGCTCCCCAGCCAGGGATCGAACCTGCACCCCCTACATTGGAAGGTGAATTCTCAACCACTGAACCACAAGGGAAGTCCCAATACGTTACTTTCATTTTATTAAAAAAATGCTTAATTTTAAAAAGCAAAAGCTATGAGAACCAGCAAAATGTCAACTGTTTGATACAATTATTGTGACTGGTTCTACCACTGTGCAGTGGACGAATGATTTACTAAATTAACTTTCAGGCTCACTAAATTAAGAATATCTTCTACTCCATTCCTGCAC
>NW_011494644.1:7414761-7418746 GCF_000754665.1 Bison bison bison
CACAGGGCTCTCTGATGACCTAGAGGGGTGGTAGGGTGGGTGAGGGGGTGGGTGGTGGAAGGGAGGCTCAAGACGGAGGGGATATATGTATACATATAATTGATTCATGCGCTTGTACAGCAGAAACTAACACAACACTGTAAAGCAATTACACTCCGATAAAAAAATATATGTATCTTCTAGTCCAGAGCACTGTCTTTTCAACCCACTACCAAGTGGCACATTGGAATCAAAATACTGGGCTCCAGACCTGACATGTCTGGATCTGGGCATGTGAGTCTTTAAAATGGTGACATACGAATCTAATACCTAACTCTGATTATCTATTTTTTCTCGATAAAAATGATAATAAATAGCTACCACTGACTCAGACCCCCTGTATATTAAGAACTGTAAGGTCCTTTCCTTATTTTATCTACTGTAACGCCTTGGATAGTTACTCTCGCAAATGTCACCATTTTACAGAGCAACCCGGTGATGCGGTGCCGCTGTTCCACAGAAAGCTGAAATTCGAATTCAGGCATGTCTGGTTCTAGTGTGGTTTTTCACTACCCCTCAAGCCTGCCCGGAACAGAAAAGACTAGAAGTTGAGGAGGTGACAAGGCCAGCCCGGTGACACGGGAGTGTGAACACAGTACTCACAGTCCTTGGCAGCAAGCATGAACAAAGCCAGCCTCCCTCAGTGCATGCACGGTTAGTGGGGGTGCGAGCAGGCAGGGTTAGAGTGAACGGTTAACATCGGGCATTAGTGCGCGGACATGATCATCAAGTAGCAACAATGCTTTGGCCAATCAGGTGCCTTTTCCTTACCATTAAATATTCCAATTTCAGTTCTTACTGAATATGGCAGGTCATACATCTAAATTATTTAATGAAATGTTTAGATTAGAACACTCTAAAATCTATTACTTTAAAAACAGCAAGATGTAAACTCTTTTCCTTGCAAAGCTAAAATCCTACGGCTCTTTTTTCCTACTGCTTTCTAGAGTTAACAATTAAGAAGAGATTCAGAAGGACAGGAGAATCCCTCCTTTCTCTGGTGCTGAGCTGCCAGAAATTGACTGCCAAACCTGTTTGGTATCAGGAATCTCTCCTGAGAGCTTATCTTAATCCCCAGGCCATAAGTTTTTAAGATTAAATGCTCTCAGTGAATAACCTGTTTTCAGGAATTCATCTGTCTAGAGTTTTCCAAGTGAAAACATGATTTCATAATAAAGGACTACCTGTCTAGGGAAGTTAAAACATTTTCTTCTTCTTGAAAAACCCAATGACTGTATTCCAGATTGGTTAACAGCAGCATGATCAACACAAGCATATTCGTAAATTCTAGATGCTGGCCTTTTATGTACTTCTAATGGCAATTCAGGGGATTTGAAGAAATTAAAAATTAATTCTGTAAAACAAAGATATGGTGACCTGGAATTTCTTGAGTTAGGAGAATTCAAAGTACAGATTGATTTTTACAATATTTAGCTAATATCCTAGGAAAAGTTATTTATAATATCAAATTTCACTTATCTGACAGTTGTTAAAATACAGAACATTACAGTGTCATAGCACATCAATAAAATAAGTTTCTGGAATAAAAACACCCGGATAACAATGGTAGTGAAGAGCAGATACAATTCTGATTGTAGTCTTTCCTCTAAAGAAAAGGGAAGATCTGGAAATAAAATTCTGATGTATCACAAGAATTAAAGTGTTAAAAGGCTCAGCCTTAATTAGGGTTTAGTCTTTTCACTCTGTGATTTCCACACCCAACTGGGTAACTGCAGACTTCTGGGTTCATTACCCAGGAGTCAGGAAGGTAGAATAAGACCTGAGCCCTCCACTGGTTGTAAAGATTGAGTTCTTGTTTTCCCTTTCTGGTTTTTACAGAAAGTCTTCCTCAGGCCAAAGCTGGGAAAACTCTAAGTAGCCCACTGAAGGCTTAAGGCTCAGGTCAGCTGATTAGAACTGAGTTGGACACATGACAAGAGCCTTATGCTGTCCAAGCGTGGACCTAAAGGCTAGATTCAGATGAGCCTCACAGTACCTTTCAAAAAGCTCATGTGGTTTAAGAAAGCAAAATGTAAGCATGCCAGAATGCAAAGAAATTTAGTGTGGGATCTTTGGAGAAAGAACTTTTTTGGAGGGGATGGGGGATCCTGAGAATTTTAAACACCAAATTAAGAAGCTCCATGCAGTTAATTCAAAATTAAAGCTCAAGACATAAGGGATGCCATTTTCTGGGCTAACTGCACCCCAGTTCTCTTTGGTTGGACGCTGAGGAGCCAATCAATGACAGGGAAATCACGCTGAGCAGAGCAGACGCTTGGGAAAAGCTTACCAAAAAGAAAGGAAACATTTCTTAGTATTCTTATCTGAGCGGCTTGAAATTGGGCTCGAGATCTATTGACACCTACATCTCGAATTTGGAGCACTGCAGCTCCAAGTGCTTCTGATATAAACAACAGTGATGTCTACCTGCTAGAGAATGGATGGCAGGGGGTCGGGGGCTGCTCTTGAGCACAAAGTCAAAAACACGTATACAAAACATGGCTAAGCAGGAGCATTTGGGGCTGCGGGCAAGCTGCTTGGGGAGGGTTACAGACCTTACTCCTGGAAACCTTCCCCACCTGTGAGGGCGCTAGGAAGGGCATCTATTGGGAAACAAACAAACAAACAAACCAATGTGGCTTTGTTTTTTAAATAAAAGCTGAGGTGTCATCAGAAAAAAAAAAAGCTCACAATTTATAACACATGTAAATCACGCAATATATTCCTGGGGGAAAAAAGTTATCAAAAGAGAAACTAGTCGGTTAACCCTCGTCACTTAGGGTGGGATGTATCCTTTGCTCATTTTTAGCAGAGATGTCATTCAGCATGGCTGGAGGGCCCAGAGATATATTTCAGCTACTTCTCTAAAAACAGCTCCACTTAGGAAAATGTAAAACTAGGCTGTTCTAAGAAATTATTCAAAGCTCCTAATTACCATTTTTAAAAACATTAAAAAAAAATCCATCCATCTCATCCTTAAACAGTAAATTGGAGCACTTGAGATGGAAATTTAAAAAAAAAAAATCACAATTAAATAAATGGTTATGTTCCAGACTGCCAATAAAAAATATCCCATGAGACAGGTAAAATCTGTACAATCATCAATACCTAAAACAGGTTTTCAAAGAATTAAAAGGAAATCTCAATTCTTCTGTTCTTTGCCATTAAAGGCTGGCATTCTCATGCATCTCAAATCTCCCTGCTGAGAGCATCCAGTTAGCACAAAACATAGTTTTTAAGATTATACCTGAAATGCTTCACTTACTGTAAATTACTCTTGAAAAGAAAACAAGCATTTTAATGAGTTCACTAAGAAATGAATATCATGCTCGAGTTGGACAATACCTTCCACTTGGATGAGGTCATTATACCTAGAAAATGTAAACGTAGATGGTTCTCAAACATAGTGACCCTATACATCAGGGGCTGGCAAACCTGAGGGCCAGGTAGGAACTCTGAAGGCTCTGGGAGCATAGGACTTTCCAAAGGCCGACACAACTCTGCTGTTTTAGCATAGAAGCGTCTAGAAAGAACATGTCAACAAACGGAAGGCTTTATTTATGAAAACAAGCTGGGGGCCAGATTTGGCCCGCAGTCCTGGTTTGCCAACCCCTGATGTAAAATGGAAGCCTAAATGAAGGAGAATAGTAATAAAGCAAGGTAGAGTTGGCAAGGGGAACTGTCTGAATCCATTTCCCACTTACCTGTGACTATTTTGGAGGCGGTGGGAGCTGCGATGCTGAGGTTGCCGTCCCCGGCGGCGTGCGCGCCGGGAGGATGAGGGGGCGGGGGCACGTTGGGCCGGTTCCTTGGCTTTGGTACTGGTCTCGGTCTCGGTAAGGTTCCAGCGTGTGGCTGTGCGGTCTCGGGGTTACTCACCGCCTGGCCGGGGTTCTGTTTTCCGAGGGGCGGAGTGCTGGGGGGCGTTGGAGGCTGGGGAGGGGGG
>NW_011494644.1:7418983-7423245 GCF_000754665.1 Bison bison bison
AGATGTTCCTGGAGAACTCTGGCCCCCGGGGTGGCCGGGAGGCGGGTTTCCTGGTTTCGGGGGTGCTGGAGCAGGTTTTTTAACAGCTGCGCAAAGGAAAAACATCTCTCAGGAAGCGGAGCGCTGGGGATGGCCAACACCCCCTGGCCCAGGGTACCGAGCTTAACCTCACCATGTAAGCCAGGTGAGATCCGGACCTGCCCCCACTCCCAACCCCATGTCAGCCAGGGGCACCCCGCTCCGTGGTCCTCCTCGCCCAACCCCACAGTCTCAGCCTAACCATGAGAAAAGCGTCTGACACACGCAAATTGACAGACTGTCTTCAAAATGCCAGGACTCCCCAGAACTGTCAAGGCCACGAAAAACTAAGGGAAGACTAAGAAACTGTCACAGTCCAGAAACGGTAAGGAGAGGTGGTGTTGACTAAATGCTACATGCTGTCCTGGGGGTCGGGGATCAAGCTGGGGTCAGAAGAGGGCCAGTAGAGGAAATATTGGTGAGATCTGAACAAAATACAGAGTTTGGTTAGTAGTAATGTACCAGGGTTGGTTTCACAGCCAACTCTGGTGATAAAGTACCCTGGTGATGGGAGATGTTAACCATAGGGGAAAGTGAGTGAGAAGTACACCGAAACTCTTAGACTACCTTTGCAACTTTTCTGTAAATCTAAAATTATTCCAAAATAAAAAGGCTATTTTTTTAAAAAGTACATTGTACACATATAGGTCTTTAAAAACCTGTCATTTTAAAAGCTGAATGATTAGAAAACTCAGTTAACAGAGGCTGACCCACTTACATGGAGTCAAGCACCTTAAGACCAGCTAAGTATTATTCGCTCAGTTGTGTCCGATTCTTTGCAACCCCATGGACTATAGCCTGCCAGGCTTCTCCATCCATGGAATTTTCCAGGCAAGAATACTGGAGTAGGTTGCCGTTTCCTTCTCCAAGAATAGCTAAGGAGGTCTCTAAGCATGACTGGGCCGCCTGTACGTAACCATGGACCCCTTGCCCTGAGGTATCATCTCCTAGAGGGCATGATATTTTTTTATTATTGAAAGAAATTCTACAAATTCCAGAATCATTTGTGCTAATAGATATATTCTAGATAAAAGTATAAATCTGGATGATAGCCTTGGATTCAGTTCCAAGAGTTGAACTGCATCACTCTACTTCCTACATCAGCTAAGATCAGTATCACTGCGGGTGGGGATTGGGTACCAAGGATGGCAGGGTAGGAGAAAAAAACAAGTCTGGAGCTGGTGTGGGGTTGGGAGAAATAAGTGGAAAGGAGAAACTTTAGCATTTTTTCAAATTCTGCTGAGATCCTTCTAATCCTGCAAGAAAGGAAGAGGGAAACAAAGGGAAGAAATGAAGGTGTATCATTCACCTAATACGTGACTGGCACCAAGTTAGGCCCTTTACACAGACTGTCTCATTTAAGTCTCATAAGCTCACTGCAAGACAGGCATTATCATATCCATTTCATGTGCAGAAAACCGAGGCTCAGAGAGGTCAAGTGTTTGTAAAGGGTCACACAGCCAGTACAGAGCAGAGCAGAGGCTCACACCATGTCCTGTGGCCTCCTTGGACTCTTTTTCTCTCTCTTCTTCCTTCCTACGCTGCCTGGCTCCCTGCTCATAAGGTCCAGAATTCAGGAATAAAAAAGGAATAAAGTCTGCTCTGCTGGCTTGATAGAACTTTTGACCTTGGAAATGGGAAGATCTTTTCCCACAGAAACAACCAACCCACTGACAAAGGAATCTGGAACATTAGCTGCACTCTCGTTATCATAAGCAACTTAAAAAGAAAAATTTCCAGCATTCTGTTCTAAACAATATTAAGTACAAATTCATGCTGAATAAAAGATCATTCCTGACATTTAAGGGTGTAACGGGAATCTGGAGAGAAAGCACGAGAGTAGCACAACAAGGTCCGAGTCCCGCGTGGAGGCCAGGCTGGGAGGAAGGCCTCGTCTAAGCCCACCCCGCAGGTGCTGGGAGGCTGAGCCAGGGCAGGTGGATGGTGCACAAAGGCTCAGACTCTTCTTGTGAGGAAACCTGAGATCTGTGATGCAGGAAAAACTCCTAAAGGGGCTATGAAGGAATCTCAACCTCGCTTCCAGGGCTATACCTGGAATCCAGGTAGAAAAGACCTAACTTCCCTCGAGCATCAGTTAGGATGCAGACAAAGATGATGGTGGCTTATAGGAGAGCCTCCGTAATACCAAAACTGTTTTTTAATAGCAAAACTGTTATTTATTATTTCCCCAGTCTTGGTTACTGAGATGATAACACAAGAAAATGAACTCAGAAATATACTCTTTGCCCATTTTTAAATGGGATATTCTGTTTTGCTATTGAATTGTATGAGTTTCTTATATATCTTGGATATTAACCTCTTGTGATTGGGGTAATAACTTCACAGTGAATACATGTATTAAATCATCACACTGTACACCTTAAAAATGTGGGATTCTGGATTGATACTGGAACAGAAAGAGAACTTTACTGGAAAAACTGGGGAAATGTGGTCAAAGCCTGAAGTTCAGCTAATAACACTGTTTCAGTGTTATTTTCTGATGTCTATAGTTGTTCCATAAAAGTATAAAAATTTAAGAGAGGTTCAGTGAAGACTATGTGTACATGTTCTACACTATCTCTGCAACTCTCCTTTAAGTCTAAAGTTATATCAAATTTAATATTAAAAAATATATTTTTTTGTTATATATATGTCATTTTATATTGAAGATCATCCATACTCCGATAAATGCAGTTTGGAGTTAAGACATAGGGTGCCCTGGTTCACGTGGAATTTAACTGGCTTTAGAAACATCTTCAGTGAATCATGTCTCTTTGTAGACCAGTTTCTCAGCCTCAGCATTACTGACATGTGGAGCTAGATGGTTCTGTGTTGCGGGGGGCTGTCTCGCACATGGTAGGATGTTTACCAGCATCTTGGTCCTCCACACACTAGATGCCAATACTGCTCCAAGTCTCCAGACATTGCCAAATGTCCCAGATGGTGGGAAGAGAGCAAAATCATCCCGAGATCTGAATCATTCAAGCTTCTCTAGCTCCCAAACCATACATATTTGAGTATCCTCTCTCTAACAGGCACGGGACCAGGACTAGGAATATAGGAGTGAGTGAGACAGGCAAGATCCCAGTCCTGTGAGCTATGAGGGGAGACGAGCAATATGTTAAAACACAAATTTAAAAATTTCAGATGGAGAAAAAGGCTCTGAAAGAAACAGAGTGATGTGATAAGAGAATGACTTGTGTGAGTGGTGGGCCTCAGTTCAGACTGGGTGGTCAGCGAGGGTTCACTGGGGAAGTCTTTGAGCTGAGACCTGAAGCATGGAGAGAACAGACAGCACAGAAATAAATCTGTGTCTGTACTGCCAACTGATCTTCAACAGGGTACCAAGAATACACAATGGAAAAGGATAGTTTTTCCAACAGACGATGCTGGCAAAACTGGATACTCACATGTGAAAGAATGAAATGACACCCTTATCTTACACAAAACACAGAGGTCAATTCAAAATGGACTGAAGACTTAAATGTAAGACCCGAAACTGTAAAACTCTTTGAAGAAAACACAAGGGGAAAGCTTCATAACACTGGTGTTGGCAGTGGTTTCATGGATATGACATCAAATGCATAGGCAACAAAAGCAAAAATAGATGTGTGGGATTATATCAAACTACTAAGCTTTGGTAAAGCAACAAAAGAAACAGTCGACAGAATGAAAAGGCGACTTACAGAATGGGAGAAAAATTTCAAAATCATGTATCTGAAAAGGTGTTAATTCCCCCAATATATAAAGAACTCCTACAACTCAACAGCAAAATAAGTAATAACCTGATTTTAAAATAGACTCAAGACTTGATTAGGCATTTCTCTAAAGATGACATAAAAATGGCCAACAGACATATGAAAAGGTGCTCAACATTGTAACAATCAGGAAAATGCAAATCAAAACCAAAACGACATATTACCTCACACCTGCTAGAATGGCTAATATCAAAAAACAACAGACAGCAAGCATTGGTGAGAATATGGAAAAACTGGAACTCTTATACATTATTGGTGGGAATGTAGATAAGTACAGCCATTATGCCAAAGAATGCTCAAACTACCGCACAATTGCACTCATCTCACACGCTAGTAAAGTAATGCTCAAAATTCTCCAAGCCAGGCTTCAGCAATACGTGAACCATGAACTTCCTGATGTTCAAGCTGGTTTTAGAAAAGGCAGAG
>NW_011494644.1:7423691-7469239 GCF_000754665.1 Bison bison bison
ATTTTTCTGGGCTCCAAAATCACTACAGATGGTGACTGCAGCCATGAAATTAAAAGACGCTTACTCCTTGGAAGGAAAGCTATGACCAACCTAGATAGCATATTCAAAAGCAGAGACATTACTTTGCCAACAAAGGTTCGTCTAGTCAAGGCTATGGTTTTTCCTGTGGTCATGTATGGATGTGAGAGTTGGACTGTGAAGAAGGCTGAGCGCCAAAGAATTGATGCTTTTGAACTGTGGTGTTGGAGAAGACTCTTGAGAGTCCCTTGGACTGCAAGGAGATCCAACCAGTTCATTCCGAAGGAGATCAGCCCTGGGATTTCTTGGGAAGGAATGATGCTAAAGCTGAAACTCCAGTTCTTTGGCCACCTCATGCGAAGAGTTGACTCATTGGAAAAGATTCTGATGCTGGGAGGGATTGGGGGCAGGAGGAGAAGGGGACGACAGAGGATGAGATGGCTGGATGGCATCACTGACTCGATGGACGTGAGTCTGGGTGAACTCTGGGAGTTGGTGATGGACAGGGAGGCCTGGCGTGCTGCGATTCATGGGGTCGCAAAGAGTCGGACACGACTGAGTGACTGATCTGATCTGACAGCCATTATGGAAAACAGAATGAAGTCTCCTAAAAAAAATTAAAAATAAAACTACCACATTGATTGAAGAATCTCACTTCTGAGTATTTATCCAAAAGAAATGAAATCAGGATTTTGAAGAGACTGTTTGCACATCCATGTCCACTGAAGCATGATTCACAATAGCCAGGATGTGGAAACAATCTATTGCCCATTGATGGATAACTGGATTTTTTTTTTCTTTAAAGAAAAATGGTCATTTTTCCCAAGGAGGTGAAAAGATATTTCTTAGTACAACTAATTTTTATCTCAATTTTATGATGAACAGGATATCAGCCCCTTAAGTGGCTCCTGATTTTTTAAATTTAGTATTCAGTATATTGGATATGGATCTTCTATACTTTATTTGCATCAAAAATTACTTCCAAATTTTTTTCTTACACTGAGAAGGGATGACTGGATTTTAAAAAAGTTGGTATATATATAAAATGGAATAGCCTCAAAAAGTAGGAAATTCTGTCATATATAACAATGCAGATGAACTTTAAAGACATGATGCGAAGTGAAACAACCTAGTCACAGAAAGACCTATTCTAACTGATTCCACTTACATGAGGTATCAAGAACAGTCAAACTCTTGGAACCAGGAGTGGAATGGGCGTTGCCAGGGACTGGGGGCAGGAGTAAAGACGGGGAGTGATGGAGAGCTGGTATTCAACAGGCATAAGGTATCAGTCATGTTAGGCAGCTTCTGGAGATCTCTTGTATATCACTGTGTCTACAGTACAGGATTGTATTATGCACTGAAGAGTGCAGTACTGTCTATTATACACAAATATTTAAAAGGGTAGATCTCATGCGCTCCTACCCCAATAAAATAAAAAAGAAGGAACCATGTGAAGATGTGGGACAGAATGTTCTAGAAGAGAAAACATGTGCAGAAGCTCCAAAGAGGGAGTAAGCTTAGTGCATCTGAGGAACAGAGAGTGGACCAGTGAGGCTGAAGTCAGTAAGGGGACAAGGGAAGAGCTGGGCTCAGAGGGGCCAACCTAGACCACGTGGCCAGGCCATGCAGGGTGCCTGGTGGGAGGTCTGCATGGAAGGAATGGAGAGTTCCAGCCAGGATGACTCACTCAGCTTTGTGGCTTAAAGCCATCCCCCTCCTGATGGGCATTATGCTGAGCAAAATAGGTCAGAAAGAGAAATCCTGTATGATATCTCTTCTACATGGAATCTAAGATACAACGGAGTGGTGAATAAAACAAAAAAACAGCAGACTCAAAGATACATAGAACAAACCAGTGGTTACCACTAGGGAGAGGGATGCGGGGAGGGGCAAGAAAGGGGTATGGAAAAAAGGGGGTGTTATTATGGGATTATATTAAATCACGTGTGCAAAACTTTTGAAAAAACTGTAAAGCACTATAGAATTTAAAGAATTTTTCATTAAAAAAAAAAAAAAAAGCCATGTCCCTGCCTGCGGGGGTGAGGACCACAGTGGCACAGGTGGGAGCAGGTCAGATTACATGTGAATGGGGACCCAGAGGCCCAGAGCCCAATCCAGAGAGCCTGGGGGCTCCCAGGCCCAGGAAGCCTGGCTGGGACAGAGGCTGTGGTTCTGAAAACAGAGTGAGGGCTTGGAACACCAGGTTCCTGGAAAACAGGGAGCATTTCTGGAGAAACGACTGTCTCTCAGGCTTGGTAGCTCAAACATATTCTGAAAGGTCTGTTTGCCTGCTCCCCATTTTTCCACTTCCCTTAAGGATTCTTTTCCTTAACGACTGGTATTTCTGCTTGCCACTTTACAACAGATGTGGAACCATCAGCCGGAGAGCTTCTCAGCCTGACCGCTACGCTGACCCAGGGAGGTGTGCGTGTCCCTCCCCAAGGGCACGAGTGAAAGTGGCGGGGACTTACCTCGGCGCACAGTGTGAGGGCTCGGGCCGGCAGAATTGTGCGCGGGGCCCACAGAGAGCTGATGGGAGCCGGCAGCTGCCTGGGCCTGGCTTGGGCCGGGGGCCGCCTGACTGCTGTTCCTCCCGGGCGCGGGGGCAGCTACAGAGTCCTTGGGCTTTGGAGGACTATGGGGAGCAGAAGCCACGTTAGATGTCAAGCATTTCCAGCTAGAAAAGCTAAACATGCTGTAAAGTATGGGATTCCCACTAGTTTTCCCCATAGCAGGCAAGGAGGTGGGCTGAACTTTTAAATAGCTCACTCAGGGTCTCTGAAGCTGGTATCTATTTGGTGCCAGCCAGGACCACAGATTTTGAGATTCATGGCACCAGATGGTCTTCCAACTACTCTGTCACTTAAAAATCATGAGAGGCCATTTTGCAGCAGTCAATAAGAAATTTCAAGTTCTAATGAGCTTGTACTTAAATTGGGCAACATTTAAAGACATGAAAGGGTTTTTGGACTTCAAAATAATACCATTTTGACATACACGTTGGACAAAACTAAGCAAATGGAGTAGCAAAACACTAATGCTATGCTAAATGATCAAGTGCTCAATTATTATCAATAATTTGGCCTGCAGGAAAGAGAAACTCTGAGAGGCTAAATGATTACTCAAGGTCCAGGGTGGGTTAATAGTGGCGTAGAGATCAGATCTGAGGTTCCACTAATCCCTGGCTCAGAACTTTGTATACTGAACTTTACAGCTACAATTTGTCAAGGTAAATGCCATTGATGAGATGTACCCCAAGATATCTACAGAGCACAAAAAACAAAGAGCAAATTGATGACGGAGATCCTATTTGTCCTTCTGCGGTAAAGACTAATTTCTGTCTTAAATAAAATATTTTGCCTGATTAAAACAAATTGAACGCTGCAGGTAAATGAAAATGTGTGAGTCTGCTAAGACTTTTTCTCCAAGCAAAAGATTTAGGCCCAAATGAACACCTGTGTGGCAGGAGTTATGGACAGGCCAAGGTGGAGCTTACAATGCGTGTTTGAAGCACCAGGGAGTTTGAGGCCTTAGTTATTTTTAACCAGGAGGTATATTTCCTTCAATTATGCTGGTAGAAAGGAATGTAGGAATGTACAAAGCCCTCAGTTAGCTATGAGAATTTAATGAGATTCTCATCTCATTATGCTTTGCACATGACAAGCAGTCTCTCCCCACCAAAGGAGAAGACCTGAGGGAGCTCCCCCAAGGCAAAGTCACCTCTGGGCAGGAAAAAAGTGCACGATTCACAGGCGGCCATCCTTGTTTTACCTTTTATTTTACTTGATACATGACCGTTCAGTGCTTTATAGGTGGCCAAGGTAGACCAAATACAGTAAAAATGTTAGCATGTACAAGAGGGGCTCATCTTTTATAGCAGCTGCCAGCTCTGAACCACCCAACATACCACCTCAAGTGGCTTCTCGTGGCTATCTGCCCAGGTCAGAGTGGAGAACTGAATTCACGTCAATTCAATAAAGGTCTCCAGGTCAAAGGTATTTTTCCCTAAAGCTGCTATAAATTCACAGTCCACTCCAGGTGGCTAATCAAAAGGTGAAGTAACCAAAGAGCCTCCGAAGAAAATCTACCATTATTTTCTACTTTGTACTCATGTATCCCCTCCCCTACAAGACTTAAAGTCAGGGGGCTGGGGGGATGCTCAGTATAGTGGCCAGCACAGTTATTCACTACATCTGATTGGATGGATGGCTGAATGGATGAGTGAAGGAATGCAAGGAATATAATTATCTTACTAACTTGTTACAGTCCAGCATTTACTAGTTAGCGTTCTGGATGACAACAAGCAAGTGCTACGTGAACAACGAGTATACATCAAACAGGTAGGAGAGGCTTATGACTGTGAGACACTCACTGGCTTCTAGCTTCCCACCCCTAAAGCAGTATGGTAAAGAATGCAAACAAATGTTGCTTTCTTTTGAAAACAGGAAAGGAAGCAAGCAATTTGCAGTCTTTTTTTCCATCCTTTGCCAGGAGGAGTGAAGGCAAAGATGGTTCATGCTGTGCCAAGTGATCCTTGGGACATGGAGGCCATGCCCGCAGGCCAGCACCTGCAAGAAGGCTGGGGTGTCTGGCACCCACTGCCAGCAGAAGCTGGCCTCCTTACCTGCTGTCGCCTGGGCTGGGCCCCTGCTCCAGAATGCCTGCAGAGGAGGGGCCAGTCCCACCCCCTGTGCTGCTCTCGGCCCTAGAGCTCTGAGGAGGGGGCTCTGGGCCCGCCGGAGCCAAGGTGCTGCCATCTGTGGGCGGGAGTGGTGGCTGGAAAGCAGGGGATACGTGCTTTCTATTTAGGGTGCCACCCCGCCGGTGGGCCTGGAAGTCCATAAGCTTCACACCAAAGCTACACAGAGAGAAGAAAAGTGAGCAACACACCATGCGAGCCGACCACTGACACAGACGCCCGTCGGTCCCCGCGTGTTAAACCCCACACGCGGGGACAGCCACCCCAGTTGCCCAGCATGCAATGAAGCAGCAAGGACCAGATGAATGGTCGCTCCTGTTACTCAGGCACGGAGTAACAGGGCTCTAAATCTGGACCTGGTACTGACCAACGTCCTTTCTGAAAGTGGGTGTGAGCAGCTGAAAGCAAACACGCAGGCCTCATCCTGAGTGAGTGCCATCATAACAGCGTGTTTATTTCCATAGTTTATTTCCACGAGGCCATCACCTGGAATCTGTGTGTTTCCCCATCAAGGTGGAAGCTGAGTGCAGAAGTGCCACCAGCAGCAAAGTCAGACAGCCTTACGTCACCTCTTAAGCTGAGATGTAGAAACTTAGGTCTGCTGCTGCTGCTAAGTCGCTTTAGTCGTGTCCGACTCTGTGCGACCCCATACACCGTAGTCCACCAGGCTCCCCTGTCCCTGGGATTCTCCAGGCAAGACCACTGGAGTGGGTTGCCATTTCCTTCTCCAATGCATGAAAGATTAAAGTGAAAGTGAAGTCGCTCAGTCAAGTCTGACTCTTAGCGACCCCATGGACTGCAGCCCACCAGGCTCCTCCATCCATGGGATTTTCCAGGCAAGAGTACTGGAGTGGGGTGCCATTGCCTTCTCCAACTTAGGTCTATGCGTATGCAAAGAATATATCCAAAAGGATGCGCTGTTTGTTGTTTAGCTGCTAAGTCATGTCCGACTCTTTTGCGACCCCATGGACTGTGGCCCACCAGGTTCCTCTGTGCATGGGATTCTCCAGACAAGAATACTGGAGTGGGTTGCCATTTCCTACTCCAAGGGATCTTTCTGACCCCACATCTCCTGCGTCTCTTGCATTGGCAGGCAGATTCTTTATCACTGAGCCACCAGGGAAGCCCAGAAATGATGGTAAATACGCAAAGAATATATCTGAGCAGATGTGTAGGACTGGAAAAATAGTTGCTCTGGGAAAGGAGATGGTGGTTGGAGGATAGGTTAGAAGGAAGATTCACTTTCTACTGAAGCCACTGGTGTATGAATTAACCCTTTTGGCCAGTTCAAAAGATTAGAAAGGTATATGGCTGCCTGAGCTTGTGGTTACTGAGTCAGCTGGTGGGGAGAATCCATCCAGGAAGATGGCTGGGAACTCTTTAGCATGTGCTAAGTAGACCCTAACACTGCAGTCTGTAACTTCAGATACACAAAGGCTAATTCTGTGAAGGACAGTTTGTCATCAGGGAGTTCTTCTGCGTGTGTGAATGTTGGTTCAGAGGAGTGAAGCTTCTGCACATCGTAAATGTGGCCTCCAGAGTGACGGAACAGAAGAGTAAAGCCTTTTCCTTTGCTATGGGTTTTAAAAACAAAGAAACAACAAAAAGGCAAAACAAAAAAACAGACCTCACTTTAAGAGCGGGCAGTTAGAATAAGAGCTTGTTGTTTAGTTTTCATGTAAAACTATTTCCAGTAAGATTATTGCATGTACATGAGAAAAGCACGCGACTCCTAACTCAGCGTTACTGGTAAACACAGTAGCATTTCAGCATACATGTTGGACAGATTGGCATCTGAAGGCAAAAACCACAAATAGTCTTAATAACGTTTGAAAATCCCACAGATCACCCAAGGAGCCTAGTATAGAGACTAGTACTGCCTCTTACTAAGTCCGACACAGTTTTTTTTTCTTCCAGAACTGGCAAAAACTGAGGCTCCTATGGTTGGCATCCAGTGAGGAACCAAGTTATACCAAAAACGTGTGTCTTTAGACACCAGCTCACACAGATCACCATGAGAGGTGGGTTGTTCTCATATTCACTCCTGGACAGACATCCTCAATATTTAACTCTTTTTTTTCTTTTTCTCCAATCAAGTACATTTAGTAACATTTAGTAACATGTGTGTGATGCTACTGTGTAGGGCTCATCACAGACCACCAAGCAAAGCTTGGATGCACTAGGTACGAGTGTTAACTGGTGGCTACACACCTCCCGTCGGGACGGATTAATGTTTGCAACGAACTAGAGCCGAGTTCCTGAAACTGTCTGGACTCTGACAGGCCTGGGTGCTCACTGAGTCGCTCCCGAGGGACAGGTCCACTGAGGCAGGACCAGGGACCATGGGTCGCTGCCTCTCCCCGTGCCAGCTCCTACCACCGTGAAGATCATAGCTCTGAACGCACCTCTACTTCTTCACCAGGTCCCCCTCCATCACCGCCATGCTGGCAGGCCGCTTCCTCTCCAGGGTCCCCGAGTCGACAGGGTCGTTTCCAGTGTGGGATGAGTGATTGGAATTTGGGGTGGTGAGAGGTACGAACGCTTCTGACACGTTGAATTCCACCTCTGCCGGAAGAGAAAGAAGCGTGTACGTGAGACACAGCGCACAGGGGCCAAGAGAGCTGGAGGACACCCCACTGGGACAGGAGACTCCTCTCGTCCACGAGCCCTCACTATTTCACAAGGGGAAGCCCCAGGCACCTCATCTTCTTAACGACAGTTTCCCAAACCAAGGTAGGGGGGTAAGGTAAGAAAACTAGAGCTAAGGGAGGGGTATGATTCAGCATCCAAGTTACACAACTCCCCACTTTCTCTTTTCTTAAAAAAAAAAAAGAAAACATGGAATATGGAAGAGGATACTGAGCATGGATGACTACTTATTGGAAACAGAAAAAACTAAGATATTTACAGCTTGATATTAAATAGATAAAAAGGGCGGTATCAACTTCATACTGTCTATAGCAGGTTCTGAAGACTCGTTTTCTCAAAAGAAATCTTGGCTCTCAAAAGCGTGATCAGGGAGCCTGGGGTGCTGCAGTCCGCGGGGTTGCAAAGAGTCGGACACGACTGAGCGATTCAACTTATTGAAAAGCATGATGCTAAATGAAAGAAGCCAGATACAAAAGACTACACTCCATACTCTTATTTATATAAAAATGTTTAAAAGACAGACTGTAGACACGGAAAGCAGATGAGTGATGGCCACCGGCTGAATGATAGGCATGACTGAAAAGGGTCATGAAAGAACTCTCTGGGATGATGGAAACACTCTATGTAAATCATTGTGGCAGGTACACACTGGATGTATTTGTTAAGAATCATTACACTGTACAGTCAGTTGTTAATTTATGCAAATTGCACCTCAATGAACACTGACCCCCTCCAAAAAAAAAAAGGAAACCCTGGGCAGAATGCCAATTATCACCTATCCATCACACATTCACTATGCATCCTTACATGAGTGGGGTGTGATTCTGGATGGTGGGAACTCAGGGGAAGAGACAGATGAGAAGAAAGATGACTATGAAGAAAAAAGACAGAGGAGAAGAGATGTGCTTGACCAGGCTTCAAGGAGCTTACACTCCAGAGGATGACAGCCGGGCTGCTCTGGGCAAAGCTGGGGCGGAAGGGCCAGACTCCCAACCAGTACCCGAAAGGGGGCCCTGCACCCCTGAGGATCCCTGCATGTCAGTGTCACCTCTTCTACAGAGTCATCCCTGGCCCTTGGTGCCTGACACCTGAGTCTGTCAAATCCTCCCTCCACCTTCCTTCAAAGGTGTCATGTGTTAGAGTTTCTCTGACGATCAGGTCTCCTTCTCCAGGGAAGACAGCACATCTCACCAGCAAACATGCACCTAGCGAGTACTCAGCACACACTGGCTGAATGGATGACTCCATGTGCTGTGAAACAAAGTGAAATACCCAACAGTGAGGCTACTACTGTGTGAAAACAGGAATGCCAAGGGTCTAAAAAGAAGCATGAAAAAGTAAAGGCAATGTGATGGGATTACTTATGCATTTGCTTCCTTAAAAAGATTGTTTATACATAGAATTCTCATATAGCTCAGCAATGCCACTCCTGGATATGTACCCAAAATAAATCTGGGAATTAAACAGATACCCCTATACCGATGTTTAGAGCGGCCAATTACCAATAGTCAAAAAGGTGCAAACAGCCTAAATGCCCACCAATCGGCTAACAGATAAACAAAATGTTGTTTATACATACAAGGAATATTATTCAGATTTTTAAAACGGAATGAAATTCTGACACATGCTACAACATGGATGAATGACCCTTGAAATTGTTATGCTAAATGAAACAGGCCAGACACACAGGGTTAAACATTCTATGATTCTACTTATAGGACATGCATAGAACAGGCAAATTCACAGAGACAGAAAGTTCAGTTGCTCAGTTGTGTCCAACTCTTTGTGACCCCAAGGACTGTAGCATGCCAGGCTTCCCTGTCCATCACCAACTCCCAGAGACAGAAAGCAGGACAGTATTAACAGTTACAGAGCCTGAGGGGCAGAGATAATGTACACTTATCGTTCAATGGGCAGGGTTTCAGTTTGGAATGATGAAGAAGCTTTGGAAATAGATGATGGTGGTGGCACAACACTGGGAATGCAGTTAACCCTCTGAATTGTACACTTAAAACGGTAATTTCATATTATGTGTATTTTACCCCAATGAAAACTTCAAAGATAAACAACAAAGAAAGACTGTTTATACTACTGTTATGTATCAGTGTGTCGATGAAATTGGAGCGGCAGTCACCTTCGGGGAAGAACCAGTTGGCGTGCTGGATGATGGGTTCGATGACCGCAACCACGTGGACGGATGTGGCAGCTGCCATCTCGGCGAGCGTTCTGCAAAGGAAGTTGACAAAGTTAAACCACCTCCCCAGGTCAGCTTCTAATTTCTGCAGGTTGAGTCAGGGCAATTCAGTTATATTGAAAGGATAAAACATTTAAGTACAAAGGCAAAAATGAGATCCATCAGGCTCTGGCCAAGGAGTGTGGCAGTGATCACCCAGGAAGAAAAATTACCCTAACTTGGCCGTCACTCCTTAGTCTGTGCTAACAAGTATGACGTCAGTCAGTCCCCAATGATGTCTCAGAATGCTGGTTTTCAGTTGTTTGGGGACAGGCCTGCATTTTCCCACTCCATACTCTTGCCTGTGGGAGTCACACTGTCTAAGACCCCGGATCACATATACAATGGTGATCATGGCTATGATGCAGCCAAGCGTATGCGGTGTTTCGGGGTGTCTCTTATCACACAGAAGACCTGGGCTCTGCGTTTACACATGTTAACTAAGGTTGTCACATACAGATGTGGACTGGTCCCAAGGTGTGTGTTCAGAAGTTGACAGTGTCTGAATGCCAGGGCTCACAAGAAAGAAAATAAAGAAGAATTGTTGTCCCTGCAGTTAAGGAGCTCACATCCAGTCCAGAGTCAGAACACAGGACGGCAGATGGGCTGCAAGGGCCTGACATTTACTGGGCACCAACCATGCTCAGAGCCTCAGATTCTTCACTGCACTTAATTTTTACAGTATCATGACTGTTCTGAGGTTTTTCATATAAAGGAGGACACAGATCTCTGACAGACTGGATCCCACATCCGACTGTCCCAAACCTACTTCCTCCCTCCTTTTATCACTAGAACCTGTCTTTCCACTGGGAAGAATACTTTTGCTCTGATTTCCAACCATGTGAAAGTTCTAGCTCCTTTCAAATTCCAGATTAGTTGGAATCTGAATCCAAATTCTGCTTGAAAATCACCCTCCCCTCTGGTTCATGCTTCCCTTCCACCCACCTGGATTCTGATTCTCCTGCCTTAGAACCTCAGCACGGGGGAGGAACGATTCACTGGTATTCTTGGCCAATCTTTCTTTTTGAGGAGATATTGTTTACCTATTGATTTCAAGACCTTTTTATGTATCTGGATATTTTTAGAGGAACTCCCTTCCCATTTGTGAATTGCTATTTATTTAAGGAGCTTTTTGACTTATCTGTTTCCTAAACTGCTTTTATGCTTATAAAATCCTCTTACATTATATGCTCAAAGCTAATAAATATTTACCTGACGCATTTATGTTTATTTACTTATTTTTTTTTAACTTGCTATGTTTACAACATCACTTTTTATAATTACCTCTTTGGTCTACCTTGGAATTTATTTGCTGTAGGATACGATTCACTATGTAGTTAGCCTTTATATTCACTTATCTTTTGCTTTATAACGTTGGATCTTTGTAAATAATTTTATAAATACTTTCCAAAACAAGAGTGGGCATACCACAAGGAAATGGATGAATTAAAGATAGAAAAAATTTGATTCAGAAAGTCCTTATATTTTTTGAATGGTAACTTGAACCATTCATGATTTTACAAAGCTGAAGAGAAGTGAGGGGAGGCAGGGAAGAGTGGTAAAAGCTAAGGACAGATCCTGTGGGCCCCACCACTTCCCTGCTGTGCAATAAGCAAATTATTTGTCCTGTCTAAGCCTCAGCATCCTCATCTGTAAAAATGAGGACAGATCACCGATTTCAAAAGGTTATGTGGCAGATGTCAACATGAGTGGTTTCCTGGACGCTTCCTAGTTGACCTCTTAGATACCTCTCCTCCAGTCAATCTACAGTTCTCAGAGCCAACAAATAATCTTTCTAAATCCAATTTGCTCAAGTGATTCTTCTGCTGAGAAATCTTGATGCCCTCTTCCCAGCATGACCCATAAAATAAGTTGCTAACATCTCAGCAAGATGCATGAGGCCCTTCATAAAGTGGCTCCATAAATTTCACCCATAGCCTCATGACCCCTGTGCTCAAGCTATATGAGACCACATGATGCACCCCACCCCTCACCCCCAAACACAGAGACCAGGGCCTTTTTATGCCCTCTGTGCCACGGCTCATTCAGGTCCTACCCATGGAAAACCGCTCATCCATCATCAGTCAAGTGCCATCTCCTCCTGAATGACTCAGCCCAAGCTGTGTTCCTCCTTCATAACGTCTATGATGCACAGATGTGTGTGTGGAGCTTATCACTGCACGATCACCGTTCACCTGCCTGGCTGCCCAGGACTGGGGTCCTTGGAGGACAGGGACAAAGTCTCTTACACCTTTGTGTGACCAGCGTGTGGGACAGGACCCAGCGCATAGTAAGGTCTGAGAAAGTCGGCTATCAGGGAAATATCGACTTCAGAAGTGAATTTCATGTCTACCCTTCGCATCAGGTGGAAAGCAGAACTTAGATAATAGGATACAGGGAACGGTTACTCACCCTTCATTTTTGGCCCATAACAAGTTAGGGCCTAACACGATTGCAATGTTGCTGGGGGTCATTTTATTAATGTCGCTGGTCTGAGCAAGCTTCGCAAGGAACTTGATTAAATACCTACGGAACAAAAGAGAGAAGAAAAGCATCTACTCTGAAATACTTGGAGGAGCAGTACCTTCCTGCCCATGGGGTGCTCAACCCCAGATCCCACAGATGCTAACTGCAGGGTGTGACTTAACCCGAAGCTGCCTTGGGTTAAGTGTGTTTTCTTTTTTTGTTGTTATTGAAGTAACCATTATTGTCCCACTCTTTGTGACCCCATGGACTAGCCCGCCAAGCTCCTCTGTCCATGGAATTCTCTAGGCAAGAATACTGGAGTGGGTTGCCATTTCATTCTCCATAAGTACATGTTCTTTGTTCCAGGGAATAGATAGTTCAGAGCTTGGAATGGGAAAACAGCTCAAATGCAAACCTCAATGATTCAATCTCTATGTGCTATATATTTCTAATCTGTTTTTCCTTTATGACCTATCTCTCTACCCTGAAATAGATTACAATTTGATTAACAGTGGGGTCAAGATATTCTTAATGTGAACATAATTTCTTTTTTACAAACATGATTTTAAAAATACAAGTATAGCTTTATTGCTTAAAAGAAACTGTATATGAGAATGCTTTAGGCCCTAATTATGAAAATGTCCAATTTATCATATACTCTCAGGTACAAAAATAGCACTATAAAAGCAAAAAATTAAGCACAAACCCAACTATTTACCAAGAGGGGGCTGATTAAATAAATCATAGCATATCCATACAGTAGAGTACTATGTAGCCATAAAAATGTATTACACACTGATATGGACAGACCTCCAGGACGTGCATTATAGCAAAGAAGGCAAGGAGAATGATGTACCTAATATACAGTGCCATTTGGTTTAAAAAAAAAAAGTGAAAGGTGTGACAGAAACGTTTGTAGATATGTATGTAGACATATATATATGTATATATATTTGATTCTACATCTATCAACTCTTGCTGAGAGGATATACAAGAAACTGAAAACACGAGTTGTTTCTCAGGAGAGGAAGTAGGTAGCTGAGAGACAAGAAGAGGAAAGAGATTTTTTCCATTGTACATCTTTGAATTTTGAACCATGGAAATGTCCTCCCTAGTCAAAAAACAATTAGTAAAAATTATAATGAGTAAGTTAAACAAAATAAAAGCTCAGATCCCAAAGTACCAAGCACTGTAATTTAGTTTCCACCATAAGACACTGAAGAAAGAGTACCTGCAATTACAAGCTGGGTGTGTTAAACAAATCAAATAAGGGATTATAAATTTAACACATTCATAAGGCATGGTTGATAGCTAAGATATTAAAATATTTAGATTTCAAAATATTAGCTAAATATTAGAATATTTAGCTTTAGCTTAGTAACAGGATCTAAGACTGAAATTAAAGGTCAGGCGACATACCAGAACTTTCACCAGTAAAGTATCTGTCGTTTCAGATCATATCTTCTTACAAAGTTTTCTTTGGTTTTAAACAACTTTATTACCTCAGGCTACCTTTTTTACCCTCTCTCTGTGCTTCTTCAAAGTTACATTTTAAGTCAAAGAGAAAACTGAAGTTAAATACTAGAAATTTATTCCATGGCAAATTTTCCTACAAACACAGCCATCCCACAAACTAATACATAATCTCCATTTCTTGAAGTTTTATTGAGCAGGATGATTTGTACTCTGCTTAAATTATGTAGCATATGTGAAACACATTACAGAAAGGACAACTATTGTTGAATTTTTGCCTTTTGGACTCCAAATCCAACATACTGTCAATCAAACTTTTCATAAGAATTTTTTCCCAACAGCTGCAGTGATGAGATGGTCAGGAGACGTACCTGTCGATGGCAGACATGATGCCCGTGCTCCAGACACATCACAGTAATATATATCAAGCCCCACTCCCAGCAACCCCGAGTTACCCTCCAGAGCATTTTTTTGGCATGATTGTGCCAAACATGCTTGAATCCAGCTTGAATCTCCTCTGCGGATTAAACCTTTCTTCATTGCAGCTCGGTGGCTTAATTTGCAGAATGCCAATCATACATACCTAAAGTTAACAAAATTTTGTGGTGGCAACTTCTGACATGTTCTCCATAAATCCTGAAGTTTTTTGTCTTGATCCTGTACGCTGAGAAAAAAAATTATTTATAACCGTTTATTAATACTCATTTTAGGAATACCTGTGTTCATCTGCTATATTAGCAGCGATGCCCCCACTGACAGAGAAAGCACAGTTGGAAAACAGCACAGCAATTTCTAGTGGTTCGGATTCGGCACTTTTCACTGCCGTGGCCCAGGTTCAATCCCTAGTCAGGGACCTGAGATTCCGCGAGCCGTGTGGCACAGCCAAGATTAAAAAAAGAATTAAAGGGGCTTCCCTGGTGGTCAAGTGGTTAAGACTCTGAGCTTCCAATGCATGGGGCAGCGGTGGGGGTGTGCAAGATTGATTCTTGGTTGGGGAACTAGGATCCAACATGCTAGGTGGTGTAGCCAAAAAATAAAAAATTAAATTAAAAAAATTTTTAATTAGCACAGATTTTGGAAAGAAACGAATATGGAGTCAAATACTAACTAACATATGCTGAGCAGTTAGTCAACCTCATTAAGACTCAATCTCCTAAAGTGCCAAACTGGGGATAAGAATGTTAATTCTGCCAAGTGACTGTGAGCTTTCAGAGACAGAACAATGAGAAACCACCTAGATCAACGTTTGGCACACAGGAGGCATTCTGAAAATTCTATCTAGACAATGTGTATATTCCTGTACAGCGTCCGGGGCTCAGGTCTGTTGTCCCAAGGGTGGCCCAGCAGCAGATGAGCGGGCCAAGCTCCTAGCACCCCAATCCCCAGGGCTCTCCCTGTGCTCAGTACTGCCCAAAGGCTCCGGGCCAAGAAGCCCTTTCTGTTTTGAAGCAATTACAGGAATTTTCCTGCTGCAGAGTTTCAATGTGTGAGCTTTCACAGACCCAAAAAGGGTTAGATCAGAGCCCTCAGGGCAAGAATCAACTCTGCCAACCAGCAAGAGAAGGCATTAGAAGTTGCTCACGCAACACACCTTCGGACTTAAAACCTCCTCGACAGCTGAACCAGCCTGGAGAGCTGTGGGTAGGGGTTAAACACAATGACAACTCTAGAGGCCAGTGAATGTGTCACTGGGAGGGGATGACATTTCTCAAGTATAGAATCAACACACCAGTAGACAGATTCCCTCTTTTACCGCTTATTTCCTCACAGGGACAAATCTGGGAATCTCAGAACAGAGAGAAAAGTCAAGGCCTAGGAAGAGGGAAGGAGCCCACCCAATACGAAACTCCAGAACCCCTGACCTGACAGTGCTCGGTGCGTTCCTCCAGCCCCACACATGTGAGTACCCAGAGCAGGCAGTGCCCCGTGCTGGTTCCAAGGACACAACTGGCCTAAGAGGTCACTCTTACTTTAAAATCCTGACTATCTGCCAGGGAGAAAGCCTTGTGCCATAGCTGCACAGAAAAGCTCACGGACTTCCCTGGTGGTCCAGTGGTTAATAATTTGCCTTCCAGTGCAGGGGATATGGATTCGATCCCTGGTCAGGGCACTAAGACCCCACATGCTGCAACTAAGACCTGATACAACCAAAATAACTAAATATTTAAAGAAAAAAAAAGTCAACACCATAAAAAAAAAAAGCCCAAATGCCTGGTTCAACTGATGATGAATGACTCATCAGAACACATGGCTTATTTCTAATCACTGCTCGTTTGATGGGAACAGGTGAGTATTTGAAGATGCAGGGAGGGGAGGGGAGGTATATTCCCCTCCCCTTATAGGTGAGGAATTAGGCATTCTGAGAGGAGGCGAGTCAATTGGGAGGGACACGTTGACCAGGAGGCGGCCAGGAAGAAGCCTCTAGAACTTTTGCAATGAGTTCTGCCTTGCCTAAAACCAACTACTTCTGGACAGACAGAAGCCGGGGTTGGAGGGGAAGAGATAAACAGCAGGGACTCAGGCTCCGGGGCAGAGTTCTGGGTGTGGATTCCAAGCTCTGTCAGTTAAGTGACACCAGTCTTTCGTAAGCCTCCGTTTCCTCATCTGAACAGTGAGGATAACAGCCATTTCTGCCTTTCATGTTATTAATTATCGGCTGCAGGAATTCACGGGCATAAAGATTAGTACAGTACTTAGCCTGCAGTAAATGCTCAGTAAGCATCAACTGTTGTTACTGATTACGTCAACATTATATTATTGCACAGCTGAGTTCCCACACAGCTCAAAATACCTTATTTTAATGTTGTTTTGTGGTCCCCAAGAGTAAGGTGATTTACAAACAAGACAGAGTATTACATTGTTTTCTTTAACTTTTAAAATTCGGTGTTCTTTACATACACACTACCATATGTAAAATAGACAGCCAGTGGGAATTTGCTGTATGACTCAGGGAGTTCAAACCGGTGCTCTGTGGCAACCTAGAGGGGTGGGATGGGGTGGGAGGTGGGAGGGAGGGTCAAGAGGGAGGGGACATGTATACCTATAGCTGATTCCTGTTGATGTATGGCAGAAGCCAACACAATATTGTACAGCATTATCCTTCAGTTAAAAGTAAATCAATTAAGAAAAAAACAACTTGGTGTTCTTTACACTTACCTCGCAACCTGTGTCCATTCTTCATACAGATTAAAAGTCATCAAAGGTTCAGGCAGCTCCCGTAAATAGGACTTCAAAGCACCTGAAATTAGTAACACCCTCTTTGAGTGTGACAAGGGGCAAGGCTGGGACTCTTAGGATATATTATTTTGCAAATTCAAATGACCTCAATTATAACCACTCACAATACATAGAACAAATCATGAACTGGCAGGAGTGGTTAGAGAATGAAATATTCACAAGACGATTTCTGTCCCTTGTAAAATATATTGAGAGATCAATAGAAAGTAAAATTAGCTTCAAAGTCAAATTAATAGGCATCATTTCTCTGCGCAGATGGAGATTTGGGGGTAAAAGAAAGGAAGAGAATACAAGCATGCCTCCAAACATGTGGATTATAAGCTTCTTTCACCTTTACTTAATAATCAGGAAAATAAAACAAAACCCCCAAAACAGGAACAGAAAAGATATGTATGTGTAAGTACGCACACTTTTGAGTTTTGTCATTTCAGTTTTGTCACTTAAATCTATTAAGGAGACCATTTCAGTTTCATCTGTTACTTAAACTTAATGTTGAACGTTCAGCTGATGCTATGTCACCTCGAGGCGTCTTCTTCCATGGAGCTCACCTGCTACGGCGTGGGGGTCAGAGTAGAACTCATCCAGGTGAGAAGTAGAACAGTCTAGAGCAGCTTTCAGTTTCTTTAACTTGGAGGCCCCAGCCCCAATCCGGAAAAGGCCCTAAAGACAACGCAAAGCCATTAGTATCACCTCCTGTATATACAGCACCTGGAACTCTGCTCAAGGTTATGCGGCAGCCTGGAGGAGACGGGAGTTTGGGGGAGAATGGATACACGTATCTGTACAGCTGAGTTCCCTCACTGTTCACCTGAGACTACCACAATGTTGTTCATCAGCTATTTGCTTTTGTTGTTCAGTTGCTAAGTTGTGTCCAGCTCTTTGCGACCCCATGGACTCTAGCCTGCTAGGCTTCTCTGTCCATGGACTTTCCCAGGCAAGGACACAGGGGTGGGTTGTCATCCCCTCCTCCAGGGGATCTTCCTGACCAAGGGATGGAACACTACGCCTCCTGCATTGGCGGGTGGGTTTTGTTTTTTAACCACTAGCGCCACCTGGGGTAAGGATTTCATAAAATAAAAGTATGTAAATACCACCCTCCCCCACCTCACAGAGTACTACACAAATGTAAGCATCTTGCTATTGGAAACCAAAGCTCACATAAACTCTGGTTCAGTAGTACATCATGAAATTCACTTTCACAAATCATGACCACAGTATAAAATGAAATAATCAAATGGGGCCAAAAGGAAAAAAAAAAAAAAAAAAGGCAGAGTGTACTGCAGGTAGGCAAGGTAAATATTGCTCTGTGAAAGCTCTCTTTCATTCCATGTCTACAGAAGGTAACATGGACAGGGTTTCAGTGTGAAATGTGGTCACAGTGAACGCGGTTCAAGAGTCACTGGTCCGGGGAGACCGGCCCGGGACGGCGGGGCCCCTCACCTCCTCCTTCATGCCCGTCTCCAGCAGGAGCATCACGCAGGCCTCGATGGGCAGTGCGATCTCGCGGCCGCTCCGCTTCAGGTGTTCTTCCAAAGGCGTCCCAAAGGCGGGCTTCTCCGCCCACTTATCTAGAGCAGCAAACTGTCCAGTGAGACACTCGACCACCTCGTGGGCGTCACCAAGTTATTTCCTCCCCCAGACTACCAGGAGGGATTTTTCTTTTTTTCTTTAGCAGCCTGTAGCTGAGGCTTTGGGAAAGGGGGAAACGTGTCCTCTTTGCTCGTGTCCTTTCCTGTTTACATATGTGCCAGGCTGGGAAGGTGGCCTGTGGAGCAGAGCCCAACACGCCATGGTGCCCGATGTGAGATGCCCAGCGGGAGCTGCAATGGGGCTTCTGGCCCAACATGCACCCGAGATGGGTGGGCTGCCTTGGGCCAAAACCAATGGCCTGTCTGAGCACAGAGGTTCCACTGAGAAGAAACTGACCTAGCCGTGCAGAGCAGCACTGGTTTTCTATCCGGAGGACAAGAAATCGACTCCTTCCATTGAAAAAGGAAGTAATTTCTTAAAGATGTAAACACCAGCCGAGTATTACTAAACAGGACTGGAGAGGGCCACCGTAAACTCCTACCCCCAGACCTGCAGCACCTCTTGGTGCCAGACCCCCAGACTGCCCAGGATTCTGAGTGGAGAGAACGCAGCCCCCACAAGGCAGCTTAGGCTGGAGGCTGTGCGGACAGCAGCAAAGCAACACTGTGTATTATTTTCCGGTCATATGCGCTGCTTCATTCCACGAGAGAGGTGAGGCGGCTTAGCAGAAAGACAAACGAGAGAGCGGGCACACAGAAACAGGCATTTACGACAGGGATGCCCAAGGGAGACCAGGAACTGGTGGTGGGACCCGGGCTGCCTGGGGGCCCGTGGAGACCCAGTACTGATGGAGACGCATGCAGAAGCCAAAGGGAGCAAGTCGGCTGGTGGGAGGGACTCCACCGGGACACGTGGTTCAGGAAGGGTTCCTCTCGGCATGTGGACACGTGTCCTTCAGCCACTTTGCTATTCGAATCTTGAATGCCAGATGGGCAGTGTTACCCCAGCATGGCTCTGACACCGCTCCGCATGTGATGGCAGGAGGGGCCCACTGCAAGAAAGAAAGGGAAATCCCACGAACCCGGAGACCTGGGCGCTCCTGGGAAGTCAGAGGTCAAAGGCTGCTTTTCTTTGGTGGAAAGAGCAAGTAGGGTACAAGAAATCGACTCCTTCAGTTGAAAAAGGAAATAATTTCTTAAAAATGTAAAGCCTAGCATTATCATACAGGACTGGAAAGGGCCAACATAAATTCCTACCCTAGGACCTTAAAGGACAGGCTGAGGGGGCGGAGGGCAGTGGCCACTCTCAGAACTGTCAGGAGGCCCCTCGCCCCTGGTGAGGGCCCCAGCCCTGGTCCGTGGAACTCTGAACACAACCCGCACCCAGGGGCCTGGCCCTTCTCAGAAGACAGAGCTCTGGGACAGTCCACTCAAAGGCCAGATCTTACCTCAAACACTTCATCCCTTTATTTAAAGCAATGATTCTCAACACAGGCAGAAGAGGGCCAGCTGACCTTCCCCTGAGGGGGTGGGGGACACATCAGAATCACCCAGGGACTTCTGAAAATGATTCCTGCCATCACCTCCCTGTGCCTGACCCTGCGATGCTGAGGGGCCGGCACACTCCAGACCCTGGCCGGAACTTTCAGGTCAACACTGGACAGGGTGTCTCACCCCCACGTTGGTGTAACGTTGGCAGAGGATGGGTGTGAGAGCCCTTGGCTTAGAGACCACTCTGGAGGCAGACTTTACCACCAGGGCTGCCCCCACAACAAGAGACCCCTCAAGTGACAGATCTGCAGTGCTGGGTCAGAGTTCACCCCCCAGCCCCACTCCCCGGGACGAGAGCAATCAGAATGTGAAGAGAGCACAAGACACACATGTAAACAGACAACAGAAATTAACAAGATGAGACGTGTTTGCTAAGTCACTGCAGAAAATGGTATAGACGAGGGTCGCAAACATGACTGTGCAGGGGCACCGTAGGAGCTCCATCCGGTGGGGAGCGTGTGCCTGGTCTGTCCCAAGGCAGCAGCCACTCCTGGGAGCTGGACCCGTGTCACCGTGCGGGAAAGCACGTCCAGCATCACCAGACCCTCTGAACTTCCAAGACAAGCCAGAGATTAGGACTGTTAGGGTTTTTAAGTGATGGCAATTAGTTTAAAAAAAATTTTTTTTTTTTAAATGAGAAACGGCTGTTTGCGACTTCTGGTGTAGACCATAAACGCTAGAGCGATTTGGGAGACGCAAGTGTTCACTGCTGGCTTCAGTTGTCAGAGAAGGCTTCTCAAGGAAGGGAGCTTGGTGAAAGTCTTAGAAGATGGATAGGAATTAAGTAGACCAGGAGGACTTGGGCTGAGAAGAGAGCAGGGATCTTGAGTCTGGGAACGGACACTTTCGTCCACACTCTTGCTCTAGGTGACGGGGGCGTGAGTGGGAATGGAGAGGAGGCATCAGAAAGGAAGGAAAAGAGGGCTCTGAGGTTTGAAACCTGGATTGTCTGAAGGAAAGGAGGTCCTGAGGAGCCCAGGTGGAGGAAAGGTCAGCTGGTGTGGGAGACCATCAGTTTGCTGCTTGAGATATGCTGAGTTTAAGACAACAGCCAGGCATCGCCTGAAACTGAGGCTGTGTGGATGAAGATGCGGGTGAGAGTGGAGGCCTGGAAAGAAAAGCTGGGGAAGAGGGGAGGCAGAAGAACACAGGAGCAAGGACTGGATCGCAGAAAAGGCTCAATTTCTGATGTGGAGAAAACACAGCCCCAACAGTGGTGGAAAACACAAAATGAGTGGGAGAACTGGCAAAGAAGAGCCCATTCAAGCCACGTCGCATGCCAGAATCTGACAATCCAGAATCACTGACCCAATGGGACTTGCAGTGCCTTTTGTCTTCCATTTTTGATTTTAATAGTAAAGTGACTGGAAGTGGAAATCAGACCACAAAGCACACGGGTGGGAAGGTGGTTAGAAAATTGAGGTCGTCAATAGAAACGAGTCATTTGAAGAGCCTCCCAGAAAAACCAAGGAGAATGTGATGAAAGGAGCCTCCATGCTGAGGACAAGCAGGTACTGAACAAAGGTCAGACGACCAGAGTGGAAGACCAGGGCGCTGGGTGGGAGGTTGAGCTTTTTGCCTACCATAAGGACACTCTGAGTCTTTCTAGAAATAGAGAAGAAGGAAGAGGAAGACAGAACTAAGATAAAAGGCAGATTGGAGGCAGAGGTGGAAGGGGCTGAACTGCAAGGCTTGGGCGAAGGCAGCAGCCTCAGAAAGAGAGAAAGAATCTCATTTCTTTCGACGGCTGCTCCCGCCACATGCCGGCTTGTCCCTCCTAAAACGCCTGCCTGCCCCTGCCCATTCCCCATGACTTTCTGACATGCTTCTCCAGGGAAAAGAGCCTTGGGTAAAAATAGAACAGGAGCTTTTCAAAAGCGGGGAGTGGAGCTGCTAAAGAAATTTCTTTTTTGTGTCCTTTAGCCAACCCTTCCAGACTAGGCTTCAAAGGCTAAGATGGTGAAGTTTACTATTTTGTCCTGTGTAGGGCACTGAGCATAGGAGGTATCCCGTAACTACAGGCTCTTGGCACTCTGACCTTGGCCAGCAAGAGCTGGCCCCTTGCAAGGCTGAGTGTTCGCCGGCTGCTTCGTTCCTCTGCACTGTGACTCAACCCCATTACCCAAGAGTTAGGAGATGGGATCAGATGGGAGATGGGCTAGAGAGTCAGGCAAGACACAGAATTTTCTAATTCTGAAATCTAACAACTCTCAGGCACAAAGACTATCTGTTGGGATTGCCTACATTAATATTTAGGAGAGAGGAGTGGTATTCTTGAGGGGCCAGTGTGTGAGCACAGCCACACCCACGCACACACGTGTATGTTTCACAATCATGGAGTTGTCACACTCAGCGCCTGGCTTAATCCTCTTTCAGCTCAAGACCAAGGCTTCTGTCGGGGGCATTTAAGTTCCAAATGTCAGGACCATACCTTAAGGCAAAGCATGTAACATGTCTAAAGGGGACAGCAGTGTCTGATCATCTACTGATCTCTGCTGGGAGATGCTCTGATAGCAAATCAGAGAGGATTAGAATCAAAACTAAGCATCAAGGGAAAGTTTGGACTGCTCATAACTCAAGGGTAGGATCAGCAATGTGCCTGAACACGGTGGGCAAAGTGAGTGCTGATGAGAACAAGATCTGAAGGAGATGGTCACGTTCTCATGACCCGATCACACTGATTATATGCCTAATGCTGCGGTATCAGGTACTGGCTTCTAAAGTTTCTTTTGGGAAGCCCCCAACTTTCTTCCTAGAGTGTATGCTCCTGGAATCCCAGAGCCAGAATAATGCCCTATGGAACAAGTAACTGATTTGGGAGAAGGTAATTAGAGACTAGAAGGTTTTGAGCCTATTTAGAAGACAAGAACAGGCACTCCCCCAAAGGGTGCAGCTTTCTCTTCAACTGAAGGTTTCAGAAGAACTGCGAATGCTCTGTTAGTATGTTAATTTGGGCTTGGAAGAAAGTAGAGAATGCAGCAAGGGAAGATGAAAGTGTGCTGGGGAACAGTGTCCGCCGAGGCAGAGCAGCTTTGTCCAGAGGAAACGCATGCAAAGGAGCTGGGTGAAGAAGAACAGAGGCGGAAGTGGCAGAGGCGAGAAGGAGGCATCAGGCCAGCACGCAGGTTACGTTACCTTGATGGGCTCGCAACTCGGGAAGGGCCTTTTCTAAGACTGCTAATGCTTTTCTATGGTAATCTGCTTGAGCTTCTAATAACTGAGAACAGACCCACATTCAAAAACAAAAGTAACGTTAGCATTGGATGGACATACACACAATGGCTGAGCAAAACCAAAAATGACATCTTTTGCAAAAAAAGCTAAAATGACTCAACTTTTACAGTGCTTTCATGTCTCGCCAGGGCAAAGTGCTTACCGTAATAAAGAATTTGCCGTACTCCCCTTCTTTGGCCATAAAGTTGTACATGTCCGCTGCAAGTTGATCCTGGGTGAGTGGAAGAGGAGATGTGTCATTGAAGAAAAGAGAAGTGAAAGCAAATAGCATCTGAGAATTGATATCCATGAACTCCAAGAGCAAAACGTGATGAAACAGCCACAGACTGAATGTCCATCAACTGATTGGTATACTCATACATAGGGATGATGAAAAGAATAAGCAAGCTTATTATGGCCTGATCTTATTAGGTATGGCCTGATAATAAACCTCTAAGGTTTATTATCAAAATGCCTTGTTAAGATATGAAACACAGAACATTACTTCTGGTATAGTATGTTACTACCAGTGTAAAAGAGGGAGAGGAAAGATTTTTACCACCATGTTTGTATAAAAATACCTCTAGGAAAAAAAGCAAGAGGGTTTGCTTAATAACAGGGGTTACTTGTTGGGAGCAGTGGGAATTAGGAGGAGAAGGACAAGGGTGGAAGGAAGACTTTATACTGTTTTATACTTTTGATATTTGAATTAATGTACAACAGACTGGTTCAAAATTGGGAAAGGAATTCGTCAAGGCTGTATATTGTCAACCTGTTTATTTAATTTATATGCAGAGTACATAATGTGGAATGTTGAGATGGATGACTCACAAGCTGGAATCAAGATTGCTGGGAGAAATATCAATAACCTCAGAGAAATATCAATAATAATGCAGATGATACCACCTTAATGGCAGAAAGTGAAGAGAAACTAAAGAGTTGCTTGATGAGGGTGAAAGAGAATGAAAAAGCTGGCCTAAAACTCAACATTTAAAAAACTAAGATCATGGCATCTGATCCCATCATTTCGTGGCAAACAGATGGGGGAAAGGTGGAAACAGTGACAGATTTTATTTTCTTGGGCTCTAAAATCACTGCAGATGGTGACTACAACCATGAAATTAAAAGAATTCATGGAATTCTTGAAAGAAAAGCTATGACAAACCCAGACAGCATATTAAAAAGCAGAGACATTACTTTGCCAACAAAGGTCTGCATAGTCAAAGCTGTGGTTTTTCCATTAGTCATGTACAGATGTAAGAGCTGGGCCATAAAGAAGGCGAGCACCAAAGAATTGATACTTTTGAACTATGGAGCTGGACAAGACTCTTGAGAGTCCCTTGGACAGCAAGGAGATCAAATCAGTCAATACTAAAGGAAATCAACCCTGAATAATATTGGAAGAACTGACGCTGAAGCTGAAGCTCCAATACTTTGGCCACCTGATGTGAAGAGCCAACTCACTGGAAGAGAAGACAGGAGAAGGGGGTGACAGAAGATGAGATGGTTGGATGGCATCACCGACTCAATGGATATGAGTTTGAGGCAAACTCTGGGAGACAGTGAAGGACCGGGAAGCCTGGTGTGCTGCAGTCCATGGGGTCGCAAAGAGTTGGACACAACTTAGTGACTGAACAACAACTAAATGAATTACTTACATAAAAATTAAATAATGTGTTTAAAACTGATAAGTTGGGCAATTGGATATACCCATATTTCAAAATTTCATATACATATGTATAGAATTTCATATATATATATTCTTTTTTTTAGTGTACTACTTTCTGTTTTGGATAGGGTTCTAGATCTGGGAGAGTAAAACATTTCCCTGAGAGTTCTCAAATACAGATCTACTTTCATGAGGGTTTGGAGTTTGAGTTGATTATACGTATGGTCTAGAAATCCTTAAGATGAGAAAGTTTAGTTTAAAATTGCCCTGGACTGGCAATACTCTCTGGGAGACTGACTCCTAATTCCAAGAAGGCCCACAGATAAAGTTCCTCTTAAAATAAGCTCATGATACAAAACTGCAGAACAGTCCACCATAAAGGAGAAACAGTCTACCATAAAGGAAACTCTCCCAGAAAATTTAAGAAAACAAAATGAACAAAGACTTAAGCATACATAAATGACTGAAAACATTAAAAAAGAATAATGCAATATCAAAAAGGGCAGGCTTGAAGAATTAGAACTTTAAAATGAAAAATATAGTCAGTGGAATTCAAAACTCGATGTTAATTAAACATCAGATCATACACAGTGAAAGAGAGAATCAGTGAACCAGAACTTAGATCTTAGGAAACTACCTTATGGTAGGTAGTTTCATAGTAGGTAAGATAGTTTCCTAACTATCTTAGGGAACTAGAAGTTAACATAAAGAGAGGAGGAGAAAATATTTTCGTACGTTTTCACCATTTGACTTTCCCACAAGCCATGGTGTGGAAGTTCAGAGAAGAGACATCAGCCCATAATGCACCAGTTCAGACACCCAAAATGAAAGTGAAAGTGAAGTTGTGTCCGACTCTTTGGACTGTAGACCCGTGGACTGTAGCCCACCAAGCTCCTGTGTCCATGGGATTCTCCAGGCAAGAATACTGGAGTGGGTTGCCATTTCCTTCTCCAAACTGCTAGTCAAATTTATATCCAATAAGGAGCCAGCAGCTGAGAGCTAGGTTAGACCAGATATGAATGACAATGGCAAAGCTACAACTCTCTGAACAAGAAAAAGCCAATGTGAGACTTTTACCAGAAGCATTTGTGTGGTTACCATCTTTTTAAATGCAAAGGCTATGGCATGACTTCAGTATTAATTCTTACCCACTGTACTATTTTCAACAAGTCGTTTTGCTGCAAATTGTCCAAGGTTTCCTATCTTGAAAAGTGAATTATAGCGTAACCTGAATAAACCAAAGTATCCAGTCCTAATGCCAGTTTTGGAAAATGGTGAATAATAAGAGGAGGAAAAGTTTCAGGCCATGATTCTAAGAGTCACCAAAGACTTGTTTCTTTACCACCTCAAATAACATTTGGAATAAACATCTATTTTCATAGATAAATGCATAGAGAATAAGATCACTTAACCACCTAGCCTGGAATTTAATTTATGAGATACAAATTTTATATTTCTCCCCAAGTGAGAAACCAATTGTCCTAGCAACATCTTAAAACTAATCCTTCCCTTTCTTATGGACATATTATGAAACCCATTACTATATATCCAACCCTTAAACATAATAGCATTCATTCTAGAAAATCTATATGATTCTGTTGTTGTGCTTGCTCTGCATTATTTTAATGTCTATAACTTTTATGATATGTTTTTCTATAGTTTTCTCCCTTTATCTCCCCCCATTCTTTATTTTATTTATTTTTAGTTGGAGGACAATTGCTTTACAATGTTGTATTAGTTTCTGCCATACATCAACATGAATCAGCCATAGGTATACCTATTAAAATCTTTGTTTTAAATAAGCTTAGACATTTTAATCAAGTTTTGTAAAAAAAAAATCCTACTTGAATTTTTAAAATAATGTTTTATTCTGATTATAAAGCAATGTAGAGCCTTGGAAAACAAAGAAGGAAGAAGAAAATAGAAACCACCTTGAACATCATTCAGGGAATTCTAATAGGAATTATAGAAGACATCAAATAATTTGCAATATTTGACCTTTCATCCATCACTTGCAAAAACCAAAAGACTGATTTAAGTACACATTCATTAGGGAATTTTCCTACCTTGCACTGTTCTACTTTATTTCCAGCTTCATCCATCTCTTCCTTTAGGGTATCTATTTTTGATGGAAGCCCCTGAAAGTTGGTTCCTGAAGATTTGTGGGCCTGGTTCCACCTGTAGAAGCACAGGGGTAGGTATTATCTGAGAATCCACTCTACATACGCAATCTTATGGAGTCAAGGATCTAACAGAGACAGATTCCTTTCCCAAAACTGATTCTACCTGGGACAGGTGTCAGTACCTAGGATGCCAGCTTCTCTGGAGTTTATCCTCTAAGAAAGGAAAGTGAAAGTGACACAGCCTTCCCGCCGGGACCGGACTCTCATAGTGCTGGGAGGAGCTGTCTGCTCCGAGCGGAACTGACACGTCTTGTCTCACGCAAGCCCCACTGCTGGAGATCAGTCCATGGAACTTCTTCCTCTAGAGTTCAATCCTGGGATCGCTGCCATGAAACACCCCCTTGTGCTCTTTGATCTAGAATGTTCCCTGTGCCACTGGGGGTCAGCTGCTGCTTTTCAGGACCCCTTATAACACTGCCAACAACTGTCCTGACTTGTGACTACTTTTAGCAAGTGAAAGCCAGAACTTCAGTCACGGAACTAGTAATCGATAGCAGTGAAAGCACTTTAAGAATTAAAATCACTTGTAAGGATTAATATTCCAAAGACAACAGCTACAGCAAATCTGAAACATAATGTGGAATGTTTACATTCCTTTCACAGAAAGTCAAAAGGACTCCCTTCCCCCAAATTATACAGCAATAGTCATGGCAGGGGGGCGGTGCATAGGGAATAACACTCTAAAACAACTTCTCTTTGGTTTTCAAGTGTGTTTTGACTTCTTTTTAAATATGGACATACCTGCTATTGTGGAAAGTTCTAGCACTTCAAATTTAAACATGGATGTAATATGGATGCAGATGAGAACCCATGTTAGCAACTTATCAAGCTTCCCAGATGACTGCATTGCCCTCAAAAGGCTCTGCTCCACTCTTTCATGCTCCTGATATGCTGCACTCCTCCACAACAAGGCTTCAGTAAATCTGCTGAAGCAAAGCTGGCAATGGAAAAAGCATTGACTTTGAAGTCTGATGGGCTCAAGTCTAAAGGTCAGCTCTGCCTTCATGAGCTGTGTGACCTTGGGCAATGGTCTAACCTCTCTGTGCCTCAGGTTGTCTCATCTGCAAAACTAAGAAAACAAATACCGTTTGCACGGCAGAACTGTCCTAAGCAACAAAGGAGAGAACAAACATATATGTATATGCGTGTGCACGTGATGGAGTCCCACTTGATATTAGCTGCTACCATTTTCCTCCAGGGAAAAATGACAGGAATAAGTAAAAGTAACAAGGAAATATTCATCTATTTCAGTTTCTCTGATCATTAAATGAACAGAGCCATGAACGCAGGATGAAGAATCAGTGTTGAAATCTCCTATGGGATATGTGTGTTGCAGATGTAAATTCCGGGCAGGTGGGCATCTATAATATTGCTCAACCAACTCCAGCAAGAGGGACTCATAGCTTTGTTTAATTAACCATAAAAACATTCTTCCTTTTCTTCAGCAAAAATCTACCACTGGGCAGCCTGCACTGCCCGATCCTGGTTCTGGCCACAAGATTCTAATCCCACATACACAGATGGCAAGATGATGATGGACTTTGCATTCAGAATCCTAGCTCTGCTGTTCACTATGTCTCAGGGCCAAAGCGAGTCACAGACACGCCATGTGCAGGTGCCTCCTGTCTCCGCAATACAAGTCTCCTCTCAAAGTAGGAGATATCACAGAACCTCCTAACCCCCGTCCCCCGACAACCCTCACTGAAGGGTCTCTGCATTTAGCAGCAGCAGCAGAGTCTGATTCACAGTAAAGACCTACTTCATGTCTGTTGAAAACATGAACAGGCAAACTGATAGGGATTGGTGGGAGAATCGAAGAACTGACATACCACGTATGTGTATCTGGCACGCGGCAAGCACCCGGGTAGGTGGTGGCAATTACCATTTTCACCACGTGTTAATTCCTAGATGTCTCTTTTATCATCTCAACATTTATTATATCAGGATGTGTCTTACCAATTGATTTGTACATTTAATACAGTGGTGTTTCTATTTCATTTCCCTCTTGAAATCAGGTATTAAATCAGTCGTGCATCTGACACTCAATGACATCTTAGAAACAAGGAAACGCAGCCCTGTTACAGACTTTCTCAATCTGCGATAAAAGCATCTGACACATAGAAAGTCAGTAAATGGTGGCTGTGTCTCCATTTATTTGCCAAACAGAAATAACCACATCTATTTCACAAGAGCACAATGACGACTATTAACAAAGCAGGGCTCAGCAAAGCCACCTGTTTTGCAAATAAAGTTTTATTCAAACACAGCCTTGCTCATGCATTTATACAATGCCCAGGGCTACTTTTATGCTACAACAGCAGAGCTGAGTAGCCGGAACAGGGGGCATCCGGGCGGCAAAGCTGAAAACATTCATCTGGCCCTTTACAGAAAAAGCTTGTCAATCCCTGTATAAGGTATGAGAAATGATCGGGCCTATGGGGGCCATCTCCCTTATCTCCATGCTTCTCATATGAATCATCGATACAAATGCCCTTATGGAAGGAGCTGAGGCTGGAGCCCAGAGCGCTAACAGACAGGTCACTTGACATCAGCCCTCTGGGATGGTTACTTGGTTTTACTCAGTTCCTCCCTGTTGAGCACAGCATTTCTTTCTTTCTATTTTTGAGTTAATAATATTGTATTTTGAATTATTTTCCCAGCTTTTCTGAATGTATCGCATGATGTTTTCTCTGATACAGTAAAACATTTGAGTATACAATAGATTACAAGGTCTGCAGTGATGAATTAAAGATAAAAGTGCTTTTTAATCTATTTGCAGACACAGCTTCAGATATAGTTCTTCCTGTTTCTGGTTGTTGGCAGAACATAAGCAGTTTCTTACATGTTTTTAAAATTTACAGTCAGGCTCTTTCCCTTTATCTGGAAGGAAACTGAGTTCCCCTTTCCACAGTCCTTTCATCTTGTGGAAAAGAGACCACAGGAAAGTGCAGATGAGAAGAAGGTCAGAGGGGAAGAGAGGTTCGATAAAATGTTACAACTAAAAAATGAAACTAACTATGCTCTGAGAAGGAAGGACGATTTACTCCCTTCCTTGAGTCCTGTCTGTTCTCCACAAGCACGTGAAACGTGAAGGAACTCCTGTTCTAGGATGGAGTGGAGCACAGAATCCCTTGACTATGAAAAATAATCAAAACCACACGAGTGTATCTTGACACAGTGGGACCCTTTGTGGTTGCTAAGATCACAGATCTATTTATTCCTACACTCCACTACTCCAAGAGCAACGCTCTTAGTTTTTCTTAGAACTATCTCTTCTTCCCTGAATACACTTAGGTTTTTTTTTTTTTTTTTCCTGTCTCCTTTCACTGTTGGTTGATTAACAGCAGGGTGTTCTAACACCGTCCCGCTGGGAGAATGAGGCCGGAAAGCAGGTGTCAGTGGGCTGTGACTCGGTCTGTGAGTCAGGTGTGTGAGTCTGCAGTGACTTTCGCTTTGTCCACCCAGCAGTCTTTGTCTGTATTGAGGAGGGGGGTGGTTGCTGGGGAGGTCATGGAAGACAGCATTGTGGGTTATTTTTCCGCTTTATCTTACCTGGCTCTGACCGAGTCCCAGTCTAACACCAGTTTGGCGAGCTGCTTCCTCTGCTTCTGGATGTTGGGAATCTCAACCTGCAAAGAACACACCAATACACCACGTGGGACAAGCTCCAGGGTTTTCAGTTTAACATTTGAAAGTGTAGTCTTTATTTACAAATTTTTTTCTCTTTAGGCAAAGGATTTTGTACCCTCTGCTTACTCCCCTTACTTCCAAAAAGAAGCGTAAATGTCAAAAGCACTGATTGTTAAAATTTCAGATACAAGTGAACCTTCCCCGTCCAGCCCCCACCGAAGCCCCCACTGAAGCCCCCACCTCTGCGATGCCGTACAGAGGGTCCACAATCTCCTTCTCGACAAAGACTTCGTGCTGAGAGAGTTCCAGAGCCAGCTGATTCTCAGCATCTCCACACGTCTCCAGCATCTTCCTTTAAAAAACAATATACCCCGACAACACACGTACATCCATTAAATCTGGCCCCCAAAACCCACACTAAGCCAGTTCCGCACTCCCCACGATGGGAACACCTTAGGGCGCTACACAATAGAGCCTTAAAAATGTTATAAATTTATTAGGGCGTGAGTCCACAGGCTTGTTCTTTAAAATGAACAAGACTATCTTAGGTACACTGTGTGTGTGCACGGGTGGGATGTGTGTAAACAGTGAGGTGACAACTCACTGAAAGGTTAGGTCCTTGGATCAGGGGACGACCAAGAATTCTCAATATCTCTGAAAATCGTTTAAAACATACATCAAGTTCATTATTCTATTCTGTTTTTTTTGTCTGCTAGAAAATAATAATAAAGTTCATTATACTGTATCTGTTTTCTGTCTTCACGGCCTAGGCAGTGCCCTTCAAAGAACGACAGAGAACTACAGGGCGCAGAACATGGCAGACCCTGGAAATGGGCTGAAAAGTCCAAAGGTCATACCCAGCTGGGAAAGGAGGGCCCATGTTACAGCAGGAGAGAGAGCTGACAGGATCCAAGAACACTAGCCTCGTAGAGAAGCAGGTGGAAGGAAAGGTCAGCCTTCTCTTTTACAATGAAAACAGCTTTACTATTAGATTTTAAAACTATATAATACATGATCACTGTAAAAAAAAAAAAAAAAGAGCCACATAATTCAGCAAAGGCTCTATTTTGAGAAGACCTCCACTGCCATTACGGTGATCATCTTTAAAGAAGTGACTCTTAAGGATTGGAAGAGACTGGACAGGGCCTTGGAAGAGACTGGTCAGGGCCTTCCAATAAGTCTGAGTCAACACCTGAACCAGGGAAGGGACTGAGCTCTTTATACCCAGGCTCAGCAGAATAAACACTGACCTATCAATTACTTCATCATCGGCCCTCTGTAGCGTCAATCCCTGCTTCTATTAAAAGAAAGATTCTCTAGCATCCCAGGGGCCTCCCCTGGCGCCTGAGCCATTCCCCTGGCAGATGGGCCATGCCACCATGCTCACGGTCCCTCTGGTCACACAGGAGGCCGCCCCCCGGCCACCCACTTCCACCAACCCACAGGGCGCTCGGCTCTCTTTCTGATAGCAGTCAATTCTTACCCCAGGAGAGAGTCTTCTAGCTGAGTTGATGCTTCCAGCATATTCTGAGCGAGAGCTGTCAGAGGGAGTTTTTTCTGGAAGGCAGAAGACAATGGGGTTTTGTTTTTTTCATTAGAGTTGACACCCGTTCTTAATTACCTGCGTCAGATCATCAGTCATTGGTTTCTCCTCCAGGTCCACTGCACAGGTAAGAGATACTTGTTTAGGTTTAGATCCTGGTCTCAAAGGTATCAATAGTCTGACTTAACCTCTGTGTTCGTTTCCTCATGCCTGGAAATTTGGGCTAACAGTACACGGGTCCTAGGGCTGTCTGTTGACTAAAGGAGATATATCAAGGTCAAGCAACCCCCCACATGGTAAGTACTTAGAAGATGTAAGCTGCTATTATTACTGTTGTTGTTGCCATTTCTATAATTACTGATTAATCAAGAGCATACTATGTCCCATGCACTAGGGACATGGGACGTAAGACACAGATCATGCCCTCTGATTATCATGGCAAATAAATGCCACGAACTGCTCAAATTTCAAAAACTGCTAGAATACTCATTCTTAAACTTGCTCTTACATTGGCTGTAATCAGAAAGATTTTGCTTCAGTTAAAAATTTGAAAATACCAAGCTAAATATCCAAAAGAGATTTTTAAGGTTTTTAAGCATAAAACCATTCCTGTTCCTATCAGAGATTGGTTTTTCAGCTGGAAATGACCATAAGGGTCATCTGATTAATGTTCGCATAGTGTGGCTGGGAAATGGGAAGCCCAGGGCGCTTACGTGGCCTGACCAGGCACCCTGGTGAGGGCACAGAGCCAGACCTTAGTGCTGACGGCCCGAGCCCCGGTTCAGAGTCTGTCCACACCTGGCTGGTGGTTTATCTCAGAATATGGGCAGAAGATGCCAGGACAGCTGCACACACGTTGGTCATAACACCATAACCTGCTAACAAAAAATGCTTTCAATGCTGCAGTACCCCATGTCATTTCGCCTTCCAAGTAGGAACAACACTCATGTTTAAAACCCAGGGTTCACCTTGCTGTGGCATAGCTCTGCCTCGACCTCACGCACGGCACCTGCCTTTCCTGCTTTCAAACGGGTCCACTTGATACACTTATAGAATTTCTCTGGAAGGCTATACAAGAAGCTCCTACTACTGGTGGTCCTGGAGAGGGGGACTGGGGGCCCCGGAACAGAGCTGGGAGAGACATCATGTTACGTTCACTTATTATGGATTTTGACCATGTAAATGGACAGCCCATTCAAAATGGCATATTTAAATTTAAAAATAAATAACAATGGGGACTTCCCTGGCTGTCCAGTGCACTTCCATGCAGGGGTCATGGGTTCGATCCCTGGTCAGGGAACTAAGTTCCCACATGGGGCATGGTGCAGCAAAAATAAAACAAAATAACATAAAAAATAAATAAAAATAAATAACAAATATATTTATCCATCTCCCTTCCCTGTCAGGTTATTTTCAAATAAACAAACAACAGGCTTTATCTGCCCCACAGGAGACGCTTCTGGCTTCCACATTTCTAGACTAGGAAGCTATAAGAAAATGGGCAGTACACTTGGATCACAACAGAGGATACTTTATACCTTTTGGTGATGCTGCCTTTCTAAGGGAACTTAATGTATGCTCAATGCAATAAGGAAGAGAAATACACTTTGTGCAACTCTAGATGGAGGTCAATGGGGAAACAAATCATAAAGAGAAGAGTTTATTTTGACAAGTATCATTCAAGTACTCAGCTGTAACTAAGCTGTGGTTTCCATGCCCTGACTCCCAAGCACAACAATCCCGTTTCCTAATGTCCAGATTACAGACCTTCCACTCATTGGACACTGGTTAATGAAGATGCTGTCTACTCACATCAGACGCCTCCACAGAGACGACTGAGGATGTCCTAATTTACAAAAGGCATGCCAGTTACACAAAAATAATTTCAGATCTAACATGTATGACCCACAATATAAGCTGAGAAGTTTGGATTGAGAAGGCCACCTGCTACGTCTCTCTTCCCTCCAATTCTTGCCTCTCTCCAAGCATGTAAGCTTTCGATGGGGCCTGGGGGAGGCTCCTCTGGTATTTCCTCGAGCCTGAGAGACTGCTGTGATTTTCTCAACATGACTGACATCTGATGGCCACCTATTACCTGTCATTTCCATGGTGACTCCTCTTCCCACGTGCAGACTGTAGACATTCTCAGAGCCTGTCTTGGGCACTTTGATTTGAGGTTGGAAAACGAAGGCTAAGACATTAGGTTTCAGAAATGAGGGTGATACACCTTTGCTCCTGCTGCCTGAAGAGGCCCATCACCTGACACTCTCTCTCCTTTACAGCTAGGCCACTGCCTCCTCCAGGAATCCTCCCTTAACTACCCCTCTCCTCCTCTGGTGTCCATTCTTGGTCCTAGGCTGTGTCTCAAAGTAGACCAAAGGAACAAGAAGACAGCTCTGTGTGAAGGGCAATGACCTATAGCATGAATGGGAGGAAGCAGGAAATACTGAGACTGATAAGGAAAATTTGATCAGATTATGATGGGCTCAAGTCATCTTCCCCAGGTGGCTCAGTGGTAAAGAATCTTCCTGCAATACAGGAGATGCAGGTTTAATCCCTAGGTCAGGAAGATCCCCTGGAGAAGGAAATGGCAACACATTCCAGTATTCTTGTTTGGATAATCCCAGGGGCAGAGAAGCCTGGGGGGCTACACTTCATAGGGTCTCAGAGAGTTGGACACAACTGAGTGACTGAACACACACATGTCCTCTAAAGAGCTTGGACTTTAGGATATTTTGTTACAGCACAGAGAAAATGGCCAATATTTTATAACAATTTTAAATGGAGTGTAATCTATAAAAATATTAAATCATGAAACTAATACCATATTGTAAGCTCACTATACTTCAATTAAAAAGGAAAGAAAGCTTGAACTTTAACCGAGGCAATGAGAACCAGGCACTGTCCCGACACAACACTGCTGGCCTTATGGGATGCTTCCTTCTGTGGATCTATACCTTCAGACACTGCAGAATGCTTAGTATCTTGGTCCCTGCCCTCCAAATGTCAGGAATGTCCCCCTGACCTTATGGCAACCAAAAAAGTCTCTATGCCCTTCTAAATATCAGGAGTGTAGTTCTGGTCCCTGTTGAGAATAATTAAGCTTAAGATTTTTTTTAATACAGAAGGATAACAGGATCAACTTTTCTGTTGTTTCTGTTTGTTTTTTGGCCTCTCTGCATGGAATGTGGGCTCTTAGTTTCCTGCTGCTGCTGCTACTGCTGCTAAGTCGCTTCAGTCGTGTCCGACTCTGTGCAACCCCATAGATGGCAGCCCACCAGGCTCCCCCGTCCCTGGGATTCTCCAGGCAAGAACACTGGATTGGGTTGCCATTTCTTTCTCCAATGCAGGAAAGTGAAAAGTGAAAGTGAAGTTGCTCAGTCGTGTCCGACTCCTAGCGATCCCATGAACTGCAGCCGACCAGGCTCCTCCGTCCACGGGATTTTCCAGGCAAGAGTACTGGAGTGGGGTGCCATGATCAAACCTGTGCCCTCTGCATTGGAAGTGCAGTCTTAACCCCTGGACCGCCAGGGAAGTCCAGGATCAATTTGTATTTGAGGAAACCAACTCTGGTGATCACACTGAAGAAAGGCTAGAAAAAGAAGGAAATTAAAGGCAGACAATGTAGCTCAAGAAGTGACTGAACAGTCCATATGAGAGGTAACTGGGTCTTGCATTTAGGCGAAGGTGGTAAAGATGGAGTGGAGGTGAGGAATTCAAGACATAGTCACAGACAGAATCACGGGACTTGCAAATCAAGCAGCTATGGGAGGGAGAGGATAAGACAAGCAGGAAAATAAGATAACCTGGTCTGCATAGTAGGGTGCATGGAATTCACAAGTCAACACAGAAGGAAGAATAGGTTATGCATGCTAAAATAGATAACTAGGGGAGGCAGTATTTTGCTGATTGAAGATGGTTTACAAGTGCCAACAAGGTCCTACTTGTAGAGCACCAGGAACTCTGCTCACTGTTATACAGCAGCCTGGATGGGAGGTGAGTTTGGGGGAGAATGGATACATGTATATGTATGGCCGAGTCCCTTCGCTGTTCACCTGATCTAGCACAACACTGTTAATCAGCTATACTCCAATACAAAATCAAAAGTTTAATTAAAAAACAAAAAAAGACAACATGGTTTACAGGTGCCTGAATAAACACATTAGTTAGGAGCCATGAGGAGAGGAGGGGCCCCAAGGAGTATGAAGGCAAGAATAAGGAGATGAATGGAGGGAATGATATTAACAGTGGAGCAGAGCAGAGGCCATGGCAAGAAAATGTGAAGGAACAGTGGCGGCAGGACCAGTGAGTTGGGCCTGGTTCTGATGGCAAGCTGGCCAGAAACATGTGTAGGACATATCAAAGGAGGTGACACAGATCGTCTGCCATCAATTCTTATGCAATATCTACTGACAAATAAAACAATATGGGGAATCATAGCTTCCCTGAAAGCCATCAAAACTCCCACTTTATAGAGTTACACGGATTTCTAAGGGTCAGAGTACGCTCACAGGCTGGGAACTTGTAACACTAAGGAGGGAACTGCCTGATGAACAAAGATGCTGTGCTCTACTCAAGGGATATGGGGACTGGGACGCTTTGAGCAAACGTACCCTGAAGTAGACATCGGATTATTTCCTAGAGCCCATTCTTTCTCCTGCCTATAACAGCATCCTGAATCCTGCTGAGGATCTATTCTGGTTTTGACGGAGCCTACAAGCTGGAGGTAAGACCACAGCCCAAACTCTGGGATGAGCCGTGATTAACTTAAGCTAACCAGCACGTCCCGTCTCCTCACCCAAACTCACCCCCACCCACTGTAACTGGTGGGGGTTGGGAGGAGTTTGTTCAGGAATGGAGAATGTGACCCAACGCACATCAGTGCAATGGGAAGGGACTTCTATCTGTGAATGGTATGGGAAAAAAGTTTCCTCACTCCATTAAGGACACTACTAGAAGACATGCTCTCTACTCCAGCTGGACATGCACAAAGAAGCAGGCAGTCCATGGAAGCTGCTGGTAGCCAGCCTGCACCATGAGGGATAAAGCAGACGCTGAAATAGCTAAGAGGAGAGAAGGAAAGAAACTGGGGTCCTGGTTACACCACTGAAAAGCTAGACCAAGCCCTACCTGCAGTCATCCCAACTACTGGACTTATGAGTAAGTCAGTTAATTCTACTTTCTCAGATAATTCAAGAGAGGCTTTCAGCTTTCTGCTGTCAAAGGATTTCTAATTGACGGTGCAATCTCTAAAGGGCTTCCCTTGTGGCTCAGCTGGTAAAGAATCTGCCTGCAATGTGGGAGACCTGGGTTCAATCCCTGGGTTGGGAAGATGCCCTGGAGAAGGGAAAGGCTACCCACTCCAGTATTCTGGCCTGGAGAATCCCATGGACTGTATATTCCAGGGGGTTGCAAAGAGTCGGACACGAGTGAGTGACTTTCACATTCACTTTCAATCTCTAAAAGCACCTGCAGAGAATTCAGTGTGAGCAGGACCTTCAGCTCAGGGAAGCATGAAAGAATGCTGTGGTCAGGCACGAGTCACGAGCGTGAATGGCGATACAAGGTTCATGTCTGCAGCCAAACCTTCTGATGCCACTTGGGAAAAATCGCCTGATAAAGGGCAAGAAGCTTCTCAGGGACACGAGAATCAGGGCTCCGAGTCCCACCCGGTACTCACGTGTCTCCTCTCTGCGTCGGTGCCATGCTGGCCCTGGAAGCAGGCCATGAGACGCTTGTGGGAATGGTGACACATGGAGCGCACTGTGTCCAGGCGCCGCTCAATCTGAAAACACAAAGACGGATGAGTGGTTGGCAGGGCTCAGGAACCGGCTCAGCCTCCTCTCCTGCAGTGTTTGCATGTAGGCAGGGAAAAGTGTCCTGCCGTCGAATTTTTCAGCTCTCAGGGGTAAATGGAAAAGGTTCCCACGCACCTACACCAGGGCTTCTCACCACTGACAGCTGGACTGGATAATTCTGGGCTAGGGGCAGCTGTCCTGTGCATTATCGGTGTGTTTAGCATCATCTCTGGCTTCCACCCACTAGATGCTGGTAGCACCCAACTGCCCCCTTTGTAACAACCAAAATTGTCCCTGGATATTGCCAAAACAGCCCCTGGTTTTGCAGTGAAGCTTCAGATCCCTTAAAGGCTGACTCCATGTGCAGGAGGAGAGGACAGTCCTGACTAGAGCTTGCTCTTTGATGAGTGGTGGCCAAGCCACACACTATAGCACCAGCAAAGTCCCGGGTCCAACCAGCAACACTGCAGATGAACAAGCTGAGGCCAGTGCAGGCCCACTGCCAAGTGGGAAAGCCACGGGGACATTCAGCTTTCTCTAGATTGTGGCAATGGAGTCCTCCACACGCAGTACATCAGACAGAAGAGTCAAAAGATGTGCTCTGCAACTGACACTTGAGATCAGTGTTTTCAAAATTATTCCTTATTGTTCCTTATTGGGCTTGGGATGGAGGAGGGTGGGGGTGTTTTTGCCTATTTATTTATTGTTTTAGAACAAACCTCTAACGCAAAATGGACAGCCAACAGTAAGAAAGTCTGACTCCGGGGGCCCACTCATCATCATTAGCTTCCCAAAATATTATTGCTGGGATATGGCTGTTTATGGCAAAGAGAGCTGCTTTTTACAGGAAGGAATGCCAAAAATGTGTATTCTGATGACTCATTAAGAATGAGGGCAGGCCCTTAGGGATGCTTTCTATTTTAAAGAAAAATCAACAGATTTCAAGCAGAATACATTTTTACCCCAAAATATTTTACCCAAGGAGATGGTTTTGGGCCTCCTTCTCAAGCAGCCCTTCTTCAGACTGGGGGCCCCCTCCCAGGACCCTGATCTGCAGCCTCACTTATTTAGGACCAGATGCCACATCACTTGCCCCAAATTTTATAATGACCTGATTGTAAGGCATTGGAAAATTAATACATATTCTCCATCGGCCATAAAAGCAGGGGCGGGGCGGGGGGGAACCCAGAAAACTCCATTTTTACTTGATTCCATTTTCCACTGGTGGTGGTTTAGTTGCTAAGTTGTGTCCGATTTTTGCGATCCCGTGGACTATAGCCTGCCGGGCTCCTCTGTCCATGGGATTCTTCAGGCAAGAATAACAGGGTGGGTTGCCATTTCCGTCTCCAGGAGTTCTTCCCAACCCAGGAATTAAACCCAGGTCTCCTGCATTGGAGGCAGATCCTTTACTGACTGAGCTCCGAAGGAAGCCCCAATTTCCTCTAGAATTCCTTGATGACTCAGACAGTAAAGAATTTACCTGCAGTGCAGGAGACCCAGGTTGGATCTGTGGGTCGGGAAGATCCCCTGGAGAAGGGAATGGCTACCCACTCCAGGATTCTTGTCTGGAGAATTCCATGGACATAGGAGCCTTGCGGGCTACAGTCCATGGGGTCACAAAGAGTCAGACACGACTGAGCGACTTCACTTTTATCAAGTCCACAAGGACAGGGCCTTGGTCTCTTATGTTCACTGATTTATCCCGAATGCTTTGATCACTGCCTGGCCCATGAATGGAAGGTAGTATGTGCTGAAGGAACAAGTATATACTGAATCCCTGTACACGGTATTAGAAAAACAAGAGTAAATAATTTGTGGTTCTTGCCCTCCTGGGGTTGACAGCCTCTTGGGAAAACTCCATACAAACAAGATAAAAGGGCGGCCTCTTGAACTGCTCTAACTGAGATCTAAGAAAAGAGGCTGGAGAGAGAGCAAATTAAGGGAAGTCTCACACCAGAAACAAAATAACTTCTGTGGCTTGTGACGGTGGCAATCATATCAACAAGTCACTAATATTTACCCCTTACTACGGGCCAGGCTTTGCTCCCAGGGCTGACCATGTTTAACCCATGAGCCCGTCCTAACAACCCCACAGGGTGATATGTCAATTACCTTCCTTCTAGAGAAGTGGAAACTGAGGCAGAGGGAGGTTCAGAGAATTCTTGAGGGCACCGAACTAGTTAGGGGCAGACCTGGCATGGAATACAGGTGGCTGGTCGCCAGACTCAGCACTTTGAACCACGACACACCTTCTTCATGGCTAAAGATCACAGAAATAAGAGCAGCAAAACAACCGCTGCAGACGTGGAGTATCTGTGTTATAAGGAGTTCCTATATCCTGTGATAAACCGCAATGGAAAAGAATACGAAAAAGGATATAGAGATAGTTGTAACTGAATCATTGTGCTGTACAGCAGAAATTAACACAACCCTGCAAACCAACTAAACTTTAATAAATTAAAAAAAAATAATAAGGATTTATAGAAACTAGCAAACTCCTCAGGCCCTAGTGGGTGTTTGAGCAAAGAGACAAGAACAGACAGTTACTGTCTGAGTCCCGTACGATCTCTGCAATCCTCCACCTGCCAGCAAGAGCTCTGGTCTCTCCTCAGGGCTTTGGGATGAAATTACTGACATGAGATGTGGGAATGAGAATGCTCACAGGAAAACCTAGTGGAACTAGAACAAACAATATTTCTAAAAGTCTGAAAATGGATTTGAAATATCTGATAAAAGTTAGTGGGGAAATAGTGTTAAGAATCTGATTCTTAAGCTATAATATGTGTGTTAGTCGCTCAGTCATGTCCGACTCTTTGTGACCCCATGGACTGTAGCCCGCCAGGCTCCTCTGTCCATGGTATTCTCCAGGCAAAAATACTGGGGTGGGTAGCCATTCTCTTCTCCAGGGGAGTTTCCTGACCCAAGGATCGAATCCGGGTTTCCAGATTATTTACCATCTGAGCCACCCGGGAAGCCCTAAACTATAATACTGTACATCAACTATACCTCAATAAAAAATTTATTTTAAAGATTATGATTCTTTAATAAATCTTTTTTTAAAAACCTAGTCCTTGATAAAAATTTCTAGTCCTTAAAAATAGAAAAGAAAAAAGTGCTCTTAAAATCTTCTACCTGCAGAAGACTGTCATAATTTAGGAGACTGTTTTGGCATGGGGTGGGAGCAGAGCACAGGCGGTGTTTTTCTAAATTATGCAGCTCCTTCTCTCCACGGGAAGAGAGAAAGCCATCTGGGAGCAGACCTCTGGTCTCCAGGGACTCCTTGGAGCACACCTGAGGCAGGTTATGAAAATAAGAGGCTAGGAGACAGGTGGAGAAGTCTTAACAAAACCTGCATGTGGAAGGGGTCCTGTCTTTCTCGAAGTATTCAGTGTGCGTGGGGATCGAGTGGGGTTGGGTGAAGTGATGTGTATATAAGGGTCCCAGCCCTCTTGGGAGAAACACCCAGCCCCACAGTTAGGGAAGCCTACTGAGAGATAGCATGGAGTAGCCGTAATTAAGGTCCCCAGCAGGAAATGCCCCTTCCTGTTCAAAGAGGAAAGTCTGGCCTAGCCATGTGAGGCCACCCTAGAGCCCCTGGGTGGTTTTGAGAGACCTGGTCACTGTCACTGAGACTCTGAGTCCTGCAGGACCCAACTTAGCTCAGTTTGGGGGAAAAGAAGCATATAATGGAGCAAAAAATCCAAACTCTGTTGGAGCTAGTGGGGTCACTGCTGCAGCTGGTGGGGCCTGTTGCATCAAGGGCACCACGCAGCGGCCTGCAGGGACCTGTGACCAGGCCACTGTGCCAACTGCCCAGACGGCCCAGCCAGGCTCCGCCCCCTGTCCCCACCCCAACACCTGGCACTTGAACTCGGGACTAGCCCCATCTGAACTTCATAATATGACACCAAAGTTTCAGATCCCCTTTTATCACCGTGCAACTCAACTGCTTTTCTTTTCCTGCTCAAAACCATGCTAATTCTGTTTCGGGAAAAATCCCCCCAAAACAAAGAACCATAAGGTTCAGTTCTCCCCTATGGGTTTTTTAATTTGTTTGGTTTTTTCTACCTATGGGCTTTTTTGTTGTTGTTCTTATTTAAATGGAGCACTTTAAAAAGTCTTTCTTTTGTTACCTGTAACAGATCTTCACTGAGGACTTCTGTTTTCTCGGCCCTGTGGGAAAAATTCAAAGTTCAGAGTTAGATGTCTGGAAATAAAAAGCAACCCATGAAACTGAGTAATTAGTATCCTGGCGTTTAAAACACAACAGGTAGAAATGAATGATCACAAGGGGGGAATTTTTACCAGTTTTTATATTAGATGGCGACTTTAGCAAAGCCACAAAGAAACAAACAAATGAAAGTCTGCAGAAACTAGCAACCCTCAAGACCAAATGATTGAGATCAGTGGTTCTCAAATTTGGGCATGCACAGACCCAGCAAGGGGGGGTGGGGGAGGAGGTGTGGCCTTAAAATGCCATAGTCCAGAATTGTAGTGAGATCCTGAATTTGTAACAAGCCCCTCCCTGCCCAGAACTCCCTGGCAGGAGGCCTGTAGACCACACTTTGAGAAAAGACTGCTCTGGAGAAAATTAAACTTTAGTTCTTAAAATGATCACTTCTGAGTTTCACAGCGAACAAGTGTGCCACAGATCCAGAAAGGTTACGCAATCATACACACAGGGTAACAACACTTCAGTCTTCCTTCCTTCAGCTATCTCATCTTTACTTTCAAAAGAGACAAAATAGTTTCACCCTTATCTATGCTTCAGAACTCCTGCTGACCTTTCTAGAGGACTGATACAGCAGCTGACAATCAGCAGAGAATGTGAGCTGCTGGAACCTCACGTGCCAGACCACCATCTTTTTCCAAGAAGATTTTTCTCTACAGTCCGAAACAGCAGCATTGTTGGTGTACCCAGAGTCACTACAAATCACTACATTCTGGACTTCTGGTTCAAATAGCGATTTAAGCCCAATCATTTAACATCCCTACCAAATTCCCATTGAAACAAACTGGGACATTTTTAAAGGAAAATGAAAAAAAAAAAAAAAAAAATCAGTTCTGATCACGCTGTAGGAGGGAGGAGGCAAGACCACTGATGAATCAGAAAATTTGAAGCCTTTTTATAAGATACACTGCAGAACGGAAGGCTGCATGACCTTGGTCTTGCCCACGTACCAGCACAAGAGAAGGAGAAGGCATCTGGCCAGAAAAACCGGTGGGATCCCCAAGAATGACCGCAAAACACTGCTAGGCTCAGAAGGGCACTAGATGCAAGGAGGATGGTGGCCCACAACCCCAATCCCACGCTTGGGAGATGGCACATCAAGCGAAACCCAGCCATTGGCACGGAGAGCTCCAGTATCAGTCATCAACAGCAGTGCCCCAGTTAACCTGGAGATGCCTACAGGAGTGGCTCACTTGTGGTTTCTGCAGGAAACTAGAACTCTGACCTGATTCAATCCTCCCAGGTCCAGAGGAGCAGAGCCTGGAGATCAGGCCAAGGCCCCAGGTTCCCAAAGAGGCCAACTCAACTCTATGAACAAGTTCTGGAAGCAGCCGGCCAAAATACGTCATCCTAGCCCTCGCTTGGCACGCGTGGTGCCAGGCATTGCTGAAGCGCCAAACATAGGTAGTCATGCCAGTTAGGGAAGTGGAGCAGGACCCCAGCTGACTATGATCTCAAGCAAGCGGCCTCGGAGAGAAGCCTGTGAGTCGGCCTCGCAGGGACAAACCTGGCATGAGACCACCATAGCTTCACCATTCATCCCAGCCTTGCCGCTCCTCGAGCAAAATATCACCTCAAGACAATGTAGCTTTCATTTGTCTTCACTGGCCAGAACCCAGAGTTCTGGATAGGGCCCTGGACGACTCTGAGAGCATGCTGATATCTCCTTCTCGAAGTATAAGTAGAGAAAAGTATATGCAGAGAAAAGTATATGCAGAGTATATCTCCTTCTCTAAGTATATGCAGAGAAAAGTCCCAAGGCCTATTAAAATATTCATAAGTTCAAAAGAGAAGATTCAGAGCATATATGTCTACTTATGAAACAAAATTTTAAAAATAGAAGAGGAAAACTTAAGTTTAAAACTCCCATTGTGGTACAGATGGCCAATGGGCACATGAAAAGAGGCTCAACATTGCTAATTATTAGAGAAATACAAATCAAAACGACAATGTAGTACACTTCACTGGTCAGAACGGCCAGCAGTAAAAAGCCTATAAATAATTTATGTGGGAGAGGTTATGGGAAAAAGGGAACCCTCCTATATTGTTGGTGAAGTGAAGTTAAAGTCGCTCAGTCATGTCCGACTCTTTGTGACCACATGGACTATACAGTCCACGGAATTCTCCAGGCCTGAATACTGGAATGGGTAGCCATTCCCTTCTCTAAGGGATCAAACCTGGATGGGACCCAGGTCTCCTGCATTGCAGGAGGATTCTTTACCAGCTGAGCCACACAGGTTAATTATACTGTTGGTAGGAATGTACATTGGTGCAGTCACCATGGAAAACAGTATGGAGTTTCCTCCTTAAAACAAACTAAACGTAGAGTTATTGTATGACCTGGCAACTCCATTCTTCAGCATATATTCCAAACAAAATTATAACTCAAAATGATACATGGACTCCAATATTCACTGCAGCACTATTTACAATAGGCAACATACAGAAGCAACGTAAGTGTTGACAGATGAAAAGATAAAGACGATGTGGTATGTGTATACACACACACACACACACACACACACACACACACACACTGGAATATTACTCAGCCATAAAAAAGAATGAAATAATGTCACTTGCAGCAAAACAGATGTACCTGAAGATTATCATACCAACTTAAGTAAGTCAGAGAAAGACAAATATCATATGATATCAATATATATGGAATCTAGAATATGATACAAATGAACCTATTTACAAAACAGAAACAGACTCACAGACATGAAAAACAAACTTATGGTTACAGAAAGGGAAGCTGAGATGAGGGATAAGTTAGTAGGAGTTTGGGATTAACAGATAAAAACTACTATAAATAAAACAGATAAACAATAAGGTCATACTGCATGGCACAGGGAATGATACTCAATATCTCATAATAAACCATAATGGAAAAGAATATGAAAAAAATATATATGTATGCATGTGTAACTAAATCACTTTGCTGTACACCAGAAATTAGCACAACATTGTAAAGCAACTATCAGATCAGATCAGATCAGATCAGTCACTCAGTCGTGTCCGACTCTTTGCGACCCCATGAATCACAGCACACCAGGCCTCCCTGTCCAGAACCAACTCCCGGAGTTCACTCAGACTCATGTCCATCGAGTCAGTGATGCCAACCAGCCATCTTGTCCTCTGTTGTCCCTTCTCCTCCTGCCCCCAATCCCTCCCAGCATCAGAGTCTTTTCCAATGAGTCAACTCTTCGCATGAGGTGGCCAAAGTACTACAGTTTCAGCTTTAGCATCATTCCTTTCCAAGAAATCCCAGGGCTGATCTCCTTGCAGTCCAAGGGACTCTCAAGAGTCTTCCCCAACACCACAGTTCAAAAGCATCAATTCTTTGGCGCTCAGCCTTCTTCACAGTCCAACTCTCACATCCATACATGACCACAGGAAAAACCATAGCCTTGACTCTGT
>NW_011494644.1:7469577-7469806 GCF_000754665.1 Bison bison bison
AACCTTTGTTGGCACAGTAATGTCTCTGCTTTTCAATATGCTATCTAGGTTGGTCATAACTTTCCTTCCAAGGAGTAAGTGTCTTTTAATTTCATGGCTAAAGTCACCATCTGTAGTGATTTTGGAGCCCAGAAAAATAAAGTGTGACACTGTTTCCACCGTTTCCCCATCTATTTCTCATGAAGTGATGGGACCAGATGCCATGATCTTCGTTTTCTGAATGTTGAGC
>NW_011494644.1:7469906-7471179 GCF_000754665.1 Bison bison bison
TTTTCCACAGTTTACTGTGATCCACACAGTCAAAGGCTTTGGCATAGTCAATAAAGCAAAAATAGATGTTTTCTGGAACTCTCTTGCTTTTTCCATGATCCAGCGGATGTTGGCAATTTGATCTCTGGTTCCTCTGCCCTTTCTAAAACCAGCTTGAACATCAGGAAGTTCATGGTTCACATATTGCTGAAGCCTGGCTTGGAGAATTTTGAGCATTACTTTACTAGCGTGTGAGATGAGTGCAATTGTGTGGTGGTAGTTTGAGCATTCTTTGGCATTGCCTTTCTTTGGGATTGGAATGAAAACTGACCTTTTCCAGTCCTGTGGCCACTGCTGAGTTTTCCAAATTTGCTGGCATATTGAGTGCAGCACTTTCACAGCATCATCTTTCAGGATTTGGAATAGCTAAACTGGAATTCCATCACCTCCATTAGCTTTGTTCGTAGTGATGCTTTCTAAGGCCCACTTGACTTCACATTCCAGGATGTCTGGCTCTAGGTCAGTGATCACACCATTGTGATTATCTGGGTCGTGAAGATATTTTTTGTACAGTTCTTCTGTGTAATCTTGCCATCTCTTCTTAATATCTTCTGCTTCTGTTAGGTCCATACCATTTCTGTCCTTTATCGAGCCCATCTTTGCATGAAATGTTCCTTTGGTATCTCTGATTTTCTTGAAGAGATCCCTAGTCTTTCCCATTCTGTTGTTTTCCTCTATTTCTTTGCATTGATTACTGAAGAAGGCTTTCTTAACTCTTCTTGCTATTCTTTGGAACTCTGCATTCAGATGTTTGTATCTTTCCTTTTCTCCTTTGCTTTTCGCTTCTCTTCTTTTCACAGCTATCTGTAAGGCCTCCCCAGACAGCCATTTTGCTTTTTTGCATTTCTTTTCCATGGGAATGGTCTTGATCCCTGTCTCCTGTACAATGTCACGAACCTTATTCCATAGTTCATCAGGCACCCTATCTATCAGATCTAGACCCTTAAATCTATTTCTCACTTCCACTGTATAATCATAAGGGATTTGATTTAGGTCATACCTGAATGGTCTAGTGGTTTTCCCTATTTTCTTCAATTTAAGTCTGAATTTGGCAATAAGAATACTTCAATTTAAAAAATAATTAATAAGATAAAATTCCAGTGCGGGTGTTTAGTAGGTATGAGAGAGTTAGTAACAGCTCAGTGGTTTGAGAGAATAAACTATGCATCTTGTCCCTGCTGCTTGTTCAGTGACCTCACATTGGTAACTTGAAATGAATTAAAAAAAAAAAAAT
>NW_011494644.1:7471279-7489541 GCF_000754665.1 Bison bison bison
AAATCAGGGTTTTTTTTTTTTTTTTTTTTGAGAGTCAGCTATATGAGCATAGCACTGCTATAGCCACAAAGAAAATAAAGCTAATGTAAAAAGAAAACAAGAATTAACTTCAGAAAAATCAAAAGTCTATTGGCAAGACAGTCCTAGTTTACTTCTATGCTTTGATGCAAATAACTGATTGAACATAGTATTATATATATCAAATAGCAATATATGCAAAAGTTGTAATGTAACTGTATTGGAAGGATGGGAAAGCAGAAGTAGAGAGCCCTAAACCCTCATTTATCATAACAGGAAGTCAATAAATAATACCTAAACTTGATAACTCAAAAGACAGTGGTTTATATATATTATCTATAAATATAGATAGGAGTTAATGCCAAAATAAACAGCACAAATTTGAAAGCAGTTGCCTCTTCAGTGAGGGAATCTCAACTGGGAAAGTGCAGTGAGTGAGGAGAGAATCCACTGTAATTTGTGCATGAGCCTTTTCCTGTTATTGACTTTTAAAATTACAACAAATTTCAAAAAAAAAAAAAAGCACTTTTTTAAACAGTTAAAAAGTAACAATAGTTCATTACTTTTTTCAGCAACATGCTTGATATGGTTTCAAGCAATGTATAAACTTAAGTGAAGCGTAACTGTAAAGTGATGGGTCCAACTGCCAATCTGTACAAAAGAACATCAGAACACAGACATTAGAGTATCTGAAATACAAGGCAAATTGGTATATTTGTTGTCCTTTCTTCAAACTGACAACTGTGATCCTTTCCTTTAAATTTAGAGGCATTTTACTTGCAAAGGTATCTACAGACTGAAAAACACACGGAACATACTACATGAAAATGTTAACAGACAGCTTAAAGATGAGTTTATCCTCTGTTTTCCTCCTTTGTGGACACTCGGTATACCACACTGATGAAGCGAACTTTAGAAAGAGATCCAGTGCATCTTCTCAATCAGATTTTTGTGTTCAATGAAATTAATTAAAATTGCCTATAACCAGGAAAGATTATTTCCCCCCTAGCTTTACTGAAGTATAATTGACAAAACTCCATATATTTAAAGTATACAATGTGATGATTTGATTTACACACACAATGTGAAGTGGTTAATGAACACATCCCATTACCTTTTTTTGTTATAGTTGTGAGAATGCTTGAGATCCACTCTCAGCAGATGTCAAGTATGTATTATTAATAAAGTATAGTGACCATGCTGTAGTGAAGGTGAAAGTCACTCACTCATGTCTGACTCTTTGCGACCCCATGGACTATATAGTCCATGGAATTCTGCAGGCCAGAATACTGGAGTGGGTAGCCTTACCCTTCTCCAGGGGATCTTCCCAATCCAGGGATCGAACCCAGGTCTCCTGCATTGCAGGCAGATTCTTTACCAACTGAGTGAGAGCCCCAGAATTTATTCATCTTATAATTGAGGGCATTTACCTTCTGACTAGTATCCCCACCATTTCCCTGATGCCCCATTCCCTGGTAACCACCACTCTGTTTCTTTGAGTTCAACTTTATTTAAGACTTCACATATAATTGAGATCATACAGTATGGGTCTTTCTCTGGTTTATTTCACTTAGCTTAAGGTCCTTCTGGTTCATCCACGTGTTGCGAATGGCAGGATTTCCCCATTTCCTTCTTTCTCATGGCTGAATAATGTTCCTATGTGCCTGTGTGTATGCAACTTCTTTATCTGTTCATCCATCACTGATAGACACTTTGTTTTTACACCTTAGTTATTGTACCTATGCTACAATGACCCTGGACGTGTAACTATCTCTTAGAAATACTGATTTCACTTCTTTTGGATATACACCCAGAAATAGGATTCCTGGATCATATGGTACTTCTTTTTTTGAGGAACCTCCATACTGTTTTCTTTAACGGCTATACCAATTTACACCACCGACAGTGTAAAAGGGTTTCAGTTGCATTTTGGCCATATGGAAAAATGCCTTCATTGGATAAATGTCTGTTTAGATCTTTTGACCATTTTTTAATCAGGTTATTTGTTTTTTTGTTGTTGTTTGATACTAACTCCTTATCACCAGTCCATTCTGAAGGAGATCAGCCCTGGGATTTCTTTGGAAGGAATGATGCTAAAGCTGAAACTCCAGTACTTTGGCCACCTCATGCGAAAAGTTGACTCATTGGAAAAGACTGTGATGCTGGGAGGGATTGGGGGCAGGAGGAGAAGAGGACAACAGAGGATGAGACAGCTGGATGGCATCACTGACTCGATGGACGTGAGTCTGAGTGAACTCTGTGAGTTGGTGATGGACAGGAGGCCTGGCGTGCTGTGATTCATGGGGTCGCAAAGAGTTGGACACGACTGAGTGACTGAACTGAACTGAACTCCTTATCAGATAGATGGTTTGCAAATATTTTCTCTCATTCCAAAAGTTGCCTTTCCATTTTGTAGATTGTTTCCTTAGCTGGGCTGAAGTTTTTTAATTTGATGTAGTCCCACTTGTTTATTTTCAGTTTTGTTGCCAGTGTTTTGAGTGTTATACATATGAAATTAGTGCCAAGACCAATATCAAGTAGCTTTCCCCTCATTTTCTTCTAGGACCTCTATGGTTTCAGGTCTTGTATTTAAGTCTTTAATCCATTTCAAGTTAACTTTTGTGCGTGGTGTAAGGTAGGAGTCCAGTTTAATTTTTTTGCATATGGATATGTGTATTTCCCAACAGCATTTCAAACAGACCATCATTTCCCTACTGTGCATTCCTGGCGCCCTTGTCAAAGACTAGGTAACTGTACATGTGTGGGTTTATTTTGGGGCTCTTTATTTCGGTCTGTTGGTCTATTGTGTCTGTTCTCACCCCAGTGTCATACTGCTTTGATTACTGTAGCTTCATAATATAGTTTGAAATCAGGAAATGCGATGCCTCTAGGTTTGTTCCTGCTCAGTAATACTGCAGCTATTTCAAGGTCTTTTGTGGTTCCATATGAATTTTAGGATTGTTTTTTTCTATTTCTGTGAAAAATGCCATTGGAATTTGGATGGGACTATACTGAATCTTTGGATTGCTTTGAGTAGTATAGAATTTTAACAATACTAATTCTTCCAATCCATGAATATGGGTTATCTAGGAAAGAGTACTTCTATTAAAAAAAAAATTTTTTTTTAATATAAATTTATTTATTTTAATTGGAGGCTAATTACTTTACAATATTGTATTGGTTTTGCCATACATCAACATGAATCCGCCACAGGTGCACATGTGTTCCCCATCCTGAACCCCCTGAAAGACTACTTCTAAATCACAACTATCGAATGTAATATACAAAGTAGGATGCCTCCCTCTCACAGAAACTCCCCAGTGGACGGTGCTATCCCCATCTTAACTTTAGGGAACCACCAATGTTTCCACCTCCCCCCATATGTGGTCCAAATGACCTGACCTCCCTCATCACTGTGACCAGTCCAAGACTCAGCCCTTTCTATGCTGAAGTGCTTTGAAACATTCATCTTTACCACAGATGTGGAATTTTTACCCTAAAAAAAGTTTGGCGATTAGCATTCAGAGTACTGTCCAAGGACCCCATTTAAAAGCCATTTACCTAAGCCAAAGAAACTTAGTTTTACTGAGACTGAATTTATCAAGACAAAGTGAACCAATTATAAAAATAATACTTGCTAAATCGGATTGTTTTCAATCAAGCATTTTGCTACACAGAGCTAAACTCTTTGCATATGAGGTTGTTTCTTTTTTTTTTCCTGCTTTGTCTGGCCCTTCCTTGTGTCCAGTGTTCCATGCTTGAAAACACACTTGATGTTTCCTGTCTGTAACTGGAAAAACAATACAGAGCAGGAAGGTACCTCCCACTCGCCATTTTACTCTGGGGGTTGTTTTTTCCTATGCAAGCTGCTGCACAATTTCTCTAGTCATTCAGACAAGGCTTTCATCAGGCACGATTTTTAATTTACTTATCACTTTCTGATAAAGCATAAGATTTCCCTCTTCTAATTCCCAAAGTCTAAAAGCAGCCACACTGTGTGGGCCATAACGTAGTCACCTTTTCCAGAAAAGCTCACGTGAGGAAAAGGGCCAAAGGAAGATTTCCAATTGGCCTTGATAATTTCCACCTCTAACCGTGGACTGATTTCTGGAGGAGTTTCTGCCATCACTACACTCAATCCCAGATGTTGCTAGCATATCATGAACTGCCATTCTACTTCCTGGGGAACAGACATCAGCTTAAAGCACATACCATGGGAGCCATGGACATAAATGCTCAAGTCCACACCTTCAATGCACACTGTGATCTTCCAAGCACTTATCGAGCGTTACTGACCTCATCCCAGCACGACAGAACGCTCCCTGGGGGCGGGGACCAGGTGATCTTGGCATCAACCCTTCCCCAGCACTTCGCTTAGCCCCTGCCTGTCACACAGAAAGCACTTGAATGTGTGTGTACTTAATCGTATTATGACTCTTTGTGACCCAATGAACTGTAGTCTGCCAGGCTCCTCTGTGCCAGGCAAGAATACTGGATTGGGTTGCCATTTCTTCCTCCAGGGGATCTTTCTGACCCAGGGATCAAACCTGCATCTCCTACACTTCAGGTGGATTCTTTACCACTAAGCCATCGCGAAACCCCAAACGCTTAGTGAATATATACTGAATGAATGAATGACAGAGTGACTGTCACAATGACAGAGAAAGAGATGCAATAAAGAATATTCTAGATTTCAAAAGAGATAGCGAGGAAAACACTCAGTCACACTAAGGCAGAAAAACAGCCACACATAAATACAGATTTGCCTTCCACTGTAAAATCCACAATGACTATAATTAAAATGTGATACTTTCTTCTGAAATTCATCTTTCTTTCATGGAAAAAAAAAAAAAAAACCAACAACCGTAAACCATCCCTATGACCAGGGTTCAGCAAACTATGGCCTATAGGTCAAAACACACCAATTCACTGAATATTTTTGTATGGACAGCAAGCTAAAAAGAGTTTCTATTTTTCAGTGGTTGAAAGAACTCAAAAGAGCAATAAACAATATTTTATCACATGTGAAAATTATGAAATTCAGGTTTCGGTGTGCACAAGTCAAGGTTTCTTAGGGCGTGGCCTGGCTGATCTGTTATGTATTATCTATGGTTGCATTCATTACAGCAACAGAACTGAATTGCTGCAACAGAGACCGTGTGGTCTGCAGAGCTCAGAACACCAGCTGGCGGTTCACAGGAAAAGTTTGCTGACCCGGGGGCTGCGGCAGTGATGGTTACAGTGTGTGGTGCAAACCACGCCCACAGGCTTTTGAGAACCACTTTGCAGACTGGTATGTGAGGCTGGTCTGGAGGTGTATTTTCTCCACCTCGTGTTCGAGAAGCAGCTGCTAAAATGAATGTGGGTTGCTGGCTCTGACAATATCGTTCAAAAGTGGAGGCACAGCCCAGGGCTGGTCATGCGGTGACAATGAAAAATCAGAAATTAAGCTTCCGCTCCGCCTACCCACTTCCACCCACCCATGTTCCTCCCAAAACACGTATTATAACAATGATTTTCTCCTCGATTTCTGCTTGTAAACAGATTGCAGGATGAGAAATAAATACAATTGTCTGGTCAGGCATCTCACTTTTTCTGGAAAGACTGGATAATAAATATTTTAGGCTTGCAGGCCACATCGTCTCTGCTGCAATTACTCAGCACTGCCATGTAACACAAAAGCAGCCAGGGACAACATAAAAATGAATGAACCCGGCTGGGTTCCAATAAACTTTATTTATGGACACTGAAATTTGAATTCACACAATCTTCATATGTCAGGAAATATTATTCTTCTTTTGATTTTTTTTCAACCATTTAAATATGCAAAAACCATCGTGAGCCTGCTGCAGCTGGATTTGGTCCACAGGCCACAGTTTGCTGACTCCTGATCCATGTACAAGTGAAATACGGTTTCCCATGAAACTCCAATCCTTTTTAATCGCTTCCAAATTCTTCTGACTTTGAAGGGGGATTTCTGCACTTTCCCAACTTGCATTTCAGACACTGGCTTTTCAGGACACCATTAGATTATTCCTCTTTGGTCCCTTCAGCCACTCTGAGGGCTCATCTTTCTACTCACCCAGTACCCTCTCTACCCAGGGATGCAAATCAGTGGTACGGGAGCCAGAACTATCATCTAACATTGAGGGCTTCCATTGCCTCCAAGATCACAGTGCTGCCATTTTTTGGTTTAGAAATTCACAAGAGATCCGAGTTCTGTAGGTTTTTCACTTACACTTTCACTTTGATACGCCAATTAAAGGCGGTGGGGGGAAGAAATGGGACATGGAGAGAAGTTTTAATAAACTGATTTTAAATTCTGATTGTCTGCAAATACCTAAACCCATCTTTGATGAACAAGATAAACTCTGATCAATCTTTTGAGGATTCTCAATATCATACGTGGGGCAACAGCACCTCATGGTCACTGCATGCACCGGAATTCATATTCTCAGAGGAATTACAGCAGCCAGACCCACGGCTAAGTGGTCTATTTCATTCTGCTGGGAACTAGATTTTGTGCAACGCTGTCATCTCCTGTTACAAGTGTTTACAAAATCCCCTTGAGCCTGGGCTCTGAGTTTGGGCTCACTCATCTGATTTCACAGTGAGTCAGGGGACTACTGAGTGAGTTTTTCCTGTTTTATCTCATTAGATTAGCTGTCTTCTTAAGTTCCTGGGAAGGAATTGCAGATCTACCTAATTGGATTTCAAAAATAAAGGCCCCTCTGACACTTTATAAATGAATCAATTTGCAACACATTCCACAAAGTAATTTTAAAAGCCTTAAAGGAGCATTTATAGAACTCTAAAGGGATAGTATGGAGGAAAAAAATCTCCATACATAATGCTGAAAAGAAACTGGGTACTAATCGGCTATACCTCAATACAAAATAAAAAGTTTAAAGAAATCAGAGGGAAAATGATTAAGGAGAATTTTGGTAATAGTACGGGCAACAAACATCTCATAGTTCTCTACTTTGATTTGTTTCCCCAAATGATGGGATTTTACCTACATATTTACAGCTGCTCTAAGTAATATATACATTTTTTTTTTTTTACTTTAAATAACAACAAACCCTATAAATCTTAACTGAATCTCTGTAATATTATTTGAATTTGAATCAATGACCGAGCTGAATTGTTACATTTTAAAATACGTTGAATTGAGTTTTATCATTTTCCTACATACATAAGCTTGTCCTGCAGCTTTTTGCTTGGTCAGTTGGGTTTTTCGCCCCTCTGGCACCTGGAATGGAATCTATTTGCCATCCCTGCTCTAACCATGAGATCAGCCTAAAAGCTCCACCGAGGACTTCTGCTTATGGCAAAGTGAGAAAGAAAGTTCATGGCCACCAGCACACTGTCCGACTCCTTTCAGTGGTCGGGCGTCCAAGTGCCTCCCTCCCAGGCCTGCTCTAGTCACTCACAGTACCTGCTCGTGCCTGGGGGCACCTGAGTTTGCCATCTCAAAACTTCCTCTCAAAGCTTCCTCAAACAGGTAAAAAATACGTGAGGAATATTTTGCAAACACTGCAAACAGTGCAAGCGGAGCGGAGGCCTCTGGTGGGAAGCGAGGAGGAGGACCAGGAAGCAGGGGTCGGGTCTTGCTCACTGCCAAGCAAGGCAAGAGGCCAGCAGCAACTGCGAAGCCACGCAAAAAATCTAAATCAAAGTGCCAAAGGCAAAGCCACACAAAGTCAAGGGCTCAGCTCTGACTCAGGGCCGGGCCGCTGGTGGAGGCACTCCGCGTCTGAAGACAGGTTGTGCTGGCTCCCGTCCGAAGGCTTCTTCCTAAGTCAGCACATTTGGACTTTGGAAAGCATGTTCCCATAGAAAGCAGGTTATAAATGATCATTACGTTCTCAGCCCAGCTTAGACGGACCTACTTCGCTTACAGCTTATCTAAACGACAGCCCTCGTGGGCGGGCGTTGGCTGAACCCAGGGAACAGCAGTAAAAGAAAGAAAAACCAGGAGATAACTGCGGTTCTCAACCATGGCTACACATTACAATTCTTTCAGAATAATGCAGGGGGCTTTTGAAATAATGCAAGCAATTCTGTCTACATAAAATGACCAGAAAAAGCAAATCTAGAGAGGCAGAAAGACGCCCAGTGGCCACCCGAAGGTAAGGGTGGAAATGTGGATTAGCCAGAGAAGGGAACGAGGGAATCTTCCTGGGCGATGCCACTGTTCTAAAAGCAGATGGTGGTGATGGTTACCCGACTTTGCAGATTTGCTAAAAATCATCAAATTGGATACTTAAGATGAGTGATGGGTGAATTTTATGACATACAAAGTGTATTTCAGATTTCCCTGGTGGTCCATTGGTTAAGAATTCACTTGCCAATCAATGCAAGGGACATGGGTTCAATCCCTGGTCCAGGAAGATCCTCCATGCCTCAGAGCAAATGCTACAATGGCTGAAGCCCTAGAACCCATGTTCCTCAACAAGAGAAGTCGCCACAATGAACCCTGAGCACCGCAACTAGAGAAAGCCTTTTCGCAGCAACAAAGACCCAGAGAAGCCAAAAAAAAAAAAAAAGAGTTTATCTCAATGAAGTTGTTTTAAAAAAAAGAATAATAGCTGGACCCCAAACCAGAAAGGTTAAATCAGAACTTTGAAGGGTGGGGCCTGGCATTTTTTTTTAAAGCTCCCAGCCCACCCCAAAGTGTAGCCAGGGCTGAGAACCCCTATATTAGACAGTCTGAGGCGGTAGCAGAGGAAGTACTGGGATATGGTGAAGAGAGGGACCCGCAGTAAATGTAGACAGAGGGGAGAGCCCACAGTGTTCCTGGATAACAGCCCAGAGACACCCTCCTTCGAGGTCAAGACCATTCAGGATGTGGTCTGATAGGAATGACTCACAACTGGGTCCACGCTCTTCCTTCTCAGGCAGAGTTCGCTGAGGGACAAGAAACTAATGGATGGCAGATTCTAAGTTGCATTTTAAGTTTCAAGGTTAAGGAGACATAGCACGACAAGAGCTGCGAGTCAGGGCTCTGGAGTCAGACAGACCTGACTTTGAATCCCAGTGTTGTGGTCAGCTATCAGCTAAGCTGCAGGGCTTTCCTGGTGGCTCAGAAGGTAAAGAATCTGCTTGCAGTGCAGGAGACCCAGGTTTGATCCCTGGGTTGGGAAAACCCCCTGGAGGAGGGAATGGCCACCTACTCCAGTATTCTTGCCTGGAGAATTCCATGGACAGAGGAGCCTGGAGGGCTACAGTCCATGGGATCGCAAAGAGTCACGACCGAGCAATTAACACACACAAGCTGCAGACAGGAGGCTCCACTTCCTCCACTGTAAAATGGGAATAATCCTAAAAGCTTCAAATAGGAATAACCATAATACTGTCACTTTAGTGGATATTTAGAAATGCCATTTATCTCATTTGACTTCTCTCTCATAAACTGGGTCTCTGGCACTGAGTTCATGGAATGCTACTCGTTCTGAGAATTAAAGCAAACAACCACCACCAGCAGATAAAACCAAGACAGTCCATCTAATAAAAAGCTTTCCGTAGTCATCAAGCTGTTGTAGCTCTTCCTGGGAGAAGTCACGGCTGAGCCCAGACCACACAAAGACAAAAAGCTATGTCACACACAGCGGGAGCAGGGCAGGCTGGTCATTTGCAACAAAGGCTTGGTTGTGATAATGCTGTGTGGGCTGCAGGCCACCAAAGAGAAGCACAGGCACAGAATACGCAGAAACTTAGAGATCAGATATGTGGTGAGTTAGCAAAACCCTCATCAAAGGATCAACGTCTTAAGTGGCTGAGCTTCACAGGACGGTAATGAGGCTGTAAACATGCCAGAGTCGGTGGCTCTCAAGTGTGAGCTCACAGAAGGGCCGAGGAACTCTGCAGATAGAAACCCCCTGAAGAAGGACCTGCCACAAGGTGTCTCTGATCTTGATTCATTCAGCCTGTATTCACGGAGCTCTCTCTAAATGTCAAGAACTGGGCAGGGAAGACAGGAGAGAGATACACCGCAGTCTCCACCCTTGGGGAGCTGATGGGAAAGACAGAAAAGAAAACAGGTTCGCATGGAGCTGCAGGAGCACAGAGAGAAGCGTAATGGACTGTGCGGCCAGGGGAGGTTTTACAGGGAAGCCATCCAAGAAGTTCTCAGATAAGACGGAACATCCGAACGGCGTGGGGGAAGGGATCTGGAGAGGGTGCTGCACTGGGGCACAGAGCCCTGGGGGCGGGGACCTGGCTGACACAGAGGCTCTGCCTGCTAAGGAAGCAGAGGGCAAAGGCGAGCCACTGATGGCGTCTCGGCAATGGAGTAGCAAGACGAAGCCCAGGTCTGAACTTTAGAATGACCACTCTGACAGCAGGACGCAGGTAGGAAGAGCACCTGGAGGACCCCAGACATCATCCAGGAGACGGGATAAGAAGAGAGATCCACCCCTCACAGTCTCATGCCAGCCAATGACACGCCGCTATTTTAACAGAAATAATAGGGCAGAATTTATAAACTATAAACTCATGGCTTCAAAAACACGTTTTAAAAGTTCCAGAAAAATGTATAAAGGATGGAGCTCTCTCGGCTCAAGAAATAAATCAAATGCTGACACTAAAATTCATGGATTGGACTTCCCTGGTGGTACTGTGGATAAGAATAGGCCTGCCAATCAGGGACGTGGGTTCGATCCCTGGTCCAGGAAGATTCTATGTGCCATGGAGCTGCTAAGCCTGTGCACCACAGCTACTGGAGCCCAGGTGCTCTAAAGCCCACAGGCCACAACTACTGACCCTGCGTGCTGCAAATACTGAATCGGATATGCCTAGCGCCTGTGCTCCACCATGAGAGGTCACCACAGTGACAAGCCCGTGCACCGCAGAGCGCGCAGCCCCTGCTCTCCTTTTAGAGAAAAGCCTGCACAGCAACGAAGACCCAGTGCAACCCCCCCCAAAATAAATACAATAAAATTCATGAATTATAACCTGTTTAAACCACCGTATTTCCAACATTAAATTAAGACTTGGCATCTATTCCTTCTTTTTTTAAAAAAAAAATGAAAGCACTTTCACATATATTATTTCAGTTTCTTATATTACACATACTCTTATGGGGTAATTTTTATTATCCCTGTTTCATGGATGTGGCAAACATCCATTAAATAAATTACAGAATGAAACAAAACTCTTTGGACCCTCAGAAAGAGAGCAATTTCAAGATCATTAACCAAAGTTGAGTCTCTCTGAATTAATTTTCATGCTAGGTGCTGGTCCTAGCTTCACCACAAACTAACCGTATGATCCAAAAATATATCCTTTACCTTCCTGTATCTCACTTTATTTATATTTGCATCAATGATCTTACACAATTTTTAAAAGCCACAATAAAGCAGCAAATGAGAGGATATTTTGAAACCTGTAAAACCGTGCTTTGCAAATTGAGGATTGCATCTCTATAAACAACAATCAAAATTTTTTTAAAAGCAGGGAATACTGAGAATCTGGGTAAGTGTGGACCCTCTAGGTTTCTACAAGGAATGCACATCACAGATGTAGCACAGAAAGTTCCATGATTAGTGTGGTGCACAAGATGAAGGGGAAACAAAATTCACCTGGAAAAATGGGGTGAGGCTGCTTTTGAGGGACGACGGATAGATTCTGGGTGGAGAACACCATCAATCTTCACTTGCCCTTTTCTAAAGGTCAAAGGGAAGAGTGTTCCAACACCACAGCTTGATGGATGAACGGATGCTGTGGATGACTCGAAACAGAAAATGGATATTTTCAAAAGAGGCTTTTACCCAAATGAAATGTTAACTGAGTGGAGCTTGCAGCCCAACACTGAGTTGCTGTCATGTATATTTTGCCACTAACCTTCCCAAGTGGTTAGTCACTGAACAAATATTTGTTGGGTTCCCTTCCAAGGGCCATCACAAGTAAGAGAGACAGCCCCTGCCCTGACAAGCTGGAGGACTATCAAGGAAAATACATGATGACTCCCTGTGCAGTGAGTGCTTCAATGGGGAGCCCAGGACCCTCTAAGAGGGGTAGTTGTCCGTTATTATCACCATAGTTAACATTTGCTGAACTCATACCGTGTGCTTAGCACGGTTCCAGGTGCTTCTAAGAATTAGAAGGGATTCCTGGGATTTCCCCAGTGGTCCAGTGGCTAAGATTCCAAGCTCCTGATGCAGGGGACCTAAGTTTGATCCCTGGTTGGGGAACTAAGATCCCACATGCTGCAACTCAGAGTTCGCATGCCACAACCAAGCTTTGGCATACTCAAATAAATAAATAAAATATTTTTTTTTAAAAAGAATTAATCCCTTAAGGCACACAATAACATCATGGGGTGAGTAGTATTGATATCATCTTCATGTTACAGATAAGGAAACTGAGGAACAGAGAAGTGACTTGCTCAAGGTTTTCACAGCTAAGCTCTGAATCTGGGCAATTTTATTCCAGAGATCCTGTTCTTAATGTCTGTGTTCCAGGTGCTTTACATATAGTAACTCATTTGATCCTCAAGATAATGATGAGATCAATCCTGGTATTACATACATCTTACAGATGAGAAACCTAGGCACAGAGAAGTTAATTAACTTGCCAATGGTTACAGAGCAAAGAGAGGGCATCTAAAGCAGACCAAAGACACCAGAAAGGTTTTCTGAAACTAGTGATGGCTTTTGCGGCCATCACTGGGTGAACTGGACTTTGAAGCATGGGTGTTGGATAGAGAACAAGGGGACAGTGAGGCAGTGAGGGACAGAGGTAAGAGAGACAGCATGAGAGGGAACAGACACATGGTGATACAGGTAGGAGAGAATCCCCTCTGGCTCAGATGCACAGACCTGCTGTAGTCTGAGGGCAAAGCAGGAGAACTAGAGAAACCTTCCAGGACTCTGGGCCTCACACAGAGCGAGAGGTAGAGGCAGTCCACCACTTAGGGAAGGGGTGGGAGAGCTGGCACCTCCCACTCCAGGCTGCCCAAGGCACAAGTATGCAGAGCCTGCTTAAGGGCAGGGGAGAGCAGAGAACCTGCAGGACTTTGGGCCATAACATGAGTATCAGGCAGTGGTCCTCAACCACAGGGAGGGAACCACAGGGAGGGACAGGAGAGCTGACAAAAGCTCTCTTGATGCAGGCACACAAGTCCTACTAAACAGGATAAGCAAGAAAATTGAGCTAAAAGAGCCCTGACAGAGGGAAAATTTTCAACCTGCCTTTGAAGAAGTTGAAGCCTGTGCCTGGAGTCACACAACAGACTAGACTGATTTGAGTCCTCACAAAAATGGCCTGACAGAAGAGGCACATGCTCTCCGTTTCTACACATATCTGGAATTCAATCAAAACTTAACCACAGGAAAGAAACAGAAGACATGCATAATTAAGATGTGATAGAGTCAACAGAACAAGATCCAAAGATAGCCAAGATGTTGGAATTACCTTGCAGGGACTTTAGAACAACTATGATAAAAATATTAAAGGAGCTAATGGAAAAGGCATGCATAGATGAGGGATTTTAGAGGCGATTTGGAAAATGAAACTAATTATCCAAGCTAAGATGTAAAGTATCTAAAGCCTATGGGGCAATATCAGTCTCTCACATATGTAACTATACAGTGCTCAAGGGAAAAAAGAAAGAACATAAGGCAGAAGAAATGGTTGAACAAACAGTGGCTGAAAAGCTTCCAATTTAATGAACAATATCAAACCAGCAACCCAAGCTCAGAGAACTCTTAGTGGGATAAATACAAAGGAAAACACACCTAAAAAAAACAAGGTCATAAATTCTCTGGTGGTGCAGTGGATAGGAATCCACTTGTCCACGCAGGGGACACAGGTTTGAACTCTGATCTGGGAAGATTACACATGCTGTGGAACAACTAAGCTCATGCACTGTAACTACTGAACCTGTGCTCTAGAGCCCGAGAGTAGCAATTTCTGAGCCCGCATGCCGCCACTGCTGAAGCCTATGCAACCTAGAGCCTGTACTCCACAACAACAGAAGCCACTCCAATGAGAAGTCCAAGCACTGCAGTGAAGAGTAGATCCTGGTTGCTGCAACTAGAGAAAGTCTGAACACCACAATGAAGACCCAGTGCAACCAGAAATAAATGAATAAATAAAAATAATTTTTTTTTTAAAGATTAAGGTCAGAGACTTCCTTTGTGGTCCAGGGGTTAAGCACCTGTACTTCCAATGCAGGGGGCACAGGTTTGATCCTTGGTCTGAGAACTAAGATTCCCCCATGCTGCACGGTGTGGCCAAACTAAAAACAAAAAAATCTAAAAAAAGAAAGATCAAGGTCAAATCGTTAAAACTCAAGGATAAAGAGAAAATCTTAAAAAGCAGAGAGGAAAAAGAAGAAGCAAACAGAAGGGGACTGCACAGACAAGGGCACAACAAGAATGACAACTGACTTGTCATCAGAAACACTAGGACCAGATGACAACGGAATAACATCTTTAAAGTGGCGAGAGCAAAAAAGTCAACCAGTGATTCCACATCAAATGAAAATTTCCCTCAAAGATGAAGGCGAAATAAAGACATTATTAGAGAGACAAAGGTTAAAAAGCTTTCATCTTCTGAAGACCTCACACAACACTGCAGTGGGCAGGACCGGGGAGATGGAGAGAGTGTAGGCATAAGACATCCCTGCTCATCCAGTCTGGACTGCAGAAAGCTCTGAGCTCTTACTTCCCACGCCAAGTCCCATTAGTCATGGCTGCCTGTAGCCTGGATCAGAGAGACACTATGAGCCTGTACCCAAACTCCCTGGGAAAGAGAACCAGACAGACTGACAGTGACACAGTGGCAGAGAGATGGGCCAGTCATTCTAACCATGGATATGTTTGCCCCAGGCATTCAATGTCAAATTTAATGTCACACCCTAGTTTCTCCATGCAGGCAGATTAGGCACAGTGAAATGTTAAGAGATTTCATCTACTTTCTAGTAAAGTATTAGAGGACAGTTTAACACAAAGAAGACTGCCAGTTTTTAGCTTTCAGATTTTAACTGCTCACATCTCTGAAGTCTTAGGAGATAAAGTAAAACTTTGGGCTCCAAGTGTGCTAGGCAATTTCGAGTTGACTTCTCAACCTTGGCACCACTAGCGTTTTGGTCTAGATAATTCCTTCTTGCTGGGGGTGCTGTCCTGGGCAGCAGAACGTTAACAGTGGCCCTGGATCCTTCAGCTTAGAAGCCGGTGGGAGTGTATCCCCTTTACCCCAGAGATGAAAACCAAAATCATCTAGGTATATTGCCAAACGTTGGGGTCGGGGGCAAAACTGCCCTCAGTTTTGGTTAATAGAAAGCACCTTGACGGCTGTCAGAAAGGCAGAAGCATGGCATTCTTTCAGTGTGAACATCAATGTAATTTACCCACATGAATGGGATGGGAGGTTGAAGGAAGACAGAGCATACTTCTCTAATTTTGTAAGGACCTAGTAAATAACTCTATTTTTGTTTTATTAGTATTATCCCTGATGATGTATCTGGGGGAGTCCTGTACTCTGGAAAATAAAAGAACATAGAAACTTCCTTTACTTCTTCTCTGAAGACTACTTCTTTAGTCCCTTGAGAAACATTTTATGAAATGGTGACAGCACTGTATTGTTTTTTTTTAACTTCCAAGAACTCTGTATCTTTTTGTAGCCACCCCCTCTTTTTTTTTTTTTTTTAAGTGGAGGTAATATCTTTTCTGGGGACTTTTCTTACAAACTATGGTTCTGCCTTGGACAACGAATGAGCAAATAAAACTGCACTTGCTTTAGTCATCTGTAGAGCTACCTGCTACTCAAAAAGTCACTTGGGACTTTTTTTCAACGGCTTACAGTAACTTATTTTTTAATTAAAAAAAATATTTTTTAATATCTCTTCTAACATTTCAATAGATTTTAATGGGAGAGAAGAAATAAACATGTATTTAGCCAATCATCTTAAATGAAACCATCTCTAATAATGTCTTAAGTTCCTCTCCTCAGCAGAGAATTTTCCTACCATGGATGATTTCAGGAAGCTACTAGAGGGGACGACAGTCCAATTCGCTGTGCTGTAATATGTTATTATGATAGCTATGTCCCTAAGAATTTATAAAAATTCCTGATTAAAAAATCAGCAGATCAAAAGGCAGAGAGAGAGCAATCCAAATGGAGCACATTGAGAGAGCAGAGGAATTTCTACGGCATCACAGGGCTAATCTGGTATTTTATCACATCTGGATATCATTCAAACAGGAAGCTAATCTTTCCTTACCACTACAAATGCTCTTATAAGTGAGAACACCTTACACATGCATACCTCCTTTGCCACCTATAACTTTGAAAGGAGAATAGAAAAACACTCACAAAAGTATTGATTTCAGAAGGTATCCCCTCACACACCCCCAGCTCCTTGTGGGTAGATGAGGGGACTAAGTTTGCAAGGGCTCAAGGCCCCATCCACCACCTAAGAGTTGTGTAAGTACAAGGTTTCTTCACATTTCTGGGCCTCTGTTTCCTCATGTGGAAAAATGGAAATTGTTGTTTAGTTGCTCAGTCATTTCCACGTCTTTGGCAACCTCATGAACTGTAGCCCGCGGGGCTCCTCTGTCCATGGGATTTCCCAGCAAGACTACTGGAGTGGGTTGCCATTTCCTTCTCCAGAGGATCTTCCCGACCCAGGGATCGAACCCATGTCTCCTGCATTGGCAGGCGGATTCTTCATCACTGAGCCACCCGGGAAACCCCCAAACAGAGATACTGAATTTCGAAGTTAGAGACCTGAAAGGATTGAAAGAGATCATACATGTGAGGTGCTAATTCCTAGAATGCCCCTCTCACAGGGTTTCAGTTACTGTTTCATCACAGGATGTTGAGAGTATAGCCTCTGGAGACAGACTTACAAGCTCTGTGGTCTCAGACAAGGTACTGAATCTCTGTTTTCTCACCTATAAAAGGAGATAATCCGATACAATTGTGCTGGGTATTAAGTGAGTCGGTACATAACTAGCACTTGGAATCGTGCCTGGTATACAGTAAGCACCCAAATAAATGTAAGCTACCGTTATTACAATGATTTTTCTTTGGAAGGATATTTCTGGCAACCGTGTGGAAAATGACTGAGGGGGAGACACACTGGAGAGAGACCCACATATATGAGATCCAAGTAAGGGAAGAGGAGGGTCCAGACCCCAAGTAAGAAAGCAGTGGGCAGGGCTTCCCTGGTGATCCAGTGGTTACGAAACTGCCTTGCGATGAAGGGGACACCAGTTCAATCCTTGGCCAGGAAGCTCCCACGCTGTGGGACAGCTAAGCCCGTGCGCCAAAACTACCAAGCCTGTGTGCTGCAACTACTGAAGCCCGTGAGCTACAGTCTGTGCTTAGCTACGGGAGAAGCCACTGCAGCAGAAGCCTGTGCACCACAACTACAGAAAGCCCACACGCAGCAACGAAGGCCCGGCACAACCAAAAAATGTTTAAACAAGGGGGGAGAAAAAAAAGAAAGCAGTGGGCAGGCAGAGGACAGGACGGGAGTTTTTACAGAGGGACAGTGATCAGGTCCTGGTGATGTGATGTGGATGGGAAGCGAGAAGGAAGAGCCTAGAGTGATCGCCAAGTTTCTGTCTTGAGTGGCTGACTGGATAACAAGGCTCTTCACCTAGAGAGGAGATTTGGAAGGATCTGCAGGTCAGTGCGATGAGGGCAGCTCCAGAAATGCCGAGTTTCAGGGTTCTGCTGAACGCTCAGGTGGAGCCGTCCTGTGTGTTTTTTGATGGATGTATGTATGGTTTGATGCATGTGTGGTTTTTTGTTGTATGGTTCTGAAGCACAGAAGAGGCGTCTGGAGGGGGGAGTTCAGATCATGCTGTAAGGACGAGCAGAAACATGGATTTAGGGGAGTTCGCTCCAAATCCTATAGAGAAGATGGGAAGATGGAGGCTGAGGACGGAAGGCTTGTGATCACAACAGAAGAGGAGCCAAGGCAGGGAGCAGAAGGCGAGTCCCCCGGGAGGGGCGGGGAGGGAAGCGAGGCTGAGAGACTGGTTAAAAATGCAAACGGTGGCAGAGAGGACAGGAAAGTATGAGGAGAATGGTTCCTGGAAGCCAAGATGCAGGGTGGAGGGGGGAGAGGCAAAGCTTTCTCAGAAAGCGGAGAGAAACCTGAACACAGTCAGCAGTCAAGAAGAAAGAGCCAACGAAGGGAGGGAGACCTGAAGATGCAGAAGAGACTGGGGAAGACCGATGAAGAAAGGCCCCTGCAGTGGGCAGAGGAGAAGCAAGGACGAGTGTG
>NW_011494644.1:7489641-7493278 GCF_000754665.1 Bison bison bison
TGTCTGGAGCCGGGTGGAGTAGGTTTGAGGAAAGTAAAAAGTCTGGCGAAGACACTTAGGAAAATGGGATGGGAAACTCGGCCAAGGATAGGAAAGCAGTATGAAAAGCCCGGCGGAGCTCGGAGGCCATAAACTTTTGGCAGCCCTGACCTGCACAATTGGATGGTCTTTCTGGACCGCGCCCTGCATCCCAGGTATTGGAGTGAAGCTGCCAAGAAGATAAAGGCGTCAGGCTGCTGGGCTGCACAACAGGCCAAAGGAAAAGGCCGGCTGAACAGAGTTCTGAAAGCGGTATCAAAGGGAGGCCACCAGGGTGACTGAGGTTGGAGGAGGAAGGGGGCTTCAACGAGGGCCGGAGGAACTGGATTACAGAGAAATCTGAGAGTACGAGACTTCAGTCAGGTGGCAGACAGAGAATCTGGGGCTAAGACTTTGGAAGTAGATCTTTCTCTTTTTAAAAATTTTTATTTTATATTGGACTATGGTTGATTTACAATGTTGAGATAGTTTTGGGTGTACAGCAAAGTGATTCGGTTATACATATTTTTTTAATTTAAATGTATTTAATTGGAGGCTAATTACTTTACAATATTGTATTGGTTTTGCCATACATCAACATGAATCCGCCATGGGTGTACACGTGCTCCCCATCCTGAATCCCCCTCCCACCTATATACTGCTCCTTTTCAAATTCTTTCCCTATTTAGGTGATTACAGACTATTAAGCAGAGTTCCCTGTGCTATATAGTAGGTCCTTGCTGGTTAGACCTATTTTATTTTTTTAACGAATGTATTTTCTTTTTTTAAAAAATATTTTATTTATCTTCATTCATTTGGCCGCACAACGTCTCAGTTGTGGCATGTGAGATCTTTAGCTGTGGCATGTGGGATCTAGTTCCCTGACCAGGGAAGGAACCAGGGCCCCTGCATTGGGAGCGTGGAATCTTAGCCACTGGACCGCCAGGAAAGTCCCATGGTTATCTATTTTAAATATAGTAGTGTGTATATGTCAATTCCAGAGTCTCGATTTATCCTTCCTCCCCTACATGGAAGTGGTTCTTAAACACAATGGCAAATTTCTCTCTGGAAAAGAAAGCCACTCTGCACTTCTACCAGCAGTGCGTGACACAGCCTTCCTCCCCTCTCCCAAGGCAGCAGTACAGCATGAGTTTCAACTCTGCCAATTTGGTCAATGAAAAATGGAGTCTCAAAGCGCTGTGGGGCTTCTTCAGTTCCTTGAATTCTGGGGAGTCTCACACATTTGCTGCTCATCTGTACTTCCTCTGTGACTTTCTGCTCATGGTATTTGCTTATGGCAGTGAAAGTGAAAAGTGAAAGTGTTAGCTGCTCAGTCATGTCTGACTCTTTGTGACTCCATGGGCTGTGGCCCGCCAGGCTCCTCTGTCCATGGGATTCTCCAGGCAAGAATACTGGAGTGGGTAGCCATTCCCTTCTCCAGGGGAACTTCCCAACCCAGGACTCAAACACTAGTCTCCTGCATTGCAAGTGGATTCTTTACTGCCTGAGACACCAAAGAAGCCCCAGTAGAGTTCTCTACAATGATTGGTAAGAACGCTTTATACGTTAAGGATATTAACCCTCTGTTGTAGCTGCTCTTGATTTTTCACAGTTACTCATTCACCATAATTTTAATTATGATCTATGATAGACAGAATTTTAGTTATGTGGCTAAATCTAAAGGCTATCTTTTATTGTTCATTCTCTGCATTTGTAAGGCAGAGCATGAAGTTCTTTTCATATTTCCTTCTATTCATTTTATGGTTTTATTTTTTACACAAAACTCTTAATCCATTTGGGATTTATCTTGGCATGGAGTGGCGAGGTGGGATCTCACCTGACTCTTTTCCCCAGTACTAACTTGCTGTCTCAGACTGTTTCCTTACTGTCTTATAGCGTCTCCTTATCACCTGCCAACTTCCTAAACACACCCAGGCTTGTTCTCTGGCGGACAACTGTGGAAACACAGTAGGGAGGCTGACGCGGCCAAGGTCAGAGAGACAGAGCTGGCTAGTGAGCGGCACAGAGAGGATCTCGCGTTCACCTCCTACCATACCCCCACTGCCCTAAAGCAATGTCAGCTTCCTCATGCCCTCATCTACAAGTTTAAAAAACAACTAAATTAACAACCTGCCCAACAAGCTGATTTATATTAAGGGGCAGTAATTTGATGTGCTCATCAAATCTCATCAATTAGAGAACCAGATTTCTGCTTTTGGCAGGGGAGGGCTCTCAGAGAGACCTCGAGTGTGTATTTTGGAGACCAGCAGAACAATAGACAGATGTGTGAGGGACCCATCTGTACATTAAGACCAGGTCACAGCCTGGAAACTGCAGCCCAGCATCTCTCTGATCACCAGTAGGCTTCCTGAGCTGAAGACCATATAAATGGGTTTCCTTTAATCCTGGGGTTCTTGTCCATAGGCTTGAAGATGTCTGGGAAGTCCATGAAATTATATACAAGTGTGTATTTGTGGAGATTTTTTTTCTGGGGAGAGGATTGTTAAAACATTCATCAAAATCTGTGGGTTAGCAAATCTGTTCTTAAACACTATTCTAAGATTCAAAGACTACAATTAAGTCCGTTGATCCGTGACCTATTGACCACTTGACAAGTTCTATGAACATATCATCACATATGCTCCATTTAAACTCCTCTCATCAAAGGGAGAAGGCAATGGCACCCCACTCCAGTACTCTTGCCTGGAAAATCCCATGGACGGAGGAAGCCTGCTACAGTTCATGGGGTCACTAAGAGTCAGACACGACTGAGCGACTTCACTTTCACGTTTCACTTTCATGCATTGGAGAAGGAAATGGCAACCCACTCCAGAGTTCTTGCCTGGAGAATCCCAGGGACTCGGGAGCCTAGTGGGCTGCCGTCTATGGGGTCGCACAGAGTCAGACACGACTGAAGTGACTTAGCAGCAGCAGCAGCAGCAGCAAAGGGAACCCTTTTGCACTGTTGGTGGGAATGTAAACTGATACAACCACGATGAAGAACAGAATGGACATTTCTTTAAAAACTAGGAATAAAAAACTACCATATGACCCAGCCATCCCATTACTGGGCATGTACTGAGAAAACCATAATTGAAAAGTCACATGTACCCTTATGTTCACTGCAGCACTATTTACAAGAGCCAGGACATGGAAGCAACCTAGATGTCTGTCAACAGATGAATGGATAAAGAAGTTGTGGCACATAAGTGCAATGGAATATTACTCTGCCATAAAAAAGAAAGAATTTGAATCAATTCTAGTGAGGTAGATGAAGCTAGAGCCTGTTATACAAACTGAAATAAGTTAGAAAGAGAAAAATATCAAATATTGATGCATATATATGGAATCTAGAAAAATCATACTGATGAATCTATATGCAGGGCAGGAATAAAGACGCAGATGTAGAGAACAGGCTTATGGACATAGTAGGGGCAGGAGAGGATGGGACAAATTGGGAGAGTAGCATTGAAATATATGCATTACCATATGTAAACCAGATGGCTAGTGGGATGTTGCTGTATAACACAGGGAGCTCAGCCTGGTGCTCTGAGACAACCTAGAGGGGTGGGCTGGGCTGGGGGCTGGGAGGGAGGTTCCAGAGGGAGAGAAACATGTA
>NW_011494644.1:7493378-7495254 GCF_000754665.1 Bison bison bison
GGCAACCCACTCCAGTGTTCTTGCCTGGAGAATCCCAGGGACAGGGGAGCCTGGTGGGCTGCCGTCTATGGGGTCACACAGAGTCGGACATGACTGAAGCGACTTAGCAGCAGCATTCCTTATCATGTTTCTGGAATGCCCATTAGAGGTGCAATCACATGCCCTTTATACGATATTGCTATAAACAATTATACAGCTAAACATTATTTTGGGGAGTCTAACTAATTAAATAAGGAAAGAAAAAGAAATCATTAAAATAATACCAAAAGAAATAGAAACAAACACAGATAATATTATATATACAGAAAAGTCAAAGAAGTAACAAAATTATCAACTGTAGCTAGAGAAGCTGTAAAGTATATGCAAACATCAACATGACCCATGCTTACCAATTACACTAATCAGGCACTATTGTCAACAAGAACTATTGCAACAAAATATTTAGGAAGCACAGAAAAGCTCTGGGTCCATAAAGAGATGTGTCATGCTCACGCTGTAAAGATATCAATTCTCCCCAGGTCTAGCTCACAGGTTTCCTAGACCACAATTCCTGGGTTTTAGTTATTTCTGTCTCCTCAGGATCTAGCCCATAGCAGGCACCCAATAAATATTGTTTGGATAAGTGAGGGAGCTCCGTATCAATCAAAATCCTAAATGAATTTTTCTAGGAACTAGAAAAGTGATACCGAAATTCATTTTTAGACAGAAACAGGAAAGAATACCTGAAAAAGAAGAGCTCATGGAAACCATATGTACCAGATTCAAAACGTGCTACCGATCAACAGTTAGTAAAACTGGTGTGCACATACATACAGGCACACTAAAGCCATAAATCAGTGGAAGAGAAAGCACAGTCAAAAAAGTAGATCCATGAATTATATGTTTTAAAAAAAGAGAGAAGTATTGTAAAACACTGGAAAAGCCACGTATCATGGTGTTACCTATTTCTGTAAGTAACATCTAACTGTACACCTCTTCCCTTCACCTCACACATCATACTGTTAAATGTGTTTTCAAGTCAATTGCCAGTGCCCTTGTCTTAGCTCTGGCCACAACCACTTCCCTCAGTCTGTTCCAGAGCTTCCTAGCTAGCCTCCTTTCACCTTCTCCTCTTTCCCTTCCTCTACCTGCTGCCAGAATTGTCTTCCTAAAGAAAACCGACTTAATTTTCTCAACCTTCTGCATGTCAGGGCTCCCCAGATCCACTGCAATGGTCCCCGAAGCTGGAACAGAAGTCTTTCTAATGATGGTCTTCCACAGAGGAGAACAAAAGCCAGTCAATACTACCTGACTTCAAAAAGTTGGGTGTTAGTGGTCATGGGTGATCATGTGTTTGAGTTCTGCCATATTGGGGTTGTTTGGGAATTCTGATTAATCCTAGCATGTCCAGAAATGCAAAAGCACTGAGAGTACCGAAAAGGTTACAAGAGAGGACAAACAAGTATGAGGGAAAGTAGAGAAACTAAAAGCTGCACTGTGGGAATCATGCCTCGGTAGACTTTCCATGTGCAGCACAACCGTCTATTCAGCAGTAGATGATCATTCACTCACACGAAGTGAAGAAAACTGAGTATACTGGTTTTAAAGCCTCTTAAACTTTGAAGAACCCATTTATTTCTTCTCCTACTGGATCGAAATGCATCCAGGGACTTGTGAACTGCAATACCGCAGTCATTCTGGACTTGAGATCATATGGATCTACACACAACCTTTCATTAGCTAATCTGAAAATAAGAGCTGAGTGGAGTTTTACCACTGTTCAAGAGTCAGATATAGTTGTCTTTTTTCAATTTATAGACCAAAAAAATATTAAGTAAAGAATATACTTTTCATTCCAATCCCAAAGAAAGGCAATGCCAAAGAATGCTCAAACTAC
>NW_011494644.1:7495354-7495954 GCF_000754665.1 Bison bison bison
GGAGACACATGTATACCTATGACTGATTCATGCTGATGTATGGCAGAAACCAACACAACACTGTAAAGCAATTATCTTCCAATTAAAAGAAATAAGTTAAAAAATAAAACCTCCTCTATTTCTAACTTTCTCTTCCAAGTCCTTCCTTAGCCTAAGTGCATTGCAATTGCTTTCTCCATACAGGTGAACGTCTACAAGTTCAGCATTCTTCCCAGAAGATCACCTGTCAATCTTATGACTAAGACACAGAATAAAGGCTCATCATACATATTAAAAGGTGTGAGGCTAAAAGAAAAGAGCGGAAGGACTTCCCTGGTGATCCAGTGATTAAGACTCCACACTTCCAAGGCAAGGGGCAAAAGTTTGATCCTTGGTTGGAGAACTAAGATCCCACATGCCAAGTGGTGTGGCCAGAAAAGAGAGAGAAGGGTAGAGGGAAATGCTTGCTGATTTCCACTGGAAAGCATTCGGGTTAGGACATCTGCATTTTAGCAGGATTTAAGCATTCCTTTGGAGAAGGAAATGGCAACCCACTCCAGTGTTCTTGCCTGGAGAATCCCAGGGACAGGGGAGCCTGGTGGGCTGCCGTCTATGGGGTCA
>NW_011494644.1:7496371-7509267 GCF_000754665.1 Bison bison bison
GACATTACTTTGCCAACAAAGGTTTGTCTAGTCAAGGCTATGGTTTTTCCTGTGGTCATGTATGGATGTGAGAGTTAGACTGTGAAGAAGGCTGGGCGCCGAAGAATTGATGCTTTTGAACTGTGGTGTTGGAGAAGACTCTTGAGAGTCCCTTGGACTGCAAGGAGATCCAACGAGTCCATACTTAAGGAGATCAGCCCTGGGATTTCTTTGGAAGGAAGAAAGTTTCCTTCTTTCTTCCTTCTAAAGCTGAAACTCCAGTACTTTGGCCACCTCATGTGAAGAGTTGACTCACTGGAAAAGACTCTGATGCTGGGACGGACTGGGGGCAGGAGGAGAAGGGGACGACAGAGGATGAGATGGCTGGATGGCATCACTGACTTGATGGACATGAGTCTGAGTGAACTCCGGGAGCTGGTGATGGACAGGGAGGCCTGGCTTGCTGCGATTCATGGGGTCGCAGAGAGTCGGACATGACTGAGCGACCAATCTGATCTGATCTGATCTGATACTTTTCAGGGTTTTAGGTTTTCCACTATGAATTTTTCTTCTCTCTTGGAATTCTTAATCACCTATCATCTCTTCCTGCCTGTTACCAACACTGCTAAAGTATCTCATGTCAGAAAAGCTTCATTGAGCCCCCAGCACATTTCAGAGACCACAAGCCAGAGCCCCTGCTCCATCTAGCCTAGCACTTACCACAGCTAGTGAAGCAGAAATACTCTGGTATATTTTCCCAAGGTACAGCTGGGCATGGGTTCAAGTGGCCACTCCAGGCAATGCATCTGAAAGTATCCAATGACCATGTGAAATCCAAGCTGGTAGATGTGTAAATGTTCACGCTGACAGGTAACAGGTAGTTGCCTACAAGAATTTCCATGCAGTTCTGAACATTTATATATTTAAATATTTGTATTTATTTCAGCTTTTGTTTAGTCTACAATTTATGATTTAAACTCTAGGAGGCAAAAACTTGGCTAACCCATGTGGAAGAACACCGAGAAACTATAGAAGAAATGCTGATGAAACATTAAAAGAGAGATCAAATTGACTACTAGATTAGACTATTGATAAGGAAGACACCTAAAAAAGAATTGAGGGAAAGGAGAGGAAGAGAAACATCTTAAGACTAATTAAAAGGAAGAGGTCTATGCAAATAACAAGCTGTGAAATATCAAGACACAGGAAGCAAATCTTACAACCCAGAGGGCTGCGGGGAACTGAATATGTTTTCATTTCATCTGCTACAAATAGGCTCTACCTATTTAAAATCAAGATATGGCATTAATATTTACTTATTAACACCTAAAATCCACTAGAATAGATACATTTGGCTGTATTTGAATTATCTGTTTGTGTGTCTGTCTTCCCACTCAAGTTCCGAGGCATCGGTTACCCTAGGTCCTAGCATTTGACAGGTTCTCAATATACATTGGATATTCCCAGGTGGCAAAGTGGTAAAGAATCCATCTTCCACTGCAGGAGACACAAGTTCAATCCCTGGGACGGGAAGATCATCTGGAGGAGGACATGGCAACCCACTCTAGTATTCTTGCCTGGAGAATCCTACAGATAGAGGAACCTGGCAGGCTTCAGTCCATAGAGTCACAGAGCTGGACACGACTGAAGCAACTTAGCACACATACACAATACACATTGGTTGAGCTGAATTGGTAACTGAACAGTGAAACTGACAACTGAACATTAATTCCATGGCAATTAAATACACAAATGACATACAGAAAACTTGAACATACAAGGAAACACAAATATAGCGACAGCAGTCATTTCGACTTTAGTGGAAAAAATTAAAATAAGAAGTAAATTTTAAAAAAGACAACATCTGGACTTCCCTAGTGATCCAGTGGTTAGCAGCCCACCTGCCAATGCAGGGGACACAGCTTTGATCCCTGGGCTGGGAAAATTCCACATGCCAAGGAGCAACTAAGCCAATGTGCCACAACTACAGAAGCCCGTGCAGCTAAAGCCTGTGCTCTGCGATTAAAGAAGCCACGACAATGAGAAGCCCACAGACCTCAGTGAAGAGTAGCTCCTACTCACCACAACTAGAGAAAGCCCGCACACAGCAACAAAGACCCAGCACAACCAAAAATAACCACTTGTCTAGGGCTACGAGGGTGATGATGAGACATGGCACTCGTCATGTCTTGTATGGTGTTGTGCATTGCTGGGGGACATACTTGCTGTAAATGTTCTGCAAAGGAAATGACCATGCTGTCATGTTAGCAGGCGACTTGCAGCACATGCCTGCTGCTCAGTCGCTCAGCTTTGTGCAACTCTTGTGACCCCATGGAGTGCAGCCCGCCAGGCTCCTCTGTCCATGGGATTTCCCAGGCAAGAATACTGGAGTGGGTTCCCATGCCCTTCTCTAGGGGATCTTCCTGACCCAGGGATCGAACCTGCATTTACTGCTTGACAGGTGGATTCTTTACCACTGAACCACCAGGGAATCCCCAATTTGCAGTACAGTGACCACAAAAATACTGATTTCCTACAAACGTATGGATTCAAAACTCCAGAAAACTCATCAGGAAAAAAAAATAATAATTTAGAGGGGAACGGCTAAGATCATTAAAACAGTGACAGGCCACGTCAAAAGTAAGAGGAGAGCTAGATGTTTCTCAGAAGGGATAAGAATCGGCTCAAGCCAGCAGAGCCAGCTGGAAGGACACTGTGGGTCCAGGTGGAAAAAAAAAACAAAAACAAAAGCCTGAACTAAGGTCATTGGAAGAATGGTCATCAAGGGGCAGAGACCAAGTCAAAAGATACTCAGGAGGCAGAACTGCCAGATGGTGGTGACAGCCTGGATATGAACAAGGGGGGGTTGGAGGGGGAGGGCGGGCCTGACAGGCGACTGAGTAGGTGTGGTGGCATTCCACACACTAGGGCAAGAGTCAGCAAGCTCTTCAGTAAAGGGAACAGATGGTAAACGGCATAGGCTCTGTGGGCCAGATGATCACCGCTAAAACTACTTAGCTCCGCTGCATCAGCGCATGGCTCTTTTTTTTTTTTTTTTTTACAAAGCAGGTGGTGGGCAGGATTTGGCTTGCAGGCCAAAGTTTGTCGACCTGGAGACTAGGGAATCCAAGGAAAGGAGATCAATCTGGGGATGAAGTTCATGAGTTCAATGTTAGCAGGACACTTAAAGTGGAGATGTTCAGTCTAGGGACAAAGAGATGCTAGGGCCAGACGCATAAGATTGAGAGTCGTCAGTCGTGTGGTGGCAGTGATGGGGCTGAGATCACCGGGGGGAAATGGTCTCAGAAGAGAGGGATGAAGGGCGCTTCCCTGTCCCAATCCAGGGCAGGTGGGCAATGTCACCTCAGCTCACTATGGCCATGAAAAAGATAGAGGCATTATAACCTGCCGCTGCTGCTGCTAAGTCGTTTCAGTCGTGTCCGACTCTGTGCGACCCCATAGACGGCAGCCCACCAGGCTCCCCTGTCCCTGGGATTCTCCAGGCAAGAACACTGGAGTGGGTTGCCATTTCCTTCTCCAATGCATGAAAGTGAAAAGTGAAAGTGAAGTCGCTCAGTCATGCCCGACTCCTAGCGACCCCATGGACTGTAGCCCACCAGGCTCCTCCGTCCATGGGATTCTCCAGGCAAGAGTACTGGAGCGGGGTGCCATTGCCTTCTCCAACCTCCCTTAATTCCTTTATCCTAAAAAGAGGCTCCTATTTTAACACAGGGCTTTCCTTCCCTTTTCCAAGGTTGATGACTTCCAAGATTGAGTTTCAATGTCATAGATGAAAAAGAAAACTTCCCACTGGCTGGAAAATAAGGCAATTCTAAAATAAAATGCCTAAACAATAATGTTTCATTTTTATTATGAATTTTATACTCAAAACATCTATCACATGTGTGTTAAGTATAATGAATGATGACAGAACAAATGTTTGGTCCCCCATCTTAAGAGGAAGCGAATTAAGTTCATTCTCAAAATACTACTGTCCAACGTTCATACCATAAGAGTTAGTCTCTAAAACCAGAGGTCAAAGCAGGCAGCCCAAGACCAGAGAAAGCCTAAAGTTATATTTTCTTGGACTTACACTAATTTTTTCTTTTTGGTTGTGAGCATTTAAACACCAAGAAATTGCATTCTGGAATATAAATATTATTTAAAAAGGGGAGATGTGATTACAATGTATACACATTTCACCACAGCAACAAGTGCTGGAGCTGAGAGTAGATATCCCTTTTTTTTAAGATTCTCTTTTTGATATGGACCATTTTTAAAGTCTTTATTGAATCTGTCACAATATTGCTTCAGTTTCATGTTTTGGTTTTTTGAATGCCAGGCATGTGGGTTCTTAGCTCTCCGACCAGAGATGAAACCTGCAGCCCCCTGCACCGGAAGGCCAAGTCTTAACCACTGGACTGCCGGGGAGGTCCCATCTCCCTCTTTAAACATGCCTCACTAGGTTCATAGTCCTCACCATGCCCTATGCCTTACACCTGTCTACCACTTCACTTACTAATTTTGCATGCCCGGCATTTGAGTTTGTGACTCCCTCCTTACAGAGTATTAATTGTGGTTCCCAACTTTTTGGAAAATAGGAGACATTATGTAAAGCAAAATTTCAGACTCTCTCACCAGGAACATTACAGGTCCACAATCCCTTATCCATCACTCTAAAATTAAAAAAAAAAAACAAACAACTTTTTCTTTGCAACTCATTTGACGACACAACTTAACCTAAGCCAACACAAAGCTATTTATAATCTTAAGGATTCCATTTAATGTGAAATACATTCATATATTTTGCTATAGAAATATTAACATGTATGATTATGGGCTAGTGCCTCAGACAGTACTGGAGATATTATATTTAATAATAACCGCATATGTGCACTTTTCTTTAAAATCTGAAAAATTCTGAATTCTGAAGCCCATCTGACCCCAGAGGTTTTGGATAAAGGACTGTGGGCCTATTATACTTTTGGTATCTACATTTAAGAACACATACACACACACAAAGCAGATGGGAGTGCAATAATAATATTTTTACATGGATTTATACTTGATTAATTATAATGGCATTTATCTATATGTGAGAAACAGAAATAGAACAATATGCAAAACCATCCACAGTCTGAGAAGAATGCATGGCGCACAGGCTGACCCTAGGACCCTATGCCAGAGTACGGGACCCTACACCTGACCCTGGTGAGGCCGGCCCTGTACACACTGGGAATCACAGGCACAAACTGAAAGGGAAAGTCATTCACTTTGTGTCTGACTCTTTGCAACCGCATGGACTAGACAGTCCATGGAGTTCTCCAGGCCAGAATACTGGAGTGGGTAGCCTTTCCCTTCTCCAGGGGATCTTCCCAATCCAGGGATCGAACCCAGGTCTCTTGCATTGCAGGCGGATTCTTTACCAGCTAAGCCACCAGCAAAGCCCAAGAATACTGGAGTGGGTAGCCTTTCCCTTCTCCAGGGGATCTTCCCAACCCAGGGATCGAACCCAGGTCTCCTGCATTGCAGGCGGATTCTTTACCAGCTGAGCCACAAGCGAAGCTCAAGAATACTGGAGCGGGTAGCATATCCATTCTCCAGAGGATCTTCCTGACCCAGGAACCAAACTGGGGTCTCCTGCATTGCATATGCTATATGATATGTGAAAACGATGCTATGTGACCACATCCTTTGGGTTTTTTTGTTTTCCCCCTCTTGGTGAATAATGGGTTTTCACTCACCTATAAATACCCTGTTTGCTATTCTAGGATTTCACAATATGTAAAGTACATCACAAGGCCACAGAAGATCAGGTTCAGAAGAAGCTGCAAAGGTACCAGATTCCTTACCACCCATGCTCTAAGCAGAGGCTGGATGGAATCCACTCGGATTGGAGCAGAGCACAGCTGCCTCCTCTGTCTCAGAATTACTGTTCAGAGAAACTCAACGTGAGTAAAATGAGGCAGCAGAGAAGGGGGTGCATCCTCAGTCGCTTTAGCTGTGTCTGACTCTTGAGACCCTGTGGACTATAGCCCAGCAGGCTCTCCTGTTGGGAGATACTCCAGGCAATCCCAAGGGCATTACCATGCCCTCCTCCAGGGGATCTTGCCAACCCAGGGTTCAAACCCAAGTCTCCCATGTCTCCTGCACTTGCAGGCGGATTCTTTACCAGCAGAGCCACCTGGAAAGCCCAGAGCAGGTGAGGGATGTAGGATGTGATGCTGACAAGAACAAGGGCTGTACCGTGGAAAAGACAAGATGGAGTCTGCGTGGCTCCAGAGGGCTATTCTGGGTGTGTGGATAGAGGGGTATTGCTGACTCACCTTGAGAGTTTAGCGCTGCCCACCTGGGCGGGGGAGAAGGTCAGTAGATATCTGTGACCTTCAGGGAGGGTCGGCAAAGACTGTATTGGGGTGACCAAAAAGTTCATTTGGATTTTTCCGTGATATCTTCAGGAAAACCTAGAACGAACTTTTTGGCCAACCCAATAACAGACTAAAACAAGCCAGGTAGGGACTGGGCTGAACAGGAGCTCAGCTCCTGCCTCCTGTACTCGGGAGGGGTGGCAGGCACTGCCAGGTCTTCTGAGATTTTACAAGCCGCTGGAAATCCAGGTTTTCATATGAAAACTTCTCATTTTTGAATAGGAGCCAATGAAGACTCCAGTATTCTTTGCCTGGAGAATCCCCATGGACAGAGGAGCCTGGCGGGCTACAGTCCATGGCCTCAAAAAGAGTAGGACACGGCCGAGCGACTAAGCACAGCACAACAAAGAGTCCAAGCTCCCAACACAGGGGTCCGGGGTTCGATCCCTGGTCAGGGAAACAGATCCCGCGTGCTGCAACTAAGATCCAGAGTGCCACAACTAAGACCCGGTGCAGCCAAGTAAATAAATGAAATATATTTTAAAAAATAGATAAAAATATGAGCCAATGATTGTTAAAATAAAAAAAAAAAGTACTGAATAAGCCAAAGAGAACACATTGGTGCCTTGGTTTGGATAATTCACATGTCTGGATCCTGGAGGGACTAGAACAGGCTTTGTCAGTCTCAGCAGTCTTGAATTTGGGATCAGATAAGTCTGGGCTTTGAGGCTCTCACATCAGGTGCACTGTAGCATATGTAGCAGCCTCTCAGGACGCCACCTACCCCTCCCCCAACCAAGTCAGGACAATCAAAAAAAGGTTCTCCAGACGTCACCAAATGTCCCCCAGGGGGTGAAACGACACCTGGTAAGAGCCACTAAACTAGAGCAATATCCAACTCTCAGCCTCAAGGATTTTAACAAAAGCATCACTCACGACTCATACAGGTTTCTTACCTAAGAGTTCCCACGTGAAGTATGAATTTACAGCTGCTTTGGAACTAGAATCCAGAGTTTAAATCTGTCATTTACTAGCTTGATGACCTCTCTGAGTTCTGGCTTCCTTATCATTATATCAGGAACAAATCACCTCTTGGAGTTACTGAAAGAGGGCGACGGGATAATTTATGCAAAGCACTGAGCCCAGCAGCTTAATAAGCACCAAGGACATTTAATAAACATTAATCCTTCCCTGGTGAAAAGGCAGCCCAGATTGTGTAGTGGGAAGCACGTGGGATCCAGAGTCAGAAGCCCAGGACTCAAGTCATGCCTCAGCCTCTTAGTAGCTGTGTGAACCTGGCAAGTCATTTCCTTCTTTCTAAAATAGAAATGATAGTTGCCAGTAGCAAGAACCAAGCCAGGTGGTTTGGTACTGTGCTGTGTGCTTAGTTGCTCAGTCGTGTCTGACTCTTTGCGACCCAACTGACTGTCGTCTGTCAGGCTCCTCTGTCCATGGCAATTCTCAAGGCAAGAATACTGGAGTGGGTTGCCATGCCCTCCTCCAGGGGATCTTCCTAACCCAGGGATCAAACCCAGGTCTCATGCATAGCAGGCGGATTCTTTATCATTTGAGCCACCAGGGAAGCCCTGGTTTGGTACAGCACTTGGTACCAAGCAACTAGAGAGAAGCTGATGAATAATACTATCAAATCTTTTAAACATTTCCATCCTGGTGGCTCAGCGTAAAGAATTCGTCTGCAGTGAGGGAGACCACCTGCAATGCAGGAGATGTGTGTTCTATTCCTGGGCCAGGAAGAACCTCTGGAGAAGGAAAACAGCAACCCACTACAGTTTCTTGCCTGGAAAATCTCATGGACAGAGGAGCCTGGCAGGCTACAGTCCATGAGATTGCAGGAGTCAGGTATGACTTAATGACTAAACCACCCCTATAAAGAGAAGAATGAGCTCGTCAACAAATCCAAAGAACCGAGAATGTAATAATATCAGGGTATGTGTTAGTTGTTCAGTCATGTCCAACTCTTTGCGACCCCATGGACTGTAGCCCACCAGGCTCCTCTGTCCATGGATTCTCCAGGCAAGAATACTGAAATGGGTTGCCATTTCCTTCTCCAATAATATCAGGGTAAGGTACAGGAAAAATAAGAAAAATAATAATAGGGATCCTGAAGTCCCAGGTCCTTCTAGACAACAATTGCCGGCTGGTGACCCACAAGCCAAATCTGTCCCAGTATCACAGTGAGTGTCTCATTTGCATTAAATACCACCTAAACTTTCAGTACTCTTGCCTGGAAAATCCCATGGATGGAGGAGCCTGGTAGGCTGCATGGGGTAGTGACCATGGGGTCGCTAAGAGTCAGGACATGACTGAGCGACTTCACTTTTACTTTTCACTTTCATGCACTGGAGAAGGAAATGGCAACCCACTCTAGTGTTCTTGCCTGGAGAATCCCAGGGACGGGGGAGCCTGGTGGGCCGCCGTCTATGGGGTCGCACAGAGTCGGACACGACTGAAGCGACTTAACAGCAGCAAACTTTCATTAAAATTCAGATTTCAGGCTTTTCTGGAAAGTTGCAAAGGTTGAGTCACTCTGGGTCCATATTCTCATGTGCCCTTTTTGGTGAGACCGTAGGAGGGGGGCAGGGAGGGGCACGTCCCCAACCCTTACCTGTCTTCAGTCACTCATTTATTTTACTCGTCTGGCCCCTCCAGGTATTTGAGTTTGTAACCTTGGCTTATCTCAAAAGCTTTGAACCTCTAGGGAGTACTTCAGTCAAGGCAGGAACCCACACCCAATGAGACACTCCCTCCCAGAGCCTCACCTAGGTCATAACTCTCCTGGTTAGTCCTTCAGATTCCTTTTCTCCTGGACACTCCAACCTCATAACTAAACTTTCCTCAAAGTCCTCATCCCGTGTACACTTTCCTCCTGGCAGGGCATCACCTCCTCCAAATCGCCACCTGTGTCCAATGGATTATGTGCACCAAGGATTTTCAAAGAACAAAATGCCTGCTTCTTGCTGCTGCTGTGCTGGGCTGTGCTCAGTCATGTCCGACTCTTTGCAACCCCGTGCACTGTAGCCAGGCTCCTCTGTCCAGGAAATCAGACTACGAAAGACCTGACATGATGTGTCTTGTTTCCTAACCAGCAGCCCGGTTTCCCTTGGGGAGCCAGTGCTCCCCCACTCTCAGTCCCTAAGGTTTAGACGGGTGTTGACTCCACACCCATCTCCAGGGAGAAGCAGGGGACCCAGTCAGAAGCACTGAGTCAACTGTGGGTCTTTGGAGACAGTGGCTGGGAGAAAAGGTTTTTCCGTCCTTCTGGGAATGGAACTGAGGATGATGGAAGGTGGGGACGGGGAGGGGTCCTTCTGTGGACCCAGCTTGTCCGGAGAGTGAACCCCTGGATCCAGCCCAGCCTGAAGCCAGACTCCTTTTGGATATTTTTTGGTCACATATAAGCCAATTAATTCCCATCTTCTCTTATGGCAGCTTGAAATGGGTTTTCATACAACCAAGGGAGACCTCATTAACACAAAAGAAATCTGAAAGAGCTTGGAGATGAAAACAAAGCCAAAAGGCTTTGCCCAAGCTTTCTTCTGTTTGTTACCTTCCCCCATCCAATAAGAACCAGCATTAGCCAGCCCTCTGAAAGCACGTATCTCAGGGTAACAATTATTTCTTTGCTTGCCTATCTCTTCCACAAATGCATTGAGCTCCTTCAGGGCAGAAACAGGGAGGCAGAAACAGACTCCAATACCTCACATACTCACACACAGTTTAGGCCCAACAATTGTTGAATAGATGAATCAACAAAAGGCAAGGGGCACAAAAGAACCATCCTCATTGTCTCCTTTGGGACACCCACCTCAGGAGACCACCTCATTTGAACCACCTTCTGAAACAGACTCATCCACCCATTGCAAACAAATTGCATCATGAGAACTCACTCCTTCCAGCCATTACTAATTCTCCCACATGTCAGCCCCATGGAACCTCACAGTGGGGTTACTCACAGGTCCTCATTCTGCAAAGAGAATACTTCATCGCAAGACACCACCTAGAACCACAAACTGGCTGTACACACTGTGGGCAAGTCATTCACACATACAACTTCACTCACTAGTGAGTGTGTGTGTGGTAGCCTTTGTTTTGACCCCAATACATCCAGAAGCCTGGTTCTGGTATCCACCAACTATCTGCTTCTGCCCAATAACAATTTCAGGCTCTCTCCTGCCTCCTCCATCTTTCCTCCCTAGTCCTTTACAATTACTTAAGTAGGGAGAGGGGGGAGAGACAAACATATATAGGAAATCAACAGCAGTAAAGCAACAGGTTCTCCAGTAAAAACAGTTTTGATTTGAGGTGCATAATTTCCACACCCTTAATACTACTGTATAGCTGCAGCCTACACCGCATCAAGCAATAAAGATTTTCAAACAGAGTCAAAGGTCAGAGCCAGAATTACAGTCCTAGGGTGAGTCACATCACTCCACTCATTCTGTCCAGTTCTCGTTTTCCCATACCACTTGAACAGTCTAGTGAGAGCTGGATTTACATTCATTTGACAATGTTTATTGAGGATCTGCCAAGTGATAGGAACCACAGAAGATCCTGGGAATCAAAGAAGAAAGAGTAAACATTCTTAAATGTTTAGCGCGATGAAGAATGCGGGCAAGTAAAGAAGCAATTACATTATGGAAAAACAGGTGCTGTATGGGGTTAGGAAAGAGCCAAGGAGGGACATCCAAACTTTGTCCCAGAGAAGGCCTTTTAGAGACAGAGACCTTTCCAAGGAGACCTGAGGAACAAGTGGGAGGTGACCCAGGGCAGGTGTGGTAAAAGAGACTTCTTTCTGATAGTTCCAAGTAGAGGCTAATATGAAAGAAAAGTATAGCCTCCACTGAAAACTGAAAGTAGGCAAGATGGCTAGAATTTAAAAGTATAAAAAGAGAAGCTATGACAGAGGAAGCAGGGGCCAAAGACACCCTGAACAGTTTCCCTGAACCAGCTTTGCAGCTTTTAAAGCCTCAGAACTTTGTTTAAAAAAAAAAAATCACTTGCCTGATACAATGTATAAGCAGGCCAAAATGACTCTCTGGGACAAATGCATCTTGACACTCACTAAATATTGATTCTCTGATGCATGTTCTTGAGAACACTAAGAGGGGTAGAAAATTCACAGAATTATCTTGTAACTCATTCCCAGATTCTTGACTGAAACATGAGCCATCCCCAATACTCTCTCCTGGTAGCTTAGCCATGAAGAATTCACCTGGGATGCAGGAGACTGCCTGCAATGCAGGAGACATGGGTTTGAATCCTGGGTCAGGAAGATTCCCCCAGAGGAGGAAATGGCACCCCACTCCAGTACTCTTGCCTGGAAAATCCCATGGACAGAGAAGCGTGGTAGGCTACAGTCCATGGGGTTGCAAAGAGTCGGACATGACTGAGCCACTTCACTTTCCAGTATTCTGGCCTGGGAAATCCCATGGACAGAGGAGCCTGGCAGGCTACAGTCCATGGTCGCAAATCCGACAGGACATAGCGACTCAACCGCCACCACCACAATACTTTGTCAACTTCCTCTCCACGTTATTTCTATCATTTCCCCACAAATAACAGAAAATAAGGCACATTTAGGCTTTAGCCTAGACAGGAATGAACTCTGGAAAAAGGATAAACGCACCCCAAGCTAACAGGGTGGGGTACCAAAAAGACCTAAACAACAAAACTAAGCAAAAAGTTGAGGGAAACGAAACAGTAAAGAGCACATTTAGAAAACTCAAGAGGAAGTAAAAGTATTTTCATACACACACACAAAAAAGAAGTGTCCCACGTGCTTTGGCCAAACCGAACTCCCCCTTTGACTCAACTGCTGAAAAAAAAGAAGCCAACGCGGTGAAAAAAAAATTCCCGAATTCATCTCTCTTCCCAGAATAAACAGCAAAATCGCTACCATACAGCTAACTTGCCCTGGATAGACCTTGAAAATTCTGCCCCAGGTAACACAGCACATGACGGTCATCTTCATGAAGCTCTCAAGACCACAGACCAGTCCTGTCCCAATGGCCGGATCCTCTAATAACTCCGTTCTCTCCTGTCATTTCAGAATCAGGGCTTGTCAAGCAGTCAAGGAATCCCAAAGAAGCAGGGAGCAGGAGCTGCTTCCAAACCCAAAGTGAGAAAGACTTTTTAAAATGATACTTATTTTTAAACTGGCGCTAGGCGTTTCCAGAATCCTTTTCTTCTCATTTTTTTCCCCCCAAGCTTTTTTAAATGTCAAGCTGTCCAGTTCATATTCGCCTCTGGTCTAGAGACAACACCAGCTCGTAACTCCCTCAAAGGGCGTTCTGAAACTCACTAGGCAGATCCGCTGGGCTTATGACCCTTGCTTCTTGACTGCTCGCCCTCCCCGCCATCCCCCGCCCCCAGGCACTTGCAAGTGAGGTTTTGCAGCAGGGGGCCACACGGAAAGGCTGGGAATGCCGCCCCCAAGCCCGGCAGCCTCCGACACACCAGTGATCGGAGTTGTAGCCCCAGGCGGCGGCCCGGGGCTGCCCGATCCCGGGGTAGGGAAGGACGCGGGGC
>NW_011494644.1:7509378-7518735 GCF_000754665.1 Bison bison bison
CCTCGGGCGGAGCCTCAGCCCGGCCCGCAGCGGTCGGGCGCGCGGAAGAAGCCGGCCCGCCCCCACGACCGCGACCCCCGGCCCGCGCGACCCCGGCGGCCCGGCGCGGCGCACTCGCCTCCCCACGGTCTGGTTGGCCAGCTGCTTCATGCGGTTGAACTGCTTCTTCATGGTGGCGGCGGCGGCGGCGGCCCGCGGGGCTCGGGCCGGGCAGGACGGGGGACGGCCTGGCGGCTCCTACATCGCTTCCCGGCCGAGGCGCGGCGGCGGCACTGCTCCCCAGGCCCGCGGCCCCGCCTCGCCGCGTCACTTCCAGCGGCGCCGCCCGCCGGCTGGGCCGGGTCGGGCCGGGCGAGGAGCTCCGAGGCCCCGGGCGGCCTCGCGGCCAGGCCTCCGCCGCCCGCCCGCCCGCCCGGGGACCGTGTGGTCCCCCCGCCTCCAAGAGGCTCCCTGGGCCCGGCCACGCGCGGCCACCCGGAGCCCCGCGGTCCACCCGGACCTCGGCGTGCTTGTGTTTCCGCTCAGCGATCGCCTGCTCGGGTGATATTAATATTTAACTCACTTCCCAGACTAGATCGCAAACACGCGGTGGGCAAAGCAGACACAAAGAGTGGAGACCCCAAGAACCGCCAAAAATTCACCCTCGGGACTAGACCCCCGGACAGGGCTCTCGGAGGTGGGGGGCGGGGTGCGCAAAGTGGAACGGGAAAGGAGCTTTGGAACGGTGGAAACGGTCCAAGTCTTTATCAGGGCCGTGCTTATGCGCAGGTGTAGACGTTTGTCAAAATACAGCAACTTGGTCTCTTAAGACGGACGCGTGTCCCACGTACATGTTTCCTCGATTTTCTTTTTTAAGAAAAAAAAAATAGTTGCGTGAAACAAGCTGCAGGACTGTCTGATGTGAGATGCCACTTAGTAAAAAACTCAGAGGCAATTAAATATATTTTATTCCCATTTGAATACTATTACTGTAGTGCCGCTTCTCTTTTATTGATTTAAATCTACCTTGAATGTCACTCCATATCATAAAGAAGAGAAAAAGAGAAAGACAAGGTGTGCTTTCTATGAACACGTGCTCACCGATGGCACCGTCAGAGCTGCGGTGACGGTCGCCGGTCCACAGGACCGACAAGTTCTTTGCCAGGTCAAGGCCACACCTGGGGTCCGAGGGTTCTCCAGAGGGGCCTTCGCAGCCCACGTTGCCTAGAAACTCCTCATTTTTTTCTTAACCTCGAGCTGGTCAGCAGTGAGGCTGTCCGACTCCGCTGAATCCTTTTCGCAGGACAAATTAGGTCAGTTCTACGACCTGTGACAATGGCCTGGTTTGGTGGCCTTGGCTCCAGCTTAGGCCATTCCCTGGGGCAAGCGGGTGGTACTATGGCCTCTTTAACAGACTATGTTTCTAGTTTCACAAAAACTGTGCTGAGGAAGGGAGCTGAAAAGGTAGAAGAACTCCTTTACTCTGCAAGAGATGAAGTTGTCGACTTTGAATCAGTCTTAAAATCAGAGATTGAGAGGCTTCGAATTCTTTGCAGCGATCTAGAAGAGAAGTGATCCACACAGTCAAAGGCTTTGGCATAGTCAATAAAGCAGAAATAGATGTTTTTTTGGAACTCTCCTGCTTTTTGCATGATCCAACGGATGTTGGCAATTTGATCTCTGGTTCCTCTGCCTTTTCTAAAACCAGCTTGAACATCAGGAAGTTCACGGTTCACATACTGCTGAAGCCTGGCTTGGAGAATTTTGAGCATTACTTACTTTACTAGCGTGTGAGATGAGTGCAATTGTGTGGTAGTTTGAGCATTCTTTGGCATTGCCTTTCTTTGGGATTGGAATGAAAACTGACCTTTTCCAGTCCTGTGGCCACTGCTGAGTTTTCCAAATTTGCTGGCATATTGAGTGCAGCACTTTCACAGCATCATCTTTCAGGATTTGGAATAGCTCAACTGGAATTCCATCACCTCCACTAGCTTTGTTCATAGTGATGCTTTCTAAGGCCCACTTGACTTCACATTCCAGGATGTCTGGCTCTAGGTCAGTGATTACACCATTGTGATTATCTGGGTCATAAAGATCTTTTTTGTACAGTTCTTCTGTGTATTCTTGCCACCTCTTCTTAATATCTTCTGCTTCTGTTAGGTCCATACAATTTCTATCCTTTATCGAGCCCATCTTTGCATGAAATGTTCCTTTGGTATCTCTGATTTTCTTGAAGAGATCTCTAGTCTTTCCCATTCTGTTGTTTTCCTCTATTTCTTTGCATTGATTGCTGAAGAAGGCTTTCTTAACTCTTCTTGCTATTCTTTGGAACTCTGCATTCAGATGCTTATTATCTTTCCTTTGCTTTTCGCTTCTCTTCTTTTCACAGCTATTTGCGAAGAGTTGACTCATTGGGAAAGACTCTGATGCTGGGAGGGATTGGGGGCAGGAGGAGAAGGGGATGACAGAGGATGAGATGGCTGGATGGCATCACTGACTCAATGGACGTGAGTCTGGGTGAACTCCAGGAGTTGGTGATGGACAGGGAGGCCTGGCCTGCTGCGATTCATGGGGTCGCGAAGAGTCAGACACGACTGAGCGACTGAACTGAACTGAACAGAAGAGAAATATGAAGCCTCAGAGCTTCAGCTGAAGCAACAAACTACTAGGTACAGACATCAGTTATGCCAGAAAGACATAGAAATCAGACTTCTGACAGCAAGACAGGTAGCAATGAAGGATCAGTGGCTAAAGCTATAATCAGTCACCCACTCAGTAAATCTTCAGGATAGCTTTCAGCCCTCAACTCCTGCACCCTCTTCACTGGGTTAGATGTCTGTCAGCATGCTTTAGCTTTCCAGAATGATGATATGGACTTCGCTGATCTAATTTGGTCACAACAAGAAATAAATAGATTGTCAAATGAAGTTTTAAGACTTGAGGCTGATGTCAGCCATTGGAGACATTTTGCTCAAACTTCTACAGCACGTGGAGCAGATAGTTTTAATCTAAAGGAAATCTATAAACTGCAAAATACTATCAAGGAACTTGAATAGAATCGAAATAAGGAAATTGATGACCATCAACTTGAAATGGCAGTACTGCAGGAAATTCATCAGCAGAAACTGGCAGAAATAAGTGGCAGGCATCGAAAACAATTAAAGGATTACGAGGAGATGATTCATGATAAGCAAAAAGCTATTCAAGTCCTAGCCACTGAAAAAGTAGCATCTACCAAGAAAATCAAAGGACTTGAGATTAGAGTAAAATACCTTAAAAAAAAATTATCTTCGGCAGAAAAGGAAATGGATGCTTTAGTTTGAGAACAAGACCAGATAAATGAAATGAATAAAAGATTTAAAAAAGGTGAGTTGAAGCCTTCTACTAAGAAGCATAGTGATGCTGTGACAGAAAAGGAAAAAGTTCGTCCACAGAGAACATCCCTGGAAGAAGCATCCAGACAACAAGAGCCATTGTCTGATGCTGAAAACGAAATGATGAGATTAAGTAGCTTGAAGCAGAATAAAAATCTCATTGAAGAGAACCTGAAGTTTCAAAAACGAGCCCAAGTTTTAGAAAAAGAGAATTCATTATTAAATAGAGAAAAGGAACTTCAACTATCACTTGTCAGATTGAGCAATGAATATGAACCCATTAAAAGCTCAACTATAGGACACACGAACTTGGAGAAAAACTCAATGAGAGCACTGCTGAAAAGAAATTACTGATCCCTGAGTTAGGAGAGCTGGACAGGCAGAAACAAAAAACGACAATGTGTGTGGTTTTGATGAAAGATCAGAAATAAAAAAAAAAAATGAAGGAGACAGCATCATCAGTAAACTAAAACAAGATCTAGAATGTGAAAAAAAAGAGCGTTCGTCAACTTAAAGATGATAAAATGAACATTACTAAAGAGTTGGATGGGCAAAAAGAAAAGTTAATTCATTAAAAAATGCAAAAAGGACAGAAGCAGAATTGTGTCAGGCGGAACAGAGGCTATTGGAAGAAAGGAGGAAGTCTGAGCAAGCTATTAAAGAGCTGTCAAGAACAGAGAACCCAGACAGCTCTGCCTATTAGCTGGAGTGTGAGGGTTTGGTTAAACTCGGTCAAGAGAAATACTGTTGAGCAGATGATTGCTGACCACAAAGAAACCAAAGAAATTTTGTCTAGTTTAGAAGAGCAGAAGCAGTTGAAACAACATAAGGGAGAAAGACATTTTTTTATTGAAAAACTTCAAGGAGGTTCACAGCTTCAGGAGGAGTTAAATCAGTATGCTCAAGCCTTAAGAAAAATGGAAAATTTGCAGCAAACCATAGTGGAAAAAGCCAAAGTCTTGCATCCATGAGAGAAGAAAATAATCATCTGAAAGAAGAATTGAAACAACTGAGGGAAGAACACAGTCAAACCGCAACAATGATTAACCCTAAAACTGTTCCAGAAATAGAATCTGAGGACTCTCCATGGAGCACAGTTGAAGATAATCTTGAAATTAAATCTCATCAAAAGAAATAGAAAGATCTCAGATACCAACGAGAGCAAATGAATATTAAACACAATCAGCTCTTTTCCGCCCAAGGGGAGGAAATCGGGAATTTGCAAAATGCAGCAGAACAAATCAAAACCCAGTTGCCTGAAGAATCCCAGTACATGCCAGTAGAACGCTGTGACATTTTTCGAGTAACAGAAAGAAGTTCAGAGCCTTCACATAGAAAACGGAAGTGAAAAGCATGACTGATCTAAAGCCGAAACTGAAAGGTTATTACAAGAAATAACAAAAATTGGAGATTAAACTTCTAACTGAAAAGTATACTCTTTTAACTGAACAGATTGATCAGCTGTCCCATGGTGAGAATAGTAAGCTAACTCAGCTCATCTGGCAAAAAATTTGGAGATATGGTTTCTTCGTATGATAGTATCTTCAGCTTCTTCCAGTGGCCAAGGTAATGAAGAGATTCATCAATTAATGTTAGCTGTTTTAGATGAGAAAACTAGGGAAAATAATCATCTTACAAGAGAAAATTTCAGAATGATAGATGTAATTGTTGCCAAAGAAGCTGACCTCCTGAAACTCAAAGATGCCATCACAGAACTCTCCACCAGATTTCTCTAACATATCCTGAACATATCCAAACATATCCTGAAATATGTTTAGAGAATATTTGTTTAGAGAAACGATCAGCATATGTTTAGAGAAACAATCCAGAATTCATCCCACATGGTTTGAGAAAAAGACATTGAAATTGATGCTTTGACTCAGAAGTGTCAGACTTTACTGGCAACAGTGCAAACATCCAGCAATGGTGGTAGGTGAGAGTCGTTCATATGGATCCATTTGAGGAGCTTCTATGGGAACGTGATAAATTGAGACAGCAGGTGAAGATGCTAGAAGAATGCAAAGAGCACATGATGGCCGTGGTACAGAATATGCAGCGTGGGTCCACCAGTCTTCAGAAAGAACTTCAACAATTTCAGGCACCGGTTTCAGTTGACAAGGTTAATAATTCTAAACTACAGTTGAACTGTACTGACCTGATCAAAACGATGAAAGGGATAAAATCCAACTAAAAAACTTGGAGCAGCAGGTAGCACAAATTAATCTCAGCCTAGAGCAGCTTTGTAGAAGCAGTGCCAAAGGCCTTCTCTTTGGAGTGTCTGACCTGATTTTACCACAGCCTTCTGAAGAACCACTTAGCTCCACGTCAGCAGCCTCTCTTAAGGCAGTTAAAGCTGATGAATTGAGTGACTCTTCCAAAATGCTCAAAGAAGAGATTGAAGAGTTAAGAAAATTAATGGAGGAAAAAGATGCAACCATTAGAACCCTCCAGGAAGATAATCAGAGATTGTCCAATTCCATCGCAGATGGTTCAGAACTAGAAAGAAAGCGGTGTGAACAAGTGGATTCAGAAATTAAGCATCTACAGGAGAAACAAGATGACTTACAAAACTTAAGGAAAAGGAGCTTTTAATCCAAGCAAAAAGTGATGAATTACTTTGTTTAAGTGCAAATTTCACTAATAAAGTTAGTGAAAACGACCTTTTGAAGCAGGCAGTAATCAACCTGAAGGAGATAGCAGTCAGCGTTGAATCAGAGATGTGTCAACTAGAAGAGGAAGAGGAAAAAATAGTAAAAACATCTAGGGAAAAGGAAACAGAAAAATCAAGCATTGCAAGAGACAAATATGCAGCTGTCTATGATGTGGAGAGAGAAAAAATTGGAATACTTTACAATGGAGGAGAAGGCACTTGCTTTTGAGCATCTGTTAAAAGAAACAGAACAAGGCAAAACGGGAAATAAGTCATTTTTTAAATGTAGTGACATCAATGCAAGAAAAGACACGCTTCGACAGGAGAGAAATGAAGCCATACTGGTACTAAAACAGAAATAAATGGAAAACCATGCCCTCCAGACAGAGGTTCAACATTGACACAGCAAAGATCTACGCTTAAAGCAGGTGCAGGAGAGAGTGCATGATGGGCTGTCGAAGCAGAAGTGCCTCATAACTGCAAGGCTTTGGCTGCAGAAGACAGAGCGGCTAAACTAAGAATGAAAGTCACCGCATTGGAGGAAAAGTTCCTTCTGTCTTCTAATGCAATGGAGAGTGCAAATCAACAAGCCAGTTTGCAGATAGAGTCATTGAAGGAACAAGTGAATATCATCCCAACGCAGAGAGATGACACTTTGAGACAGCTTTCTGTGTCGTGAGAACAAGTAAAGGAGGATGCTCAAGCACTAGCTAACCTGAAGGTGGTAGCTGCAGAATGGATGGCGAAGGTAGATAAACCTAGAAGGAAAATTAACATCGGCACAAGGACATCAGGAGAAAGTGAATGCTGCCTGGAATCTAAAGGAAGAACAAGTTAAAGATCTGAAAAAGACAAAATGAGGTCCAACAGGAAGTGCTGGGTGAGGTACAGAAGAAATTGATGAAGTTACTAAGTAATGCAGAAGAAGTTGACGAGAGCCTCGTGAGAAACCTCTTCATAGGGTATTTTCAAACACCAAAAACAACATCATGAAGTGTTGCAGATAATGCGTAACACTCTGGGTATCACAAAGGAAGGAATAGATGTGATTGTGAATGAAGAGCAAGGCAGTGGTACCCTATGGATGACTGGCTGACTTGGAACAAAAAGTGTCCCCAACACACCTCTGAGACCAAATCAGCAATCAAGGACGAAGAATTCTTTCTCAGAAATCTGTTAAATTTCTAGAAACACAATCTCATCTCACTCTTCAGCCACTCAAACCAAAGTCTTTGGGTTCACCAGGAAAGAAAAAACCAACTAAAAATGTACCACCAAGTCTTAAAACTATCTCAGAATCCACACCCCCAAAACCAGATGTGAATCAACATTCACAGCTATCTCTGGGACTAACCCACCCAGACCTAAAAGTGCTGAGTCTGGGCATCTTCTTTTAAATGCTGTTACTGATGTTTTGCCTACATACCCACCTTTGGTGCTGTCACCTGGCAAGAGGGCTGGAGATACGTCGAAAGACTTTTCAAAGCCATAGATGATTCTTCAGAGACGAGAAACTAAGCCACTTTAAAAAACCAAAGTCACTGTGTGTGCCTTACCAGAGCATGACTTTTCAGAGTCACTTTGTTTAATAAAAATATCAATACTTAAAAAAAAGGGTATATTTTAAGGACTTCAAAGATAATTACTTTTTATGAGACTTCAACAGTAGTTACTTTTTATGAGAAAGGGCATGAGTGGGATTGGAGGCTGTGGCCAAGGGATGCTTCAAATAGTGTTTGTTATGCTTTCACGTTTTTATAAGAAGCAGATACTTATGTAGACTTTGGGAAATTAAAATATTATCTTTTGTTAACATTCAAAATGGGACTTCCCATGTGGTGCTAGTGGTAAAGAGTCTGCCTGCCAATGCAGGAGACCCAAGAGACACAGTTTCAATCCCTGGGTTGGGAAGATCTCCTGGAGGAGGAAATGGCAACACACTCCAGTATTCTTGCCTGGGAAATCCCATGGACAGAGGAACCTGGCAGGCTACAGTCCATGGGGTTGCAAAGAGTCGGACAAGACTAAGCACATACACACAGAATGTTCAAAATGATAGAATATACAAGTGCACAGTCTTTGTATAAGAAAAAACATGGACAGCCCAAAAGTACAAGACGTATAAAGTTTTTAAGAATGAAAGGTTACTTTTCCTGGCTAAGTCCCACTCCTCTTTTCATTTCCTGGTGCTATTGTGCTAAGTCGCTTCAGTCGTGTCTGACTCTGTGCAACCCTATGGACTGCAGCCCGCCAGGCTCCTCTGTCCATGGGATTCTCTGCACAAGAGTACTGGAGTGGGTTGCCTTGCCCCCCTCCAGAGGATCTTCCTGGCTTAGGAATCAAACCTGCATCCCTTATATCTCCTGCATTAGCAGGTGGGTTCTTAACTATTAGTACCACCTGGAAAACCTTTCATTGCCTGGGAAACTACTCTATTAGTAAACTGTTCTCTCAGGCTTTTTAGAAATATTTATATATTTGTGTATATTCTCTGACTTTAAAAAAAAAAAAAAAAAAAACACTACACCTTAGAGATCTTTCCAGGTGTGAATGAATTCCCTCTTACCCTTTTTAAAAAGCAGCAGTTAATTTGCTGTGTAGATGTACCCTAATTCTTTTAACTAGCTCCTATTAATCATCACTTACGCAGTTTGTATCCCCAAAATGATCATGGCCATGACCAACTCTCTTGCCCATTTCCTTAAGAACCGCTCCAAACTGTCATCGCTTTCCTGAAGTATGCCTTATGTCCTCTTGCAGACACTAGAGGCCAGCAGTCAGGAACTCCCAATTTCCCACACCCCCTTCCTATATTAAATCATCTACTCACTTCCCTCCACTTCTACTTTTCCCCTTTTGTTGTAGAGGACAAGGGATCCAGCTTTGCAGTTGAAGTCTAATTGCTCCATTATGCCCCGGAAACTATCCACTCAGACTTGTTAAAAGATTTCATTCCATTGATTTTCCTTCCGGCCTTATCTTGTGCCTGTCTCTTTCCCCTAAGCTTCAGAGCCTGTCCAAGTCACTCTAGCAAGCAATCCTTACCTTTCTGCTCTTTCAGCTACCACCATCTGTCTCTACCTTTCACAACAAAGGTTCTGAAAAAAAATTGTTCACTCCTCCCCACCATCTCATTTCTCACTGACTTTTTAAAAAATTATTTCGTTTGTGGCTGTCCTTGGTCTTTGTTGCTGTGCGGGCTTTCTCTAGTTGAGGTGCTCCAGCTCAAACTACCGCACAATTGCACTCATCTCACACGCTAGTAAAGTAATGCTCAAAATACTCCAAGCCAGGCTTCAGCAATATGTGAACCGTGAACTTCCTGATGTTCAAGCTGGTTTTAGAAAAGGCAGA
>NW_011494644.1:7519067-7523149 GCF_000754665.1 Bison bison bison
CTTATTTAATTTCTATGCAGAGTACATCATGAGAAACGCTGGACTGGAAGAAACACAAGCTGGAATCAAGATTGCGGGGAGAAATATCAATAACCTCAGATATGCAGCTGACACCACCCTTATGGCAGAAAGTGAAGAGGAACTCAAAAGCCTCTTGATGAAAGTGAAAGTGGAGAGTGAAAAAGTTGGCTTAAAGCTCAACATTCAGAAAACGAAGATCATGGCATCCGGTCCCATCACTTCATGGGAAATAGATGGGGAAACAGTGGAAACAGTGTCAGACTTTATTTTTTTGGGCTCCAAAATCACAGATGCAGATGGTGATTGCAGCCATGAAATTAAAAGATGCTTACTCCTTGGAAGGAAAGTTATGACCAACCTAGATAGCAAAAGCAGAGACATTACTTTGCCAACAAAGGTTTGTCTAGTCAAGGCTATGGTTTTTCCTGTGGTCATGTATGGATGTGAGAGTTGGACTGTGAAGAAGGCTGAGCACCGAAGAATTGATGCTTTTGAACTGTGGTGTTGGAGAAGACTCTTGAGAGTCCCTTGGACTGCAAGGAGATCCAACCAGTCCATTCTGAAGGAGATCAGCCCTGGGATTTCTTTGGAAGGAATGATGCTAAAGCTGAAACTCCAGTACTTTGGCCACCTCATGTGAAGAATTGACTCATTGGAAAAGACTCTGATGCTGGGAGGGATTGGGGGCAGGAGGAGAAGGGGACGACAGAGGATGAGATGGCTGGATGGCATCACTGACTCGATGGACATGAGTCTGGGTGAACTCCAGGAGTTGGTTCTGGACAGGGAGGCCTGGCATGCTGCGATTCATGGGGTCGCAAAGAGTCAGACACGACTGAGCGACTGAACTGAACTGAACTGAGCTTCTCATTGTGGTGGCTTCTCTTGTTGCAGAGCAGGGCTCTAGGACACGCGGGTTTCAGTAGTTGCGGCGCACGGGTTAATTGCTCTGCAGCATGTAGCATCTTCCCAGACCAGGGATCAAACCCGGGACCCTTGCATTGGCGGGTGGATTCTTATTCACTCTGCTACCAGGGAAGTCCTCGCAGACTTCTTTTTGAAAGCACCACAAAATCTTGTCTCAATGTCCCAGGTATTTTCTAATGCATTAGAAAGTAGTCTTCTTATTTCCCTAAACTCTCAGTGGTGGTGGTGGTTTAGTCGCTAATTTGTGTCCGACTCTCGCTATCCCATGGACTATAGCCTGCCAGGCTCCTCTGTCCATGGGATTTTCCAGGCAAGAATACTGGAGTGGTTTGCCATTTCTTTCTAATGCATTAGAAAGCAGTCTTCTTATTTCCCTAAACTCTTGGTAATATCTTCTAAATGTTAGCCCCATCTTCATTCTTAAAAGTTCTCTCCACCTTCTTTCTTTTGGAGATGCTACTCTCCTTAAGATCCTTTCCTAACATCAGAATCTTCTATCTCTGTTTCTTCTGTGACTTCTTCTTTGGATCACTTTTTTTTTTTTTTTTTGAACTTTTTATATTGCATTGGGGTATAGCTGATTAACAATGTTATAGCTTCAGGTGAAGAGCAAAGGGACTCAGCCATACATATACACGTATTCAGTCTCTCGCAAACTCTCCTCCCATCCAGGCTGCTACCTAACAGTGAGCAGAGTTCCCTGTGCTCTACAGCAGGTTCTTCGGACAACTTCGTGATGGATTTGTTCTCTAAGGTACCGCTTTCAGCTAACTGCACCTCCCTGTGGTCTGAGGGCAAGCTCATCCCCTCTACTTTCACCTGGACGCTGATGATGACTTCTGAATGGCTATATTTGACCTCCCCCTTCTCCTGACTCCATACTGACTTATCTGATTGTCTGCTGGACACCTCTGTCAGGACATCCGTGGGCTTCTCAAAATCAACGTGTCCAAAAGGGAACTCAGGATCTTCCTTCAGAATCCTCCTCCGTTCCTTTTATCATCTCCTAAAACCCGTGTCCATCTTGTCACCCAAACAAGAGGCATCAGAGTCATGATTGATCTTTTTGTCTCCCCTGCTCCATATCCAGTCAACTACCAAAGGGCCCTCAATTCCTTCCTTTCCTGTCTCTTCCATGAACTAGTACAGTAGGCTCCTCACTGATCTTGCTGGTGCCACTCCTGGGTCTCCTTGAGTCCATTTTGCAGACGTCAGTAAAACTGAACTTTCCAGCATAAAGATCTGATGATACTTCCCAGCTTTAAATTACCTTAGGGGTTCCCACTGCCTGTAGCCTAACTTTAAAGAAGTAACCAAAACAAAGGTTACCAAAGTAACCTTACTTCCTACTCCTCAACCACCCACAGGCCACCCTCCAGCTATATGTGACTTCTTGCAAACCCAGACAGACAATTACCCAAATAACTTCAAGCCCACGAGCTTGATCATAGCAGGATAATGCCTCCCCAAGAGTGCAGATCAAAGAAGTGTCTCATTTGCTTCCTTTCCACCCATTGTGGGGAAGGGCATTCCCACTCTAGAGTTATGGTGAGGGCCCGACATTGAACAGATAAGCCCTCCAGCAGTTTATTCGTCACATATACTTATAGCCCAGGGAAGGACGTGCCGACACCATGTAGGGCCACAGAGGCTGCACTTGGGAAATGAAAAACAAGCAGGGGCTTTAGAGGGAGGACTTTGGAGGAACAAGAGATTGGAGGTATCTTTAATTCCCCCTCTAGAGTGTTGTTTGACTTCACAGGCTGGCAGGGACCTGGAGGCTGCTCTTGGGGATAAACTGTGCTGGCCCCTGTGATAAGGAGAGTGATTTGGCTAGGGGACCTTACCTGTGGGGGCAGAAAGGGAGGGGAGTTTGAAGTCAGGTCATTTGAAGCCCTCTGATTTGATCAGATGTCAAGGCAAAACCCTTAACACTTGATTTCATGGCTTCATACCACAATTGAATATTTGATACCTTGGCATCAGTTTGTTTGCTTTTTAAAGATTTTTTTTTTTTTTTGATACGGACTATTTTTAAAGTTCTTATTGAATTTGTTGGAATATCGCTTCTGTTTTATGTTTGGTTTTTGGCCGTGAGTCATGTGGGATCTTAGTTTCCCAGCCAGGCATTGACCCCATACTCCCTGCATTAGAAAGTGAAGTCTTAACTGCTGGACCACTGGGGAAGTCCCTTGATGTCAGTTTAAACCTTGCTGACGATGAAACTTTTAGGTAGTAGGTGAAGCCCTTTCCTAGGCAGTGAGGTTGGTGCTTGACCAAGAGGAAGAGGTGGTCCTCTACGACATAAAGTATCTGAACTCACTGATATTCACTCAGTTGATCCCAAAGGGCCGGAGGGAAACGTGACATCTTCTAGCTCCAGGGCATCTGGCAATGGACTGATGACTGGAGGCCACGCCCACCTACAAGTAAGATGTGCCAGATGGCCCAAGTTTGGGTCCATCCTGTAGCAAGGAGGCCTTGCTACCCATGCTGAGCTTGGGGACCCATACCTTTGCTCCTATGTCAAGGAATCATGGGCAGCTGGGTATGGAAACTCGGGATCTGGGAGAGACACAGTTTTCAATGTGTGGCCAGAGATTCCTGCTCTGATGGTATGTGACACAGGGCCAAAGAGAGCAATTTCTTGCATCAGAAGCCCAAGGATGACTTATAGACAACATGGGCAGTCCAGAGACTCCATGAGGCAGGAGGGGAAGTTGCCAAAGCCTCTTCACTGAAGGAGTCTCTGAGGGCACTAAGGGGAGTGCCTGTTGATTTTAGGTTCTAGAGCCTGTTGTTGGAGGGGTCTCCACTCAAGGTGGGCTCATTTAAAAGTAACAGCATAAACGGGCTTAAGTAAAATTTGTAAACAAGGGATATGTTTTCCCAAGAATCCAAAAAGGACTAAAAGATGTTGGACTCGTGTGTCCTTAACAAGTGTGTCAAACAAATGTGTGCAAAGGAGGACGTCATAAAGGTAATGTCGTCCTTCACATATACACTATTGACATGCATGTGTGTTGCGACCCTATGGACTGTAGCCCACCAGGCTCCTCTGTCCATGGAATTCTCCAGGCAAGAATACCTGAGTGAGTTGCCATTTCCTCCTCCAGGGGATCTTCCAGATTCGG
>NW_011494644.1:7523918-7548697 GCF_000754665.1 Bison bison bison
ACAGCCTTGACGTACTCCTTTTCCTATTTGGAACCAGTCTGTTGTTCCATGTCCAGTTCTAACTGTTGCTTCCTGACCTGCATACAAATTTCTCAAGAGGCAGATCAGGTGGTCTTCCCATCTCTTTCAGAATTTTCCACAGTTTATTGTGATCCACACAGTCAAAGGCTTTGGCATAGTCAATAAAGCAGAAATAGATGCTTTTCGGAACTTTCTTGCTTTTTCCATGATCCAGTGGATGTTGGCAATTTGATCTCTGGTTCCTCTGCCCTTTCTAAAACCAGCTTGAACATCAGAAGTTCAGGGTTCACATATTGATACTATGTATAAAATAGACAACTGATAGGAACATACTTCAGGTACTGTGGGGACCTGAATGGGAGGGAAATCCTAAAGGGAAGAGATATATGTATGTGGATGACTGGTTCATTTTGATAATGAAACTAACACAATATTGTAAAGTAACTATACTGCAATAAAAACTAATAAAATAAATACAGGTAATGTCATACTTGTACTCCTGGAGAAAGGTGGGTGCAGTTAAGACTGTCTGCAAAGGCTGTGTGTGATAGCAGAGCTGTTTCGGGACCCTGAGGGTAACAAGGTGAAAATGTACTGTGCTCCTTTGGAGATGACGGCAAACTGGCTGAAAGGATGTTGAAATCGGCATTGAATGAAACCTAGCAGCCACATCTATAATTAGCAAAATATTTAGTATATTTAAATTTAGGTGTTTTAGGCCTTCCCAGGTGGCGCTAGTGGTAAAGAACCTACCTGCTAATGCAGGAAATATAAGTGATGCTGGTTCGATCCCTGGGTTGGGAAGATCCCCTGGAGGAGGGCATGGCAACCCACTCCAGTATTCTTCCTTGGAGAATCCCATGGACAGAGGGGCCTGGCAGGCTACAGTCCATAGTGTCGCACAGAGTGAGACACAACTGAAGTGACTTAGCAGCAGCAGGTGTTTTAAGGGTATCTGAGATTCATTTTAATCAGGTATGGTAAGACACAGAGAAGCTTTTTATGCCTACAGATCCTGAGAAACAGGAGGCCACTTGGGGAAGCACAAGGGTCCATAAGGAGGCAGAGGGAGCAAGGAGCAGAAGGGGGCAAGAGTCTTTCTCATGGTTTCCATGGGAGGGAGAAGGTGAGGCAGGGCAAGCAGGTTTAGGATTGGCTAGTTTGAATAACCTCAGTGGGCTCTGGGGCACAGTGGTGTCCCTAGTTGTCTGGTGCCCATCTCTGGGGTAATTAGAGCAGAGGGATAGCGGTCCAGATTGTAAGAGCCCCATAGAGGAGGTGGTTGTGAGTGTGGGCTCTGGTTGGCCAGTTTACATGTGAAAGGTACATTCACAGGTGAGTTGTTTGCTATCTCTAGGGATTAGCTAACCCTTGCAGGGCAGTTTCTCCAAGAGGAGCAAGGCCTCAGATGTCAAAGCATTAAATACAGGAACTAGAAAGCATGGTTATTACACTAGGTATAACTGTAATTTGATGCTTTAGTATAAAGTTCATGAAAGCTTGCCAACTGTTGCATTTTGGCAGATGTTAAAATTAGTCCCAAGCCTATATTGCAGATGCACAAAAACCAATCAGCTCCCTTTATGTTTCTGCCATAAAACGTATTTTTAGTAAATTTTGGTTTCCCATTTGGGTCGAATGGTGAACTTTTGTTTAATTGAATCTTTTGGTACCTCCCCCTGTATCTAGGTTTCTTTTTTTTCTTTTTTTTTTTTTTGTCACTGGATATACTTGACGGGGGAGGGTCTGTTTTGAAAAACTTTTGGCCACACACCACAGCATGCAGAACCTGTTTCCCAACCAGGGATTGAAGCCATGCTGGAGGGCAGAATCCTAACCACTGGATCATCAGAGAAGTCCTGGGGTGGGGTGGGGGTCTTTTTACCCTGCTCACATTTATTATTATTTTTCCTACAAAGAATCTCTCAGATCAGTATTTTCAGGATTAGGGCCTCTCTCATGACAGTGGTTATAGAGTTTAGCAACCTGGACTTAAGTCACGTTTGAATTAATCCCTTCATTGTGACACAGGGCCACCACAAATGTTTTTGCTCATAACCCTGATGACATGGATTTTGTGCCACACCAGGGTAGGCAGCAGGGAGTCAGAAAAAGATCACAGCCCTGAAGCTGGTGGATCAAAACCATCTTCTGCTGCAGCCCTACCTCTTCCCCCATGTGCACTGTTTCCCCAAACCCCTGGAGCACAGTGTCTCAGGACATTTTTGATTTCTAACCATCTAACGTCACAGGTTTTTGTTTCTGTCTCTGTCCAATCACAGGTGGTGCAGAGCATCTGGGTGGTTATGGGGAAAGAAAGCTGGATGGCAGGCCCTATAGAAGGCTATTCCCTTCCTCCAGAGAATGCCAGTACATCTCCACAGTGTTAGAATCCACATCCAGTAAGATCATTTTGTCTATGGGCTGGGTGGGGGCCTCAAGCCCTAGACTAATCTTGATCAGTCCTTTGGTGTGCTGGTAAGTAACAATGGGAAGCAAAACTCACAGGTGTTGACTGGGGGTTTTGCACTGAGAGAGCAGTTGAGTATCAGTGCCCCTTTCCCTCTACTTTTGTTTTTTTTCTAATCAGTTCTCAGACCATGAACTGCCATGGATGTGCACCTCCAAACCCTTAGGGGTCAGGAGAGCACACAAGAATCCCAAGAGAAGTTGCAGCACAGGAGATGGGCAAAGACACTACCTTTGCCTGAACAGCAGTGACTCAGGAGTCAATCAAGTGGTCATTCTTAAATCTTCCTGAGGTCGTGGCCTCCTTCCTTTCTACAAACAAAACAAAGGTTCATCCCCAAGACTACAAACACAAGCGCCCCAGGAAGGCGCTACTTTCCCAAACAGAGTCCCTATGACTGCCCTAAGCAGCCAGTGATGGTCATCAGGCTGGATACAGTAAGCAAAGTGCTGTGGAACTCTAGCATCCATCAGTTAGGACTTTATGTTGTTTCTGATCTCAAGTAGGAGCCTCAGCGACCACCGCCAGACACAAGCCACACTCGATGGCACCTCACTCTGGGACATAGTCAATTAACAATAGTTTCTGCCTAGTTGGCCAGCATGAGACCACAGAGTGGAAGGAGATGGCAAAATCCATTTGAGATAACAGAACATGAGCTAAAGCCCAAGCTGGCCAGCAACTGGCACTTACATCCAAGATAGTAACTACTGCCTTGCAAACCAGTTAACTAGCAAAGGAACCCATAGTTAAAGCTAACGAGGCATCCTTAATTGAGTTAGACCATCCTATTTGTGATTCAAATTGTTTTACTTTTTCAATCCATGGGGAAAGAGAAACTCCAACCCTAGGTTAATGGGGTTGGCTGACACTCAACACTCGACCCCAAAAGACGGGATGGACAGCAATTTATGAGCCACATTTACCTACAGCCCAGGGGAAGACACCACATATCATGCAGGGCCATACAGGAGGTTGCACTTGGAAACAGAATGAACAAGCAGGGGCTTGGGAGGCAGACTTTGTAATATCAAAGAATGGGGATGCGCCCTGGTTCCTGCCTATTTGAATAATTCAGCGGGCTGAACAGAACTGAAGTCTGCTACTTGGGAATGAGCAGGCACTGTGTCTGGTTCTTATGCTAAGAAGGATAATATGGCTAGGGGAACTTTACCTGTGGGAGAAGAGGGAGTGGAGAATTGCAGTTAAGCCATTTGAGGCCCTCTCAACTTTACTAGATGTTAAAACAGCTCTCAAGGTTGAATCTTGGGACTTCCCTGGCAGTCCAGTGGTTATGTCTCTGAGCTTCTACAGGAGGGGGCATGGGTTCGATCCCTGGTCAGGGAGCTAAGATCCTGTATGCTGTGAGAGTGAGTGAGTGAGTGAGTGAAAGTCGTTCAGTTGTGTCCAACTCTTTGTGACCTCATGGGCTGTATAGTCCATGGGATTCTCCAGGCTGGAATACTGGGGTGGGTAGCCTTTCCCTTCTCCAGGGAATCTACCCAACCTAGGGATCGAACCCCAGGTCTCCCACATTGCAGGCGGATTCTTTACCAGCTGAGCCACCAGGGAAGTCCTATATGCTGTGAGGTACAGCAAAAAGGAGAAAAAACAACAGAACTCTAATTGCAGGCCTCATGCCACAAGAAGTTATTAAAAAGTAATTGAGTTCAATAATGTCACAGGATACAAAACAAACACAACCATCAACAGTATTTCTAGATACTAGCAATGAACATGTGGACGCCAAAAATTACAATACATTTACAATCACTAATTGAAATAATCAAGTGTAAATCTAATAAAGTATGTCCAGGACTCGTATACTGAAAACTCTACAACATTAATAAAATAAATCAAAGGTCTAAATAAATGCAGAGATATGCTATGGTCATGAATTTGAAGACAAAACATAGTAAAATGTCAATTCTCCCCAAATTGATAGATTTAATGTAATTCCTATCAAAACCCAGTATGCCTTTTTCCCTAGATACAGACAAGATTAATCTAAAATTTTATGGAAAGATAAGGGAAATAGAATAGCCAAAACAACTTTGAAAAAGTAATAAAATGGGAGCAGTCAGTTCACTGTTTTAAAACTTATTATTAATGTATATCTAGAGTAACCAGGGGAGAAGGTGATGGCACCCCACTCCAGTACTCTTGCCTGGAAAATCCCATGGATGGAGGAGCCTGGTAGGCTGCAGTACATGGGTCACAAAGAGTCGGATATGACTGAGCGACTTCACTTTCACTTTTCACTTTCATGCATTGGAGAAGGAAATGGCAACCCACTCCAGTGATCTTGCCTGGAGAATCCCAGGGACGGGGGAGCCTGGTGGGCTGCCGTCTGTGGGGTCGCACAGAGTCGGACACGACTGAAGTGACTAATCAGCAGCAGCAGAGTAACCAGGACTGTGTAGTATTTGCAGAGACATAGATACATGGATCAATGAACACAGAACCCAGAAATGGTCCCAATAGGCTGAACTAATTTTTGAGAAAGGTGCGAAAGTAGTTCAAAGGAGGAAAGATAGACTTTTCAATAGGCTACAGCTATGACATTATAGGCCAAAAACTTGGAATACTGGGCCAGCGAAGAACGAATATAATGGTTTCATTGACTTTCTATCACGTGGTGATGGGTAGGGAGAAATAATGTACACTCAGCTCAGGATGAAAGCTCCAAGTGCTGGATAACGGTTTATTTCATCTTTCTGAATTCGGCTTCTTCTGATTGATTAGCGTCACAGGTTCTGGGGATGTTCCCATAAGCTCCCACACTGCAAAGCCAGGTTACCCCTAACTAGCACACAGTCCTCCAGACTCCATGGGCCATTCCAATAAGCATCATTCTCAGGCGATATGAGATAGTAGGATGGCTCTCGGTAGCTCCAAAGGTACAGCCTTCTGCGTTTAAGTCTGAAGGAAATGAGAGCTTTTTCTAGGTTTTGCGACTCCCATCCAACTCCTGGGATTCATTCTGATTGTATCAACCTGGTCACCACCACGACTTCACACACACACTTTAAATGTAGCTAGGGTGATTTTGTGTGACTGGCGCGGAGTAGGCGCTCAATAAATATTTGTTGAGTTGCTGAATAAGACTGAGCCCCAACTCACTGTTAACACTGACACTTGTTTCCGGCTGTATACTCTGTCCTTCGCCACAACGCTGAGGATCCTGTCAGCTCTTCCGCCTTAATTACAGTTATAAAATTCCGTGACTAGCTGTGGAAACCAGGTGGCCTTCCAAAGCAGCTAAGACTACACTTCCCGGAGAGCATTGCGGTGCTCTCTTGCGTCAATTTTAGTTTACTTTCCCCCTCAGGGAATTTCCGGGTTGTGTGGGCGGGGCCAAAGGAGTGATCCAATGGGCATCTCCTCAGGCTGAGGGGGTGGGAAATTGTCCAATGAGCATCTCCATAGAGAGGCCAATCAGAGGGAAGCTGGGGCAGCCGCCGCGGGTGGCGTCACTAAACTGCGCCAGCTGAGCCTGGTGGAGCCCAGCCCCTCTCTCCTGCCTTCTCTCCCGCTCACTTTCCTCAGGCGTCCGTCGATCCGGTTTCCATGTCTCCGGTGGACGCACCACCCCGAAACCTCCACACCCATGGCTGCTAGCCTGAGGAGGCCCTCTTTCACCACCTGTTCTTCCCCTACTGACACGGACGACGAGGGCGTGCGCGGCACTTGCGAAGATGCTTCTATATGCAAGAGGTGCCTGCCCGGCGCGGGGTTAGGGGCCAGCGTTCCGGGGGTCTGGGGCCTAGGTCGGGGGTGCGGGCTGTGTCTAAGGAATACGCTTTTACGCCAAAAGGCATCGGTCAACTGGTGTGACATCTGTGAAATGCTCAGAGCAGGGATTCATCTACTTCACATTTTATTATCCAACTTTTGCCGTTTGCCAGGCACTGTACAAGCCTGGGGTTATTGTGCCTGGGACATGGCGCCGAACCAGGCAGACATGGACTTGGCCTTCTCGGAGCGACATTTTTGTTGGAAACACGTGAAGCAAGTAATAACTGTAGTTTTGATGGGTTATGAGGAGAAGTGCAGGTCCTCCCTCTTTCATAGGTTATGTTTCAATGGGACTTGTCATGATCCCCATTGTGCACCTGAAACTCAGGCCAGTTAATGGGGGAGATGACCTGTCCAGGGCCACTTAATATTTGCGTGCAGAGCCAGTATTTTCCAGAGCTTTTACCTGTGTGTTATGGGAGTCTACACTTTTAGGGGTGTGGTGAGGGCTGTGTGGCGGACGCTGTGAGCAGAGGTATGTGTCAAGTACCTGAAAGCATGAAAAAGAAAACACGAGGCTTGAGTGTATGCTACTCTTTCATTCATTAAGCAAAAATTATTGAGAGCTTACTTTGTGCCAGGCTTTTCCTTTTGGTTGGTAGGTATTCAGTGATTGAGAACAAAAGATGAACAAGATTGACATGGTGTCTGAACTCACCTGCCTGCTTGGAAAAGGCAGGAAGCAAGTACTTACTCAGGAAGTAGCATAATTACAATTTTGTGTTGTGTGCTTAGAAATACAGTGCACCATTAGAGTTTGTAATTTAGTTGATAATGTTTGAGCTGGGAACAGAAGACTTAAAAAAAAAAAAAGAGAATAGGCATGTAGGAGGGTATTCAGGCAGAGCAAAGAAGGCTCATGAACTGTTAGAGGAACTGAATAAATGCCTTGGAAGCTGGGGCCCTGTAGGGACTGAGTCCAGAAAACAAAAGTTTTGGGTTAGGGCTGGTACTTTGTGTAGGTTCTTGGAGACCAAGCATAGTGATTCAGAACATTGACTCTGGAGCCGGACTGTCAGGCTGGTCCCGGCTGTGGATACTTGCGCAGGCTACTACACTACTCTCTGTCTCAATCTCCTGATCTATAAAGTGGGGATGAAATGATATTCAGTCATCTGTAAAGTAAGGATGAAGTGATATTCAATATTAGTAAAGCACTTAGAACAGTGTCTGGCATGTACTAGGTGTTAGTGGTGGGTGATTACATAAATAAATACATTCATAAGTATTAAAGGCGTGAAGGCAGTTCTTGGTGGAATTTGTGGACTTAAATGAACCATACCCAACTTATTTCTTCTCCAGCTTTTGGTTGCTGTTGACTACATCTGTAGCACTGTTGAATTAAGAGCAGTTTTTCTCATATTGGCTGCTGTTTGCTAAGAAAATCAGAAGTGTCTTCAGAATTATCAGAGGAAAATAAAATACTTTTCAACAGCAGGTTAGGGTTAGGTTTACTTAATATCAATTGGTAATGATTGGCTTATTTAATATTTGTTGGTAGTATTTGTGGCCAACTTGCTTGCTCGCGTGTGTGCTAAGTTACTTCACTTGTGTCTGACTCTTTGTGACCCCAATTCTGTAGTCCACCAGGCTGCTCCGTTCCTGGGATTCTCCAGGCAAGAATACTGGAGTGGGTTGCCATGCCCTTCTCCAGGGGATCTTCTCGACCCAGGGATTGAACCTGCGTCTCTTGGGTCTCCTGCATTGACAGGGGGATTCTTTACAACTAGCACTACCTGGAAAATCTGGCCAACTTGCTTACTTAAAGCTAATTAGCTACTATATATAAAAGAGATAACTAAGAAGAACCTACTTTATAGCACAGAAAACTACTCAGTACTCCATAATGACCTTTATGGGAAGAGAATCTAAAAAATATGTCTATGTATAACTGGTTCACTTTGCTGTAACAGCAGAAACTAATGCAACATTATAAATCAACCATATTCCAATAAAAATGATTTAAAAAAAAAGCAAATTAGCTATAAAATAGTTCAGACACAAAAAGTACAGAGAAATAATGTAACTAGAGCATGTCTTTCCTTGGCTCTCTCTTGGATAGTTTTATAATCTCAGCTCTTCTCTGCTTCATTTTTTAGTGCCCTCACTGTTCTTCAGCCATCTCAACATTGTAGAGAAAGTTTGGGTTTGGAACTGCAGAGAATCTAAGGCAGTGGTTCTGAGTCTGAACTGCACACTAGCATAGCCTGTGGAGCTTTTAAAAGATACGCAGTTACTTGGGCCCGACTCTGGATCCACTGAATCAGAACCTTCTGGGATGGGTCTTGGGTCTATAAAAACCAGACCTGTTTGCCATCTGGATGCATTTCTTCAGAGCCCTTTTTTTTTTTTTGCACCAGGTTTTCTCTCATCTGGAAAAAAACATGCAATGAGATGGTGAGAATCCATAAGTTAATGTTTTAAAAATGTTTTGCAGGATTCGAGGACTTTTGAAGTCTGTGATACTGTGACCTGCATCTTCCCTGTAACGTTTGGAACCCATGAGTCTAGTCACAAATTCATCTTGTTAAGTAGAGATTCCTTGTGTGAATTGTGGGCACATTACTCTGTTTCTGCCTCAGTTTCCTCATCTTGAAAATGGGGATAGTAATAGTCACTGGCCTTTTGGATGGGAGGATTAAGGGTTAAATGAGATCATGCAGAGGTTAGCACAGGATCTGGCATGAAGAAAAGCCTAAAGTAAATTCTTATTGCTAGTTTTAATTTGCCTCCAGTCTGAATGTTGTTTGTTTGAAGTTACTGAAATAGCTGTGAGTTCGACTGGTTCCTGCCACCCTGAGTTGTAGCTGTAAAATCCCTAAAATAATATTCAAAGAGCCAGTCAGCTCCCCAGGGCTCCTACTGTTCTGCTGTTTCTTTCTTTCTTTCTTTTTTAGTTAATTTATTTATTTGACTTCACTGGGTCTTAGTTGTGGCATGCCGGATCTTTCATTGCAGCATGCAGGCTCTTGATTGCAGTGCACAGATTCTCTAGTTGTGGCTCGTGGGCTTTGTTGCTGTGTGGAACGTGGGATCTTAGTTCCCCAACCAGGGATCAAACCCTTAGTTCCTCTGCATTGGAAGGTGGATTCTTAACCACTGGTCCACCAGGGAAGTCCCTGTTGTTTCTGTTTTAATGTGCTCTCTTCTTTGGTACAGGGCCCTTCCTGGTGTTAGAGAGCTGTTGTGAGGATTAAATGTGGAGGGCCTCCAACAGTGCTTGGTACATAGTAGGTGTTCAAAATTGGTGGTCGTTGTCATCAGCAGCATCCCATTGTCCCCACTCTTCATCATCGTCACTACCACAGACTCTGTCCCTCCTACAGTCCAATAGTTAGAACTCTTGTGATCAGGTATACTAGGTTTATCCCTAAGAATCCCGTCTGATTCAACAGCTATCTATAAAGCACTCAGCGTTCTTGCTAACTTATCCCCACTCCCCATTCCTCCTCTCCTATCGCCCACTTTGCCCCATGCCCCTCAGTCAGTTTCCCACTCTTGTTTACCTTTGACCCCCAGCTCCCTCCTGCAGTCCCCACTGAGTCCTTTGAAATTACTACTCTGATCACCAGCCACCTCTATTTCCTTAGCCTCTCTTTAGTCGTTCCGTCCCTCTCTTTCCACTGACCCTGGCCCTTCCCTGGGGGCATCGTTTACTTGAAGCCAAGTCATACCTCTGTTTTCTCATACCCTGACTGCCTTAGCACACGTGTGTGCTTAGTCGCTTCAGTCATATGTGACTCTGCAACCCTATGGACTATGGCCTGCCAGGCTCCTCTGTCAATGGGATCCTCCAGGCAAGAATACTGGAGTGGGTTGTCATTTCCTTCTCCAGGGTCCTAGCATCAGGATGGTCAAAATTTGTGTCCTTACTGCCCTTTGTCTCCTCCCCCCATTTCTTTGAGACCCATGTCCCCAGCATCCTCTCCTCCATATTACTGTTTTCTGTCTGTTTGCTGGTTACTCACCTAATTCACTGACGACTTGGGCACCTGGCCCACAAGCCTTCCTCTGCCTCAGTTCATGCCATCATCATAGTTGACTTTCTAGTGTGTGTGTGCAGGATCCACCCTATAGGCAGGGCACTTGTTTTCTTGAACACCTCGCCTGCAGTGATTACCTCTGCTCATTCGCCTCTATTACCATTCCTGCCATAATCCCCTGGATTTCCAGGTGCTGTGTATACCACCTCACAGATGAACAGTGCAGCACCCTCCAACCCCAGTCTCTTCAGCATGCTTGATCAGTTATTTCTGTTCTGCCTTCAAAACCCTAGGATGTCCATGGTTTTCTCCAGCCTTTAGATGCTTCCCTCTAGGCTCCTGCCTGTCAGTTGAGCTCAGAGTTCATAGTCCATTCCCTGGTAATCTCTTGGCAGTGCCTTTATCTCCCTTGCCCTTCATCCTAGTAAAACTCAGACCCTGGATTGAACCAGACTCTCCATTTCCAGCTTGAATACTGATGGTAGAAATCACACAGCAGGACAACTTGGCCCTGTGTGGATTCGTGTCAGCCAGCCTCATCTGCACCCTTACAGAGCTGACTCATTCATTCCAGTATGATGCTTTGGCTAGCTCCCTTTCCCACTTTCCAGAGACTTAAATCAGACATTTTTCACTTTCCTCCAACTTTTGATTTACTCCACCTTTCCTTCATCCTCAAGATAACCAGGGTGATGCCAGGGTATTGCGTCACAGAAAGTGGAAGCCTTCAGATTGGCACTCAGTTAACTTCCCTCCTAGAAATTTTACCACCCTTTCCTACCATGAGAGTTGTCAATGTTCTTTAGCAGAGGCCATTAGAAATATATCTAATTTAGTTAAACAGGGTTTTTTTTTCTTTTAATTGGAGTATAGCTGCTTTCAAAATCACTGCAGATGGTGACTACAGCCATGAAATATAAAGATGCTTACTCCTTGGAAGAAAAGTTATGACCAACCTAGATAGCATATTCAAAAGCAGAGACATTACTTTGCCAACAAAGGTCCATTGGCCAAGGCTATGGTTTTTCCAGTGGTCATGTATGGATGTGAGAGTTGGACTATAAAGAAAGCTGAGCGCCAAAGAATTGATGCTTTTGAACTGTGGTGTGGGAGAAGACTCTTGAGAGTCCCTTGGACTGCAAGGAGATCCAACCAGTCCATCCTAAAGGAGATCAGTCCTGGGTGTTCATTGGAAGGACTGATGCTGAAGCTGAAACTTCAGTACTTTAGCCACCTGATGCAAAGAGCTGACTCATTTGAAAAGACTCTGATGCTGGGAAAGATTGAGGGCAGGAGGAGAGGGGGACGACAGAGGATGAGATGGCTGGATGGCATCACTGACTCGATGGACGTGAGTTTGAGTGAACTCCGGGAGTTGATGATGGACAGGGAGGGCTGGTGCGCTGCGGTTCGTGGGGTTGCAAAGAGCAGGACACGACTGAGCAGCTGAACTGAACTGAACTGAACTGAACGTTGCTTTAGGGGCTTCCCAGGTGGCTCAGTGGTAAATAACCTGTCTGCCACGCAGGAGACACAGGTAGACCCGGGTTTGATCCCTACATTGGGATGATCCTCTGGAGGAGAAATTGGCAACCCACTTGAGTATTCTTGCTGGGAAAATCCCATGGACAGAGGAGCCTGGCGGGCTATAGTCCAGGGGGTTGCAGAGTTGGACACGACTACACGTGCACACACATAGCAGCTTTACACTGCTGTGTTAGTTTCTGCTGTTCCACGTAGTGAACCAGCTGTGTATATGTGCATCCCTTCTTTCTTGGATTTCCTTCCTGTTTAGATCACCACAGAGCACTGAGTAGAGCTCCCTGCGCTATACAGTGGGCTCTCATTATTTGTCTGTTTTATACATAGTAGTGTCTGTATGCCAGTCTCCTAATCCATCCCACCCCCTCTTCCCACCTTGATGTCCATATGTTTGTTCTCTACATTTGTATCTGTTTCTGCTTTGCATATAGGTTCATCTGTACTATTTTTCTAGATTCCCAACACATTCATTAATATACGGTATTTATTTTTCTCTCTCTGACTTCACTGTGTATGACAGTCTCTAGGTCCATCCACATCTCTGCACATGGCACAATTTTGTTCCTTTTTATGGTAAACGGATTTAATGACTCATTCTCGTGATAGAGAGCTCACCTCATGGGGAGCTTGGGGGTCTCTCCATAAGGGGTGTTAGAAAGAACTTATAGGATTTAGGCTTTGGTTGGATAATTTGGTGGGGGGTGTTTCAAGGAAGCAGGAATTTGCCCAGGATTGGGTGTTCACAAGAGGTAGAGACAGTTGTGTGATTGCGTGGGTAGCTTAGTCTTTTCGAGGAGATGTGACAGACTTCCCTAGTGGATAAGAGTCCACCTGCCAGTGCAGGGGACACGGGTTTGATCCCTGGTCCAGGAAGATCCCGCATGCTGCGGAACAAGTAAGCCTGGGCGCTACAGCTGCTGAACGCTGTGCACGTAGAGCCCACGCTGTGCACGTAGAGCCCACGCTGTGCAACAAGAGAAGCCACCACAATGAGAAGCCCGAGCACGGCATCAGAGAGTAGCCCCTGCTCAGTGCAACTAGAGAAAGCCTGTGCAAAGCAATGAAGACCTAGCACAGCCTGAAATAAATAAACTCCCCCCCCCCCCAAAAAGAATTAAAATAAATTGCAAAATTTATAAAAAAAAAAAGAAGGCGTGACTAGAGTCAGACAAGCTGTAGTTAATAAAGAAGCTACAGTCACTCAGCATCAGCTGGGGGAGAGGAGTACTTGGGACCCTGCAGCGGGCCTTGGTTTTGTTTGGACAAAATGATGAAGGAGTCCTGGTTTTGTCTCACTTCATCACTGTTTTAGTGTGACTTTGTGCAGGTCGTCCTGTGAGATTGTTTCTGTCCAACCGGAGGACAGTGTGGCCTCTGTGAGCACCAGGCAAGCATCTAACAGCAGTGAAGCCTGGCTCGTGGCACCAGGCCCTCTCCTGGGGGTTAGTACCACTTTTCTTTATTTTCATCAGGGAGGAGTTGAGTCTTAGAAAGATAGGTGTTGGCCAGGCAGAAGAAAATAAGAGACGTCGAAGAGCATAGAGATCGAAGCTCTTGAGATTGAAGTGTTAGGGGAACTTGACCTCTGGTGGGGTCTGCTACTGCTAAGTCACATCAGTCGTGTCCAACTCTGTGCGACCCCAGAGACAGCAGCCCACCAGGCTCCCCGGTCCCTGGGATTCTCCAGGCAAGAACACTGGAGTGGGTTGCCATCTCCTTCTCCAATGCCTGAAAGTGAAAAGTGAAAGTGAAGTCGCTCAGTCGTGTTGGACTGTAGTGACCCCATGGACTGCAGCCTACCAGGCTCCTCCGTCCACGGGATTTTCCAGGCAAGAGTACTGGAGTGGTTGCCATTGCCTTCTCCGCTGGTGGGGTCTAGGTAGAAAGAATTCTGGAGAGGTTGTCAGAGAACAAAGCAGGAGAGGTCCTGAGGGTTTTAAAGTGGGGGAACTGACATGCTCTGAGTTTGTGTTTTAGAAAAATCCCCAGGGCCTTCCTTGGTGGTCCAGTGGTTAAGAATGCCTGCCAGTGCAGGAGACACGGGTTCGATCCCTGCTTCAGGAGGATCCCCCGTGCTGTGGGCAGCTAGGCCTGTGAGCTGCAACTACTGAGTCCACATTCTAGGTCGTGTGCTTTGCAACAAGAAAAGCCACTGCAACGAGAAGCCGGCTTGCTGCAACTCGAGAAAGCCTGCGAGCAGCCTTGAAGACCTAGCCCAGTCAAAGCTAAATAAAAATTTAAAGAAAAGTCCCCAGCAGCTGTGGGGGAGAAAGGCTGGCAACGGATGGAAAGTCTGTTCCGTTTTCTTCCTGTTGGCTGTAGCCCTTGCTCTCCTGACCTGGCACCGAACGTCCTTATTGTCTTGCCCGCTTCTAGTCTGGCCACCTCCCCTGTCCCAAGTGTTTATGCCATGGCCGGGGTGATTTTTTAGAATCACAAATGTTACCCTGTTACTTTATTACTTGAACCTTTTTGATTCTCCTTCCGCCACAAGGTAAAACGTGACACTTGGTGATAGGACACACCTCACCTTTCCTTATCAAATCACGCTCCAGATCTATCCCTGCCAACCGGAAATCTCTGTTTGGTGGTCTCAGAATGACCTCGGGCTTCCGGTAGCTCAGCTGGTAAAGAATCTGCCTCCAGTGCCGGAGACCTGGGTTCGATCCCTGGGTTGGGAAGATCCCCTGGAGAAGAGAATGGCTACCCACTCCAGTATTCTGGCCTGGAGAATTCCATGCAGAGAGGAGCTTGGCCGGTTACAGTCCATGGGGGGGCAGACACAACCAAGCAACTTTCACTTTCAGAATGACCTCAAATACATTATTTCCGAAACCGCGCTCTAGATCATCTTCCTCAATTTTGTGACAAGCCATCCCTCCCCCGCCCCCTGCCCCCAAGTCAGTGGATGGTGCCCCTTTCCACTTGGCTCACGAGTGAAAAAGATTGGAGTCATCATGGAACTGCCCTTTCACTTACTCTCTCTGCGATCAGTTACTCAGAGCTTAGAATGTACCTGGAAGATATTTCTGGAATATGTTTCCTCCACCTCCACAGCTGCTGTCTCAGTCCACAGTCCTCTGTGATTTGAACCAGGGCGCTAATCTGCCAGTTGAGCTCCCCAGTGGTGCTTCCCTCCCCAAATACAGTTCTCACACCGAAGCCAGAAGTTTGGGAAAGATGCCCAAGCCCATGTCACTCCCTGGTTTAATGGCTTTTTATTGCTAGAGTAGGAAATGGCAACCCACTCCAGTATTCTTGCCTGGAAAATTCCATGGACAGAGGATCCTGGCGGGCCTCAGCCCATGGGGTTGCAAAGAGTCGGACACGACTGAGCACGCACCCGCTATCGCTGTTAGAAAAATAGCGAAGTTCCTCACGTGGTCCACCCAGCCCTGCCTGCTCCACCCTGCTTCTCCAATTTTGCTTCCCCTAACTCTTGCCCTTCTCTCTACCTCCCTCTCAGTTCCTCCAGCGTGCCCTGTGCCTGCCTCCCCTGGGGTCTTTGAGCAGGCCAACCTCTCCCAAAATGCTTTCTCCCTCCCTCCCTTGTCTGATCAGCTCCACATCATCCTTCAGACTAATTTCTCCACCTGATGTTCTTTATTGAGACCCTGCTCGGTTTACGGAGGCCCTGTGGTAGTGACGATGTAGAAGTGAATGAAGCAGGCACAAGCGGCGCTCTTGTGGGGCATGTAATGGGGGAAGCAGCCAGGAAACAAACCAGCAACATACCTGGCACCTGCACTGGTGGGCGCTGCCGCAGGAGTGTTGGAGGGAGTTGCCCCATGAGCTGGGATGCCCAGGGACAGTCCCACCAAGAAGGTCAGTGCTGGGGAGGAAGTGAGCCCTAGGATGGACAGCTGGGGAAGCAGTGTCCCAGGCAGAGGGTACGAAGGCCTTGGGGCAGAAGCTGGCCCAGCTGGTCCAGGAGTAGAAAGACCCGGGCGAAAGAGGAGGAGACGAGCTCTTGTGAGGACCCAGCTTCCAGTGTCAGCGAGATGGGAGCTGCTGGGGACCTTGGAATGGAAGACATCCACCGTCTTGGGGTGAAACAGGATCCTCTCAGCGTCTGTGTTGAGAACGGGCTGTAGGGGGCAGCATGGAGGCAGGGAGACGTGCTCTCGGAATAGCTCAAGTCAGATGCTGGGGGCTTGGATGAGGATTGTAGTGGTAGAGACGCTGGGAATCCATGATTCTGGATACACTGAAGGCCGAGCTGATAAGACTGAGGAGTCATGAGTGTATTGACGAATCAGATTTACAGTAGGACAGGAGTCATAGATGGCACCGAGGCTTTTGGCTTGTGTCAGATGTGGCTTCTTCAAGGAGGCCTCTCAGGCACCTGCAGACAAGATAGAGCCCCGTCCCACGTTCTTGGGACACTGTGTGTCCTTGGTGGGAATCGGCCCAGGTGTAGTTCAGACATGTTGTTTAATGTTTGTCTTTCCTCAGAATGAAAACAAAGCAGGGACCTGTCTACTTTAGTGCCCTTCACAGTATAGACATATAGTAAGCATGTGTCGGATGGTTAAAGTGATTAACGCTCAGCCACTAAGTCGGGTCCGACTCTTTTCGACTCCATAGACTGTGGCCCACGAGGTTCCTCTGTCCACGGGATTACCCCAAGCAAGAATACTGGAGTGAGTTGCCATTTCCTTCCCTAGAAAATGATTAGACCTGAATACAAGTGCTCAAGATGATACTTCCTAATGTGGTCTTAGAATTCTGGTGTTGTGCTCTGCTGGTTTTCAGCAGTCTGTTAGAAACCAGACCAGGGGCTGTAAGACTGAAAGTCTGTTGTGCAAATTGTAGAAGTTCATTTGATTTCTCAACTGAATCCAAAAATCCACCCCCCCAACCCCCCCACCACCATTGTCATGAAAGCAGGTCACAGGATCACCTCTTAGGAAAGCCGGTGTTTTCCTGAGGGCCCTGGCCTGACCAGCCTACTGACTGCATCTTTACAGCTGTACCCCAGAGAGCAGGGCCCAGCTTCTGATCTGAAATATTTTGAAGGCAAATGCCAGGCTGCTTTCCTATTTTTAATTTGCATTTCTAAAATCACAAGTGAGGCTGAGCATTGTCTGTCTGCTCAAACTCATGGATATTTATAGTGCGAATCCACTCTCGATGTCACTGCCCTACTGGGTGGTTGTTTTGTTTTTGTTTGGTTATTTGTATTTTTATTACTGATTTGTAAGGACCTTTTGTATCTGCAATAGTGATCTGATGCTTCGCTGTTTGTTGCAGTGTTCTCTTTCAAGCTGTTGCTTGTCTTTTTCAGTGTAGCTTGTACTGTCCATTTCATAATACAGAAATGGTGACTCTTCAGGTTGTAGAGTCTTGACAATGTAACTTTTATGTCTTGTGGTTTTTGGGTAAAGCTTTGAAAGGCCATTCTCAATCCTTATAGCATTTTCTTTTAGCACTTCTGTGGCTTTGGCTTTATGGTTAGATCATTCATCTATCTTTATTATTTTGTACATCATAAGATAGCAGTTTTAACTAATTTTTTTCAAAGCTTATTTATTTGGCTTCCCTGAGTCTTCCTTGCTGTGCTTGGGCTTTCTCTAGTTGTGGGCGAGCGGGGGCTGCTCTCTAGCTGCCGTGCACAGGCGTCTCATTACAGTGGCTTCTGTTGTCACGGAGCATGGACTCTGGGCATGAGGGCTTCAGTAGTTGCTGCCTGTGGGTTCAGCAGTTGTGGCTTGTAGGCTCTAGGCACTTGGGCTCAGTAGTTTTGGCACCTGGACTTAGTTGCCCTGCAGCATGTGGGATCTTCCCAGACCAGGGATCAAACCAGTATCCCCTGCATTACAAGGCAGATTCTTAACCACTAGATCACCAGGGAAAGCCTTACCTTAATTTTGTATCCAATTATTAGCCAGTTGTCCCTACACCATCTGTTGAGTGGTCTGTATTTTCCCCATTGATTTGAAATGTCCTTTGTATCATATACCAAATGCAGTAATGCTGAGCACTGAAGAATTGATGCTTTTGAACTGTGGTGTTGGAAAAGACTCTTGAGAGTCCCTTGGACTGCAAGGAGATCCAACCAGTCCATTCTAAAGGAGATCAGTCTTGGCTGTTCATTGGAAGGACTCATGCTAAAGCTGAAACTCCAGTACTTTGGCCACCTCATGCAAAGAGTTGACTCATTGGAAAAGACCCTGATGCTGGGAGGGATTGGGGGCAGGAGGAGAAGGGGACGACAGAGGATGAGATGGCTGGATGGCATCACCGACTTGATGGACATGAGTTTGAGTGAACTCCGGGAGTTGGTGATGGACAGGGAGGCCTGGCGTGCTGTGATTCATGGGGTTGCAGAGAGTCGGACACGACTGAGTGACTGAACTGAACTGAACTGAACTGAATGCATATGTCATTCTTGTAGTTGAAATTTTTTTTTTCATTTTTATGTCTGAAAACTTCTGAGTAACAAAATTATTCAGTTGTGAATTGATTCAGAGCTTCCATAGCTTGCTTCACAGGGTAAGGGTAGATTTATAGCAGGGTTATCAGAATTTTCTAAGTCCATTTGAGCAGCTGTGGTTTAGGAAGAAGGAAAATGAAGGAATGCTAGCAAGAGACACATTTTGTGTCTGAAACTGTCCCTTTTCATCAGGAAAGCAGTAGCTTTTTGGGAAGGCCTACCCTGTAGACTTCCATGTACTTCTCATCAGCTAAGGTTAGGACACACGGCTCCGCTTCTGGGTGCAGGAAAGTGTGCACCCAATAGGGCAGATTGCTGCTTCAAACCACATTGGGGTCCTCTTAGGCAAGGCGGCGAGTGTGTATCGCAGAAGGGACTTGGAGGATGTGCTACATCCTTCATCTTTTTCCCCTCGAGAATTTCCTCAGATAGTCATATTTTTTAAAGACCGTTTTTTATAATTTTATTTACTATTGGCTGTGCTGGGTGTTTGTTGCTATGCAGGCTTTTCCGTAGTTGCAGCGAGTGGCGGCTACTCTCTAGTTGCGGTGCACGGCTTCTCACAGTGGTGGATTCTCTTGTTGCTGAGCCTGGGCCCCAGAGCACAGGCTCAATAGTTGTGGCACACGGGCTTAGTTGCTCTGCAGCATGTGGGATCTTTCCAGATCAGGGCTCAAACCCGCATCTCCTGCATTGGCAGGCGGATTCTTTACCACTGAGCGACAGGGAGGCCTGGCGTGCTGCGATTCATGGGGTCGCAAAGAGTCGGACACGACTGAGCGACTGAACTGAACTGAACTGAACCAAGGAAAGCTCCCTCAGATGTTGGTAGAAGGGTGGCAAGGAGAGGGAGATAATTTATACAGAGTAAGATACTCAGTTTGACGAGTGTTGGCAGTTGCATATATCTGTGTACCACCACCTGAAACAAGATATAAAATACGTCTGAGACTCCAGAAAGTTCCCTTGTATCTCTAGTTGGTCTCTTCACCAACTAGAGATGGTTGGTAACCCAGCAACCATTTTTCTGATTTGGGCTCTCACGGGTTTCCCAATTCTAGAATGTCATATAAATGGAATCATACAAAATGCATTCTTTTTGTGTCTTCTTTCACTCAAGATGGTCTTTGAGATTCATCCATGTTGTGCACATTGTCAAAGATAAAGCTGGATGCCAGTTAAAGTGGTAAAGTCAGATATTTTAATAAGTAATAACTATTGCAACAGGGAAAAGAATCCAGCATGAACTGAATTCAACTCTGATTTGTATAGAGGGTATCCTAAGGGGAGAATGAGGGAGGAAGCAGGGGAACGAGCCAGGAGTCAGTAGAATCAGAGAAAAATTAGTGAAACTATCTGGATTTGCTAACTGGGAGACAGCAAGGCTCTATCTTCAGGTGTTGCCTGGAACAAACAGTAAATTCTTCTTGAGTTTTCTCAGGTCCACACCCTAAGGGGGATTGGAGACATCCTTAGGGGTGTGGCCTTGAGCTGTTAGAAACTCTGTTGTTTGCTCAGGTCTTTATATTGTAGGCCAAGATCGAGGTCTAGTCCAGGAGGGCTCAGTGGAGCCTGGCTAGAGTTTGGTCAAGGAGAGAATCTTTGTCAGTGTAAAATGGCTTGCTCCTTTGTGTGCTGTGTGAATACACCATGATTTGTTCATCCATTCAGCCGATGATGAACATTAGAGTTGTGTCTAGTTTTCGGCCATTCTGAATGGACTGCAATGAACATTCTTATATAAACCTTAAATTTCTCTTGGATCCAAGAGTAGAATTGGTTAGTCATAGGGTGAGTATTCATTTAACTGCAGACTAATTTCCAAAGTGGTTTATCAGATTATACTTCCCACCAGCAATGTGTCAAAGCTCTGGTTGCTCCATATCCTCGTTTAACATTCATCAGTGGGTATGCAATAGCATTTCATTATGGCCTTAAATGGCATTTCCTTGGTGACAGATGTATACTTATTGGCTATTCCTACATCGTCATTTGTGAATTACCTATTAAAGCCCTTTCCTATTTTTGTTGATGATGGTAATGTTGATTTTGACTTGTTAGAGTTCATTATATATTTTGGATAGAGATCCTTTTTCAGATGGATGTGTTTTAAATATACATACACATATAGGAAAATGTGGTGGTGTGTGTGGTCATTTTGTCACTAAATTGTGACCAACTGTTTGCAACCCTCTGCACTGTAGCCTGCCAGGCTCCTCTGTCCATTGTCCAGGCAAGAATACTGGAGTGGGTTGCCATTTCCTTTTCTAGGGGACCTTCCCAACTTGGGGATCGAAACCTGGTCTCCTGCATTGCAGGTAGATTCTTTACCGACTGAGCCACCAGGGAAGCCCAACATGTAGGAAAGTGAGCTGCCTTGGCACTCTGGTTAAAAAAACCAACTGGCAGCACTGGTATAGGTCTATTTCTGTCTCATCGATCTATTTTTCCACCTTTATGCTGAGACCACACTGTTTTGATTACTTCAGTTTTATAGTGGGTCTTAAAATTAAGTAGTATTAAGCAGTTTTAGTTCTCCAACTTCACTCTTCTTTTGAAGATTTGTTTGGGCTATTTTAGATCCTTTGTGTTTCCATTGTAGAATCAATTGTTAGGTTCTTAAAAAAAAAAGCTGGCTAGGGTTTTGACTTGGAGTTAGTTAAAAACTTAGCATTATTCAGGTCCATGGCATCCTGTTACTATGTTCTGTGTTATATTAATTACATTTTCTGTTTTTTTTTTTGATTGTTGTTAAAAAGTTAGATATGGGACATTACACCAAGGGGACTGACTTGATTCTCCTACTTATTTCACTCTCTGTAAATGTAGGTTCCTTTTCCGTTTACACTTTGCCCACTATTCAATGACTTCTTACAAGCAAGACAGTAGATTGTAGATCATATTACTCCTTGTAAAGTAATTAGATGTTACATGAAGCCAAGAGGCCATGCCAGTAGTCTCCTTTGGGAGGAAACTATCTTGTGAGTCTTCTTAGTTACTCAGACCCAGTTTTTCAGGTAATTGATCCCTTAAGGTCTGCCGATCTACTCAGGAAAGCAGCAAGCTTTCCAGAGTTCCCAAGAAGGAAGCGAATCCAGACTCTGTTTAGGTACAGAGTCTATCAGCCTCAAGACTTTACTTCCTGTCTTCCATTTATAAACCAAGAATGAAACCAACAGGAAATAGAAACCAAAAACTGCAACTAAAAGATGTAAAAGAACAACAATGAATTTAAAAATTAGAGCAGTATCTTAAAGACCACAGGGCTTCCCTGGTGGCTCTGACAGTAAAAAATCTGCCTGCAATGCAGGAGACCTGGGTTGGATCCCTGTATTGGGAAGATCCTCTGGAGAAGGGAATGGCTACCCATTCCAGTGTTCTCCCTGGGGAATTCCATGGACAGAGGAGCTTGTCGGGCTACAGTCCATGGGGTTGCAGAGTCAGACACAACTGAGCAACTAACTCTTTCACTTAAAGACCACAAGCAGTGTACAGTTAAAATCCCTAACTGAAGAGTTCAGGTTTTTTTAAGCACGAGCCACCTGTTCTCCTTGCTTGGCCCTGTAATAAACCTTTCTCTGCTTAAAAAAAAAAAAAAAGAAAAATGCCAAACTTGAAAAAATTTTTAAAGAAATATTTTAAATTATTTATGTATTTTTTGGCTGTGCTGGGTCTTAGTTGTGGCACAAGGGATCTATTTTTTTAGTTGTGGCATGAGAACTCTTAGTTGAGGCATGTGGGATCTAGTTCTCTGACCAGGGATTGAACCTGGGCTCCCTGCATTGGGAGTGCAGAGTCCTAGCCACTGGACCACCAGGAAAGTCCCCCAAACCTTGAAAATTAATGCTGAGAATACTCATTGATTTTTGTTGTTGTTGTTGTTGCAATTGCATATATATGGAATTACATAGCTACATATGCATCTATGGGCTTCTCTCATGGCTCAGCTGGTAAAGAATCTGCAATGTGGGAGACCTGGGTTTGATTTCTGGGTTGGGAAGATCTCCCGGAGAAGGGAATGGCTACCCAATCCAGTATTCTCACCTGGAGAATCCCATGGACTGTGTAGTCCATGGGGTCGCAGAGTCAAACACAACTGAGCAGCTTTCACATACATATACATCTATAAGTAGTTAAACAATACACAAACACACACACACATGACAAATTCGTACTATTTAAGCACCTGAAACATTGGGTGGGCGTGCATGCTCAGTTACTTCAGTTGTGTCCAACTCTTTGCAACCCTATGGACTGTAGCCCTCCAGGCTCCTCTGTCCTTGGGATTCTCCAGGGGAGAATACTGGAGTGAGTTGCCACGCCCTCCTCCAGGGGATCTTCCTGACCCTAAGATTGAACCTGCAACTCCTGTGTTTCCTGCCTTGCAGGCAGATTCTTTACCAGTGAGCCACTGGGGAAGCCCGGAAACGTTGGGGGTGGGGTCTGAATCCACGTGGGTAAGTAGGTTTGTAAGCTGCGTGGGCGCAGGAGGGCCTAGAGGAGCTATCCCACGTTGAAGGTCAGGAAGGGTGGCGGTGAGGAGATACCCCTCGTCCAAGGTAAGGAGCAATGGCTGCGCTTTGCTGGAGTAGCAGTGAAGAGATACCCCACGCCCAAGGTAAGAGAAACCCAAGTAAGACGGTAGGTGTTGCAAGAGGGCATCAGAGGGCAAACACACTGAAACCATAATCACAGAAAACTAGTCAATCTAATCACACTAGGACCACAGCCTTGTCTAACTCAATGAAACTAAGCCATGCCCATGGGGCAACCCAAGACGGGTGGGTCATGGTGGAGAGATCTGACAGAATGTGGTCCACTGGAGAAGGGAATGGCAAACCACTTCAGTATTCTTGCCTTGAGAACCCCATGAACAGTATGAAAAGGCAAAATGATAGGATACTGAAAGAGAAACTCCCCAGGTCAGTAGGTGCCCAATATGCTACTGCAGATCAGTGGAGAAATAACTCCACAAAGAATGAAGGGATGGAGCCAAAGCAAAAGAGTACCCAGCTGTGGATGTGACTGGTGATAGAAGCAAGGTCCGATGCTGTAAAGAGCAATATTGCATAGGAACCTGGAATGTCAGGTCCATGAATCAAGGCAAATTGGAAGTGGTCAAACAAGAGATGGCAAGAGTGAATGTCGACAGTCTAGGAATCAGCGAACTGAAATGGACTGGAATGGGTGAATTTAACTCAGATGACCATTATATCTACTACTGCGGGCAGGAATCCCTCAGAAGAAATGGAGTGGCCATCATGGTCAACAAGAGAGTCCGAAATGCAGTACTTGGATGCAATCTCAAAGACAACAGAATGATCTCTCTTCATTTCCAAGGCAAACCATTCAATATCACAGTAATCCAAGTCTATGCCCCAACCAGCAACGCTGAAGAAGCTGAAGTTGAATGGCTCTATGAAGACCTACAAGACCTTTTAGAACTAACACCCAAAAAAGATGTCCTTTTCATTATAGGGGACTGGAATGCAAAAGTAGGAAGTCAAGAAACACCTGGAGTAACAGGCAAATTTGGCCTTGGAATACGGAATGAAGCAGGGCAAAGACTAATAGAGTTTTGCCGAGAAAATGCACTGGTCATAACAAACACCCTCTTCCAACAACACAAGAGAAGACTCTATACATGGACATCACCAGATGGTCAACACCGAAATCAGATTGATTATATTCTTTGCAGCCAAAGATGGAGAAGCTCTATACAGTCAGCAAAAACAAGACCAGGAGCTGACTGTGGCTCAAACCATGAACTCCTTATTGCCAAATTCAGACTTAAACTGAAGAAAGTAGGGAAAACCACTAGACCATTCAGGTATGACCTAAATCAAATCCCTTATGATTATACAGTGGAAGTGAGAAACAGATTTAAGGGCCTAGATCTGATAGATAGAGTACCTGATGAACTATGGAATGAGGTTCGTGACATCGTACAGGAGATAGGGATCAAGACCATCCCTGTGGAAAAGAAATGCAAAAAAGTAAAATGGCTGTCTGGGGAGGCCTTACAAATAGCTGTGAAAAGAAGAGAAGCGAAAAGCAAAGGAGAAAAGGAAAGATAAAAACATCTAAATGCAGAGTTCCAAAGAATAGCAAGAAGAGATAAGAAAGCCTTCTTCAGCGATCAATGCAAAGAAATAGAGGAAAACAACAGAATGGGAAAGACTAGGGATCTCTTCAAGAAAATCAGAAATACCAAAGGAACATTTCATGCAAAGATGGGCTCGATAAAGGACAGAAATGGTATGGACCTAACAAAAGCAGAAGATACTAAGAAGAGATGGCAAGAATACACAGAAGAACTGTACAAAAAAGATCTTTATGACCCAGATAATCACGATGGTGTGATCACTGACCTAGAGCCAGACATCATGGAATGTGAAGTCAAGTGGGCCTTAGAAAGCATCACTACGAACAAAGCTAGTGGAGGTGATGGAATTCTAGTTGAGCTATTCCAAATCCTGAAAGATGATGCTGTGAAAGTGCTGCACTCAATATGCCAGCAAATTTGGAA
>NW_011494644.1:7548797-7549182 GCF_000754665.1 Bison bison bison
GACACCACCCTTATGGCAGAAAGTGAAGAGGAACTCAAAAGCCTCTTGATGAAAGTGAAAGTGGAGAGTGAAAAAGTTGACTTAAAGCTCAACATTCAGAAAATGAAGGTCATGGCATCCGGTCCCATCACTTCATGGGAAATAGATGGGGAAACAGTGGAAACAGTGTCAGATTTTATTTTTCTGGGCTCCAAAATCACTGCTGATGGTGATTGCAGCCATGGAATTAAAAGATGCTTACTCCTTGGAAGGAAAGTTATGACCAACCTAGATAGCATATTTAAAAGCCTAGACATTACTTTGCCAACAAAGGTTCGTCTAGTCAAGGCTATGGTTTTTCCTGTGGTCATGTATGGATGGGAGAGTTGGACTGTGAAGAAGGCTG
>NW_011494644.1:7549282-7550126 GCF_000754665.1 Bison bison bison
GCTAGTGGAGGTGATGGAATTCTAGTTCGAGCTATTCCAAATCCTGAAAGATGATGCTGTGAAAGTGCTGCACTCAATATGCCAGCAAATTTGGAAAACTCAGCAGTGGCCACAGGACTGGAAAAGGTCAGTTTTCATTCCAATCCCAAAGAAAGGCAATGCCAAAGAATGCTCAAACTACCACACAATTGCACTCATCTCACACGCTAGTAAAGTAATGCTCAAAATTCTCCAAGCCAGGCTTCAGCAGTATGTGAACCGTGAATTCTGATGTTCAAGCTGGTTTTAGAAAAGGCAGAGGAACCAGAGATCAAACTGCCAGCATCCGCTGGATCATGGAAAAAGCAAGAGAGTTCCAGAAAAGCATCTCTTTCTGCTTTATTGACTATGCCAAAGCCTTTGACTGTGTGGATCACAATAAACTGTGGAAAATTCTGAAAGAGATGGGAATACCAGACCACCTGATCTGCCTCTTGAGAAATTTGTATGCAGGTCAGGAAGCAACAGTTAGAACTGGACATGGTTCCAAATAGGAAAAGGAGTACGTCAAGGCTGTATATTGTCAACCTGTTTATTTAACTTCTATGCAGAGTACATCATGAGAAACGCTGGACTAGAAGAAACACAAGCTGGAATCAAGATTGCTGGGAGAAATATCAATAACCTCAGATCTGCAGCTGACACCACCCTTATGGCAGAAAGTGAAGAGGAACTCAAAAGCCTCTTGATGAAAGTGAAAGTGGAGAGTGAAAAAGTTGACTTAAAGCTCAACATTCAGAAAATGAAGGTCATGGCATCCGGTCCCATCACTTCATGGGAAATAGATGGGGAAACAGTGGAAACA
>NW_011494644.1:7550226-7611005 GCF_000754665.1 Bison bison bison
GACATTACTTTGCCAACAAAGGTTCGTCTAGTCAAGGCTATGGTTTTTCCTGTGGTCATGTATGGATGTGAGAGTTGGACTGTGAAGAAGGCTGAGCACCGAAGAATTGATGCTTTTGAGCTGTGGTGTTGGCGAAGACTCTTGAGAGTCCCTTGGACTGCAAGGAGATCCAACCAGTCCATTCTGAAGGAGATCAGCCCTGGGATTTCTTTGGAAGGAATGATGCTAAAGCTGAAACTCCAGTACTTTGGCCACCTCATGCGAAGAGTTGACTCATTGGAAAAGACTGATGCTGGGAGGGATTGGGGGCAGGAGGAGAAGGGGACGACAGAGGATGAGATGGCTGGATGGCATCACTGACTCGATGGATGTCTCAGTGAACTCCGGGAGTTGGTGATGGACAGGGAGGCCTGGCGTGCTGAGATTCATGGGGTCGCAAAGAGTCGAACACAACTGAGCGACTGATCTCATCTGATCTGAAAGTAGTCAAGTTAATTTCCGTGAAGGTTCCACAGCTTGAACAAACTACTTAGGGTTGTTTTGAGGGTGCTGTTTGTTTCTGTTTGTCAGGCATGTGAATAACGCCTGGCATGCAGTAAGCACATGGTGAGTCTGTAGAAGTGAAACAAACCAGCCGCTGCCTTGTTCCTGCTAGTCTGAGACAGCAGGGAGGGTCCCTTCCCATTCCCTGAATCCTCTGATGAAGAAATCCCTGTTGGAGGACGTTTCACAACTTTCCATGAATTTTCCAGTATTGCAGTTGACACTCATGCAAATAGCATGGAATCAATAAATGTTTCTTTAATGAATAGGTGGTTGGGCCAGATCATTGTTTCCCATGGGAGGAATATGAGACGGTTTCAGGCGGGAACAGAGATAGATGTTTTAAATGTTAATAGTTAGGTATTTGTTACAGTGTGTGTTAGAAGGAAATATTAGGTAGCACCTCAGAGCTGAGTACTAAGAAAATTGAGTTTATTTAAAGACATATTACTTTGGGGAGAGGGTGTGGGGGAGGGAAGGATTGAGAGTTTGAGGTTAGCAGGTACAAACTATTATATATAGGATGGATAAGCAATAAGGTCCTACTGTATAGCCCAGGGAACTGTATTCAGTGTCCGGTGATAAAGCATAATGGAGAAGAGTATGAAAAGGAATATATTAATTGATATATGTATAGCTGAGTCACTTTGCTGTACAGGAGAAATTAACATAGCATTGTAAGTCAGCTACACTTCAGTAAAATAAATTTTTGAAAAAGACATATTGCTTTGACTAGGTGGTACGTGAGTGTCATGAACATTTTGAAAGCAGTAGTGGATTGAATGAAGATTGAGTGACTCTTTCAGGTCTTTCCAAATCTGAGATTTTTGACTCTTCAGTTCTGAGTTTGAAACTTGAAATCACGATATTCAGATGGAAGGGATGTTTTCTGAGTTTGGGAAATGAGTGCAATCATGGACATGACAGCAGGCCTAGGTGCTCAGTACCAGGGAGATCCCTGCTGTTAACATTTCACTATCTACTTTATATGTCTTATGCATTCATTCTAACAAACGTAGGGACGTCCTGGCCATGTAATCTTGTAGCCTATCTTGTCGACCTGATACTGTAAGTCCAGGTTCAGTGGTCTTATAAAAAAAACCTTTGTGTTCATTCCTAATTATTTCCTGAGGATAAAATCCCGGTAAGTGGGACTGTCGGCCGTTGTGTTCACACGTGACTCTGGCTTTTTGTACCTGTTACCACAGGGCCTTGAAGCCAGTTTGGACAGTGGTGCCCTTTCTTCTCATCCCTCTCCAAAGCCAGGTTCTACTGAAAAAGAGTTTTATTGCAGATTTGTTAGGAGCACTACTGCTCTCTGGTTTTGCTTTCATCTTCATTTTGGTTTTTTTTGTGATCATCTGTAAGGCTGAGCTTTTTGTTGGTTCACTGGCCAGTTGCTTCTTTTGTGAATGGTTCATTTTTGTCCTTTACCCATTCTTCAGTGATACTCGTTTTTTCCCTTACTAATGAGTCCTGTATGTTGTAAGGATATTAGCACTTTGTGACTTGTTACACATTATTTTTCTAGTGTAATAATTGGCTTTTATGTTTGTTTATGAAGTCCAAAGTTACTGTCGCTCTTTTTGTATTAATTCAGTTTTGGCTGCACTGGGTCTTTGTCGCTGCTCTCGGGCTCTCTCCGGTTGTGGTGTGCAGACTTCTCACTGCAGTGGCTTCTCTTGCTGTGGAGCGTGGGTTCTAGGGCACTCGGGCTTCAGTGGCTGCAGCACAAGGTATCAGTTGCGTCATGGCCAAACTTACTGTTGCTCTTGTTGTGAAGACAATATCAATTTTTTGGTGGGAAAAATTAATTTAAAAAGAAACAGAATAGCATCATTTAAAAATGGCAAATATTCCTCTCGTTAGTTATTTCATTGCTAAATGTTGACATCTGGTGAGTCCCTTATAGTCAAAGTGGTTCGTCACAGTTCAGTACTATTTTTTTTTTAACTTTATTTTTTACTTATTTTTAAGTTACTTTTCATTGGAATATAGTTGCTTTACATTGTGGTGTTAGTTTCTACGGTAACAGCAAAATGAATCAGCCTTACATATACATATATCGCCTCCCTTCTGGATTTCCTTCCCACTCAGGTCACCAGAGAGCATTCAGTAGAGTTCCCTGTGGTATACTGTAGGTTCTCATTAGTTATTTTATACATAGTATCAACAGTGTGTGTATGTCAGTCCCAGTCTCCCAGTTCCTCCCACCATCTTCCCTTCCCCTGCTTGGTATCCATACATTTGCTCTCTGTGTCTGTGTCTCTGTTTCTGCTTTGCAAATAGGATCATCTCTACCGTTTTTCTAGATTCCACTGCCTGCTGCCAAGTCGCTTCAGTCGTGTCCGACTCTGTGTGACCCCATAGACGGCAGCCCACCAGGCTTCGCCATCCCTGGGGTTCTCCAGGCAAGAACACTGGAGTGGGTTGCCATTTCCTTACATATATACATTAATACACAATATTTGTTTTTCTGTTTCTGACCTGCTTCATTCTGTGTGACAGTCTCTAGGTCCATCCACATAGCTACAAATGACCCAATTTCATTCCTTTTTATGGCTGAGTAATATTCCATTGTTTATATGTAGCACATCTTTATCTTCTCTGTGATGGACACTTAGGTTGCTTCTGTGCTATTTTTTAAAGTCGAAGTATAGTTGATTCACAGTATTTTCAGGCAGTACAGCTAGGTGATTTCAGTTATGCATGTGCATGTGACAGTACTCTCTGAGCCATTCTGTGATGCACATGGTCTTGGATTTTAACTTTTCTGAAATCAGATGTGTCTTAACTCTCAACATTACTTTTGGTCACTGTCAAGTGACATCAGAGGTGTCCTTACCTGTGCAAGCAGACACAGGGTTATTCCTGATGGCATGGCCTGGTTGGAAAGCTGTGACCACAGCCCCCGGTGCTTTAGTCCACCTACCTTTTAAGGCCATTTGAAGAAAGACACAAATCCTGTTTGCTGTTGAAAATCATTCCTTAATATCTTCTGATGAGATCAAGAAAGAGCCAGTAGCCAAACTTCCAGGTTGAGGGTCAGCTGCTTGGAAGAAAATCTCAGAGAGAATGTTGGAGATCTCTTAAGAAATGCACCCTTAGGGGCTTCCCTGGTAGCTCAGTGGTTGAGACTCTGCCTGCCAATGCAGGGGACATGGGTTCAATCCCTGATCCAGGAAGATCCCACACGCCATGGAGCAACTAAGCCCGTGTGCACAACTACTGAGCCTGTGTTCTAGAATCCGGGAGCCACAACTACTGAAGCTCGCACGCCTGGAGCCCAGGCTCTGCAACAGGAGAAGCCACTGCAGTGAGAAGCTCCTGCACAACTAGAGAGTGGCCTGTGCTTTCTGCAGCCAGAGGCAAGCCGAGAGCAGCAGTGAAGACCCAGCACAGGCAAAATAAATAAATCAACAAATATTAAAGGAAAGAAATACATCCTCACCAATGCCCTTGGTGACACAGAGGTCAGTATTGTGTGGAAAGGCACAGACATCCTGAAAGTGAGGGCTTAGCCAGCTTACCTCACACTTTTTTCTGTCTGTACAAGACAGAGGGAGATGATGACACTCTGGCCCAATAAAGGAGCTTTTTCAATAATTACAAAGGTAAAATTCTAAGCAATTAAAAAAGAAACATTCGCTGGTAGTGTTTTTTTAATTTATTTTTTCAATCTTGAAATTGATGGTGTCTTAGATATGACGAAATATAGTCTACCTTTTATGAACCTCTTGCCGTGCCCAGTTCTTTTGGTTTTTTGGTTTTTTTTTCCCAGCCGCCCTATGCAGCCTGTGGGATCTTAGTTCCGCTGCATTGGGGGTGTGGAGTCTTAACCGCTGGACCATCAGGGAAAGTCCCCTAGTTCCTGTTATAGATGACTGGTTGGTACTGATTGTGTAGGTGACTGTTACCTGCTCAGCTGCCTTGGCGGCCTGTAGATCCTGAATCACGGTGCTCACCTCCCTTCGGACTTCCCAGGAGCAGCGCCCAGCAGCGCCCTCTTCTTTCCTCTTGCCAGCAGTGTGTTAGTCTTTTTATCTTGGCTGCTCTCCCAGGCTAAGCTGTGAGATCCTTTTTAACTCCGAGGCATGGTAACCACTGGCAGTCATCTGGATTTGAGGACTGGGGAGAGACATGTGATGGTAACCTTAGGAAGCAGGAGTCATGGGAACTAGTGATCAGGGGTCCTTGGGTTATGTCCATGCGTCTCCCCAAGTGATTGGGGGGAGGTCCTTGGCTTGTGTCCATGCCTCGCCCCACCTTTTTGTACTGCCAGACATCACTGACCACGCCCCATGTGCTGTGGGGATCCATCCCAGGCTCCTGCCAGGCCCTGTATGACCTGAGTCTGCTCTCTCCAACCTCCTCTCCAGTTTCTCCTGTTTTCTTACTCTCCTCCAGCCCTCCCTATTTCCTGCTTCCACATTCCACATCCACCCCCACCCCCAAGCGTTTCTCCCTGCAGTTCCTCCTGTCTTGAATGCCTTTTGCACAGCTGCCCTTCCCTAATTCTCTAGGACTCAGCTCAGCCATGCCCTGTAAGAGAGGCTTTCCCTTTAACCTCTACTATAGCTCCTCCATTCACCATATAATTACTTCCCTCGTTTGTCGTGATCTCTCTCTGTCGCTTCTCTGTTTTGTTCACCACTGTAATCCAATGCCCGGCACTTAGCAGACAACAAATACTGCTAGACTCTCAATAAACATTGCTGGACTGAATCAATAGTATTAAATCGACTGATAATGCAGAGTTGGAAGGAATAGAAACTGCTCCTTGTTATCCAAGAGGCCACTAATGACTCCAGCAGGGAACACTTAGAGGGAGGCAAATTGATCGGCTTTTCAGCAGTTTGAGCTTCTTGGTGGTGGGGCAAGTGCCTTCTCTGTGGGGAGTAGTCAACAGTGGTTCTGTGTTGTCAACAGGATTCTTGCCCTGGATGTGGGGCAGGAACAGTTTGACCTGTATTCTCATCACATCTACATCATCTACCCATCTTGCTGCAACTGCACATATGACTTTTACCACTAGATGGCGAGAAATGATTCCTAAATCAGTGTTTCTTTTTTCTTTTTCTTTTTGGTAATTGTTTGCTTGTGGTATCTTAGTTCCCCCACCAGGGATTGAACCTATGTCTGTTGCAGTGGAAGCTCAGAGTTGCAAGTTTACCGCTGGACCGCCAGGGAGTTCTCAAGAACACTTTTTTCAGAGGGCTTATATACCCAACACACATTGAAACAAAAGTTTCACAAAAACAGCCCTGACTTCTCCAAGATAGTATGATGCTGCTATTTTCTGCTTTACTGTGTTCTACTTCATTTTTTAAAATGGAGATTTGTAAACTATTACATTGATTTTGTGATATGAATGGGTCACAACTCATTGTTCAAAAAGCACTACTTTTATTGGCTGAGATTCGTGCCTTAGTTCCCCAATCAGGAATTGAATCCTCGCCTTGAGCAGTGAAGTCCTCAGTACTGGCTACTGCTGCTAAGTCGCTTCAGTCGTGTCCGACTCTGTGCGACCCCATAGTCAGCAGCCCACCAGGCTCCCCCGTCCCTGGGATTCTCCAGGCAAGAACACTGGAGTGTGTTGCCATTTCCTGCTCCAATGCATGAAAGTGAAAATCGAAAGTGAAGTCTCTCAGTCGTGTCCGACTCTTCACAACCCCATGGATTGCAGCCTACCAGGCTCCTCCGTTCATGGGATTTTCCAGGCAAGAGCACTGGAGTGGGGTGCCATTGCCTTCTCCACCTAAGCACTGGACCTCCAGGGAATTCCTGAGAATCACTGTTTTAGACAACTGAGCAACTTTGCTTTGTAAAACTCGGTATGCTGTTCTCCTTGGACAGTCTGGGCTTTTAGCAAATTGTGTTCCTTAGTATTTTGGGTGTTTCTCATATGTGCTTCCTTGAGAATGCCTTTGGATGTGCAGACATGGGTGCAGGAGACTGGGGGGCATGTTTGTCCAGACTTCAGCAGCTGTTGCCATTAAGGCAGCAGTAAGCCTTGTTGGTAGGGGCTTCCCAGGTGGCGCAGTGGTAAAGAATGTACCTGCCAGTGCAGGAGACTCAGGAGACATGGGTTTGATCCCTGGGTTGGGATGATCCCCTGGAGTAGGAAATGGCAACCCACTCCGGTATTCTTGCCTGGGAAATCCCATGGACAGAGGAGCCTGGTGGGGCTACAGTCAATGGGGTCACAAAGAACTGGACATGACTGAGTGACTGAGCCCATAAACCTTGTTGGTAGGTACGAAGAAAAGAAAAGATGTAATTTGTGCATCTGGGAGCTTAGAACTTAATTGGGTGACACCACACACACACACACACACGCTCTAAGTTTCAGCTTACTTACCAGGCAATGTGGAGTGGATGTATCATGCAGGATATCACTTAGGATGCTTAAGGTTGTAAGTAACAGAAGCCTGACTCAATTTGATGTAAGTGGTAAAGACATTTATTATCTCACTAAATTTTCCTTGTGTGGTAGAGAAGGCTCTGGGCCCCTGGGGGGTGTGGTATGGCCCTAGAGATCCAGATTCCTTCCCTGACTTCTCATTTATCCTGAGGCTGGTTCCACTTATGTTTGCCAGGAAATTTCCAATGGTAATCAGGGCTTTAGCTCCCAGGCTTGGAACACAGCGTCTATCATTGCTTGTAGTGTAGACTAGGGTTGAGAACCTTTAGGCTACCCTGGCACTTTCCAAGTTGTAGCTGCTTTATTTGTTCCTGGTTTCTCCACTACAGCCTCCTTAAGGGACATGAAAGGACTGACAGAGTCAGGAGAAATACTTTGGTAGTTACTAGTGATATTTGCTATTTATTTTTGGGTCTCCCTTCCCCTGGACACAAAACTCTTGTTTGGACAGAGTTACCTGACTAGCTCCGGCCAGGGAGTTTGCTGTGTGAATAAATGTTCAGAGAGCTGTATGAGATATGAGGTGAGCTTAGTTGCTGTTTCAGTCAGTTCAGTTCAGTTCAGTCGCTCAGTCGTGTCCGACTCTTTGCGACCCTATGGACTGCAGCACACCAGGCCTCCCTGTCCATCACCAACTCCCGGAGCTTGCTCAAACTCATGTCCATCAAGTCGGTGATGCCATCCAACCATCTCATCCTCTGTCGTCCCCTTCTCCTTCTGCCTTCAGTCTTCCCCAGCATCAGGGTCTTTTCCATTGAGTCAGTTCTTTGCATCAAGTAGTCAACGTATTGGAGTTTCAGCTTCAGCATCAGTCCTTCCAATGAGTATTCAGGACTGATGTCCTTTAGGATTGACTGGTTGGAACTCCTTGCAGTCCAAGGGACTCTTAGGAGTCTTCTCCAATACCACAGTTCAAAAGCATCAGTTCTTTGGTGCTCAGCTTTCTCTATAGTTCAGCTCATATCCAAACATGACTACTGGAAAAACCATGGCCTTGACTAGACGGACCTTTGTCAGCAAACGTTTCTGTTTCATAGATAGGTTCATTTGTGTCATAGTTTAGATTCCACTTGTTAGTGATATCACGTGCTGTTTATCTTTCTTGTTCTGACTTCGCTTATTATGATAACCTCCAGTTGCATGATTTGGCCAGAGATGAATCTTTGGATCCTTGACCTGGTTCCTGGGAACTTGCCCATGGAACCTGGCCTGACCCTTCTCTCTAATCACCTGTTTCCCTTTTCATCTCTTTCAGGTTTGCAGTGAGCATTGGCTACTGGCAGGACCCTTACATCCAGCATTTGGTGAGACTCTCTAAAGAGAGGAAGGCACCTGAAATTAACCGAGGCAAGTGCCCAGCTCCCTTCCCTACATCTCATGAATCCCTGGGGTTCTAGGAATTCATTCTTAAAAAGAGAGTTCTGGGGTGTACTATCTCCACCAGAGTGCTCGTTTCCCAACTTCCACACCAGCACAGTGTGTTATGAAACTTTTAATCTTTATTCCCCTGCTGCTGCTAAGTCACTTCAGTCGTGTCCGACTCTGTGTGACCCCATAGACGGCAGCCCACCAGGCTCCCCTGTCCCTGGGATTCTCCAGGCAAAAACACTGGAGTGGGTTGCCATTTCCTTCTCCAAAGCAGGAAAGTGAAAATTGAAAGTGAAGTCGCTCAGTTGTGTCCGACCCTCAGCTACCCCATGGACTGCAGCCTTCCAGGCTCCTCCGTCCATGGGATTTTCCAGCCAAGAGTTCTGGAGTGGGGTGCCATTGCCTTCTGGTACATGAAAAATGGTGTTTTACATTCCTCTTATTTTAAGGTGTGGTTGAAACTCATTATTCTGTGTTTAAAAGCCACTTACATGTCTTTTACTGAGAGTTGTCTGTTCATATAGGGGGTTATTTTTGTTGTTGTTGCCCTCTTTTGTTAGTAACACTGTTAGGTTCCGCAAGTAATTTCCAGCAAGGAAGTCAAAGGATTTGAGACAGGAATGTGACTTAGTTGCAGCCAGATTGAAAAATTGACCACTGACCATGATTCTGACCACTGACCTACCATGTGGGTAGGGGAATCTTGGCCCTAAAGATGGGTCCTGTAGGTGGGCTCTGTAAGAACTGCAAAGAAATGTGTAAATAGTGGTTCCTAAAGAGCAGGACTTGGTAGTTAACATTGAACTGAGGGTAGAATTGGGCAGCAGTTAGCCTGGGCGAGGCCTGGCCAAGAGGCCTTCCTGAAGCCCGCCTCTGCCGCTGTCCAGATGGATTTCCCAGGGAATGTTCTGGAGGCAGGCAGCCGCTCTTCTTCGTAGCCCTGGGCTGTGTGGCAGCCTCCTTCCTTCTTCCCCTCCCGGGTCCACATGTCTAGACTGGGGACCTCCAGCCCAGGAGGAGAGCACTCCCCAAAGATCTGAGGTGAGGACATTGTTTCCTCAAATTGAATCCATTGCGGATAATATTCTGCAGAATACAATAAAGATGATTTACTAGAGGCATTTCCCTAGCAGTCCAGCGGTTAAGACTCCATGCTTCTTCCACTGCAGGGAACATGGATTCGAGCTCTGATTGGGGAACTAAGATCTTGCATGGTTCACGGTGCAGCCAAAAAAAAAAAAAGGTGATTTACTAGAAAAATAAAATGTAAACACAAGCCCAAAGTATTTGTTTGTTTATAAGTCATGTAGGGGTTATCAATTGATTAGTTATTTGGCCGAACCAAACAGCTTTGTGGGTTCTTAGTTCCCTGCCCAGGGATCGAACTCTGGTCCCTGGCAGTGGAAACACAGAGTCCTAACCACTGGACTGTTAGGGAATCCCTCAAAATATTTATCAGCACATTCACTAAAATTTGTCTGTCAAATGACAAAGTTTCTGAATACTACTCTCAAATTTTGCTCTTAAAGCATTTGCACCTTGAGTATCAGGCCATTAGAACAGATAGCCGCTATCTTCCTGTCTCCCTTCTGGGTTTCCCATCTCCTCTGTTCCAGCTCCTCACCCTAGAGCTTAACAAGTCCATTAATTAGGCCACCACTTGCTGGTATCTCTGCTTCCCCGCTTCGCCACCCTCACGTTGGTGATGCCATTTTGTAAACACAGAGGCTGTAACCCACACAGGATGGAGGTGAAAGGAACAAGATAAGAATCATGGCTCTCCTTGCTTTGACATTCATCTGCCCAATTCCCTGACCTAAAAATGTTATTTTCCATGTGTGCTCAGTCCCTGAATTGTGTCCAACTCTTTGGGACCCTATGGACTGTAGCTTACCAGGCTTTGTCCATGGGATTCTCTGGGCAAGAATACTGGGGGTGGGTTGCCATGCCTTCCTCCAGGGGATCTTCCTAGCCCAGGGATCAAACCAGCATCTCCTGCTTCTCTTGCATTGCAGACAAGTTTTAGCAGAGTACTCATTAACTTCCCCTGGAGCCGTGAAAAAGCACCTTTCCAAGAGGACATTTGGATCTTGATAAAAGACACTTTTATCAAGACACTTTTAAAAGTGTCTTGATAAAAGATACTCGTCTTTCCTAAGTAACAGGACAGGGCATTTTATTTTTCTTAAACTACCATTAAGTAGTTTATACTTATTTTGGTCTGATCAGCTTTTTTTTTTTCCTTAAAAGAAGAATTTGGAAATCATTATTTCTCCTGACCTGAAGAAGGGCACAGTGTTGTTCTGCTCTCCCTAGCACTGTGGGCTTTGCATGGATTATTCCTGTCGTCACCACGTGATAGCTTGCTTCTCTGTCTGTCACTTAGGATATTTTGCTCGAGTCCATGGCGTCAGTCAGCTTACAAAGGCATTTCTACGGAAGACAGAATGTAATTGTCAAATTCTAAATCTTGGGGCCGGGATGGATACCACCTTCTGGATGTTAAAGGTAAATTTCCCCCCTTCTCTTCAGTCGTTTTAATTTAGTTTACTGAAGATGTTCACCTGGTTCAAAAACTTGAAAAAAGAGATTAAAATGGGGTGGGAGCCTGTCTCCCATCCCTCACAACTTCCATCAGCTCTGTACTTTATCCCACCAGGGCCCTAGTGAAGATATGTGGGTTGTTGCTCACATTTTGCTGCCACAAACAGGGTTATAATACAATTCCTTGGGTACATTTTCCTCTGCATGTGTGGAAATGTATCAGAGAAAGAATTCTATCAGTAGAACTGCTGAGACAAAAGAACATATGTGTTTGTAATTTTGATGAGAACTGAAGATTTTATTGTTAGAATAACAGTGTCTTTGGTAGTAACACTGGGAGATTTGCAAGACTGGGTAAAGATAACATGATCCAAAGCCTTTTTGAAGTCATTCTCTAATTTGATTCCTCACCTGTTCTGTTTGGGGTTGTTCAAGGGCAGGTGTGATTACACTCACTCACAGGTAAAGGAAACTTGGGTCTGGTTAGTGGCAAACCCAGGGCTGAAGTTGTGGTCTTTGATTCCTAGACTGGATTTTATCACCAAACCTTTTCCCTACAAATATCTCACTGATGGCATTTTCCTTTCTTCTTTTTTTTTTTGGTAGGTTTGTACAGGTTTTTCTTGGTTCTTCTATCTGGTGGCAGTAATGGGTATGTGCATTCTCCAGATTTCTTGCAGACAGAGAGCAAGATAAATCAGAGGGTATAACATAACTCAACCTGCATTATCTGTTTTGTCCCCATCACCTGATAAGAAGGTCTTTGGTCATAAGAACTCTCAACCTTCCTCTTACTCAAAAATCAGTGGCCTCAACATGGCCCTGGTGTTAATCATTTGCCGCTGCATTCTTCCTTCTGGATAAGATAACTGATATTTATGACTGCTTTTTTTTTTAAATCTATTTATTTATGGCTGTGCTGGGTCTTCGTTGCTGTGCAGGCTTTTCTCTAGTTGTGGCAAGTGGGGACTCCTGTCGGGATGCAGGGCCTGGGCCTCTCATTGTGGGGGCTTCTCGTTACAGAGCATGGGTTCTAGGGCACAGACTCAGGAGTTGTGGCATGTGGGTCAGTAGTTGCGGCTCCCGGGCTCTAGAGCACAGGCTCAATAGCTCCCGCTCTGTGGCACGTGGGATCTTCCCAGATCAGGGATTGAACCTGTGTCTCCTGCATTGGCTGGCAGATTCTTCACCACTAAGCCACCAGGGAAGTCCCTATGAAGTGTGGTTACACATACATGACCTCAGGAATTAACATGAGAGCTCTGTTGGAGGAGCTCACACAAATGGGGAATACCAGGTTTTGGAAGTTGTTCCCCCAAATTGGACAGCTAGTGGCACTGGGATGTGCACCAACACTGGCCTGCAGCTCGTCGAACTCCCGATTCCTTCCTCTTTCCTCTGCACGCAGCCCTGTGGTCGCATGAGGGGTCTTTTCTTTGTGTTAGTTGTGCCCCTATAACACTGTGACCCTGGTGTGGTGGAAGCGACTGGAACAGAAGGCAGTGTAAAAGAGTGTGTACCGCTGGCATTAATACGGGCTGCTGGAGAGATCCCTCCTTCGACCTGACACCCTTTGGACTTGGCCATTTTTTTTTTCTTTTACCCCCATCTGGTAGGTGGGTTAATCATTAATAAATCTGAGATTTTAATTTCTGAGCAAGGTACACGGAGGCATATGCGCCCCTTGCAAGAAACAAAGACAAGGAGCTTCCCCAGTGGCTCAGTGAATAAGAATCTGCCTGCCAAATAAATGCACGAGACACGGGTTCAATCCATGATTCGGGAGGATCCCCCGTGCCACCGAGCAGCTAAGCTCATGGACCCCAACTATTGAGCCTGTGCTCTAGAGCCCAGGAGCCCCAGCCACTGAGCCCATGTACCGCAACTACGGAAGCCTGCCTGCCCAGGAGCCTGTCCTACGCAACAAGAGAAGACACAGCAACCAGAGAGTAGACACGGCACGCTGAAACCAGAGAAAAGCCGCACAACAGTGAAGACCCAGCACAGCCAAAAATAAGTAAAATTATTAAAAGAAAAAGAGGCGAGAAAAGGGACTAGCTCAGGGCATCAATGTCCTATGTGGAAATTTGGAAATCAGTGTAATTATTTGATAATTATATTGATCTGAAGAATTTTTTAAAAAAAATCTTAAGTTCTTCTTTTTAAGACAAATATTATCTTATTTGCTCCCTTAGAGCAAAGGTTTCACAGGCCAAATCCAGCCTGCCACCTGTTTTTGTGAATAAAGTTTTATTGGAATACAGCCATGCACATTTATTTACCTCTTACCTATGGCTGCTCTGGTACTTGGAGCAGGGCTGAGTAGTTACGACAGAGATCTTCAGGTCTGCCAAGGCTAAACTGCTTACTTTCTTGCCAGAAAGTTTGCTAATCCCTGTTTTAGAGCTGTATGTGCCTCCATAAAAGAGCAGGGAGATCTTGTCCATTGATTGTGATATCTCGGGCTCTTTCCACCTGGGATGGCGCCCCCAGCTGCCCCAGCAGAGGCTCAGCTGCAAGTCACAGGCTTTCTGGAGCCACAACCATGTGAGCTCATTCTGTATAATCTCAGGGGCTCACGATTGAACAGTCACAGATGTCCATCTTCAGGCAGCAGGCAAGAACAGGGAAAGTTGATCTTGTCATGAGGCAAAAATAAAGGGTAAGTGAAACCCTGTAAGGGTCCTCAGTTCTTTTTTTAAATTATTTTTTAATTGGAGTATAATTGTTTTACAATGTTGTGTTAGTTTCTGCTGTACATAGTGAATCAGCTATGCTGTGCTTAGTCCCTCAGTCGTGTCCAACTCTTTGCAACACCAGGGACTATCGCCTGCCAGGCTCCTCTGTCCATGGGATTCTCCAGGCAAGAACACTGGAGGGGCTTGCCATGCCCTCCTCCAGGGGATCTTCCCAATCCAGGGATTGAACCCAGGTCTCCCATACTGCAGGCGGATTCTTTACCATCTGAGCCACCAGGGAAGCCCAAGTGAATCAGTGTACATATATCCCCTCCCTCTTGAGCCTTCCTCCCCCTCCTCCATCCCACCTTTCTATGTCATCACAGAGGGGCCTTGGTTCTTTGTAGCCCTTGGATTCTGTTTCTGCCCAACCAGAGGGTCAGGTGTGGACAGGAAGCAGTCTCAATTTTGGCCACCCGTGAAGCAGTTGATCACGTTGGATCTTTGAGGAACCCCCCTTCTTCGTGGCTGTTCCTGGCTGCCTCCCAGTGGCCATGCTCAGCTTTGGGTGTCTCCCTGCCTCCCGTGCCCTGTGAGCTACTTGGGAGTGGTGTCGGAAGAGCCACAGAGAATTGCAGAATGAAAAGTTGAAGCATCACTTGCCAGAGCCATTTTGCCCCTTTCTGAAAGTTAAGAAAGAGGATGACTGTTTGTTAAAATCTCCTGGTGTGCCTTTTAGAAACTTTCTTTTGACAGTGATCCCCTATTCAGAATTCTTAGGAGGATCAAGTGCCCGAGTGCCTGGGAAAGCTCTTTAAAAAGTACGAAGTGATGTAGGACTCTATGCTGTCCTTCATTTATTTGCTTTGGATTGTCCGTGTGGTGTTCTGGAATTTTAGGCCTTTTTTTTTTTAGTAGCTTTTTTGACTACACTGGGTCTTCACTGCTGCACACAGGCTATCTCTAGTTGCAGTGTGCGGACTTCTCCTTGTAGTGACTTCTCTTGGTCCAGAGCACAGGCTCTAGAGCACCGGCTCAGTAGCTGTGGTGCATGGGCTCAGTAACCCCATGGCACGTGGAATCTTGCTGGATGAGGGATTGAACCTGAGTCCCCTGCCTTGGCAGGCAGATTCTTAACCTCTGGAACACCAGGGAAGTCCCAGTTTTAGAGTGTTCTTGTTGCTCCGTACCTTGTGAGTACAAATTCTTGAGAGCTGTTGTAGAATTTCTTAGCAGAAGTCATTTCGGTGTATCCTTTTAACATATCCTCTGAACATCTTCAGACAGCTTTTACCTAGCCCTGCTCTGCAGTCCTGCAGCAGCTGTGTGTTGCAATTCCAGGAGTGAACAGCTGAGGGTGGGTGAGCCCAGGTCTCCTCTGATGGCAGGAAACCATCTCATCCCTTTGTTTTCTTTTTCTTCCTTCTTCCTTCCCTCTCCTTCTTCCTCCTTCCGTCTTCTTCCCCTCCTTCTCCCAAACCAGATCCCCTGAAATTTTAACTGAGGACCCTTTTCCATGTGGGCGGATCTCCTCATTCTGTTCTTGCCCTTAGGGGTCGCCTTCCCACCGGGAAGTGCGTGCTCGTGGTTTCTGCCCCCATCACTCCGTCCTTGGGCAGGTCTGCTCCCACTTCCTACCTGTCCTCCGTCTCTCACTTGCTGCTGCTGTTCAGTTGCTAAGTCGTGTCCAACTTTTTCTGACCCCTTGCACTGCCCCACGCCAGGCTCCCCTGTTCTTCACTGTCTCCAGTTTGCTCCACTCTTCTCCAGTAGTATATTGGACAGCTTCCGACCCGGGGGGCGGGGGCTCATCTTCCGGTGTCACATCTTTTTGCCTTTTCATATTGTTCATGGGGTTCTTGCAGCAAGAATACTGGAGTGGTTTGCCATTCTCTCTTCCAGTGGATCGTGTTTTGTCTGAACTCTTCACTTTGACCTGTTCGTCTTGGGTGACCCTGCATGGCATGGCTCATAACTTTACTGAGTTTCATAAACCCCTTCGCCCACAACAAGGCGGTGATCCATGAAGGGGCCATCTCTCATTACTGTCTTCATAAATGGTACTCTTACCTGCCGGATCGCTCAAGTCAGAAACAAGGGTATCATCCTTACCCCACCTTTTTGTTTGTCCTATTCTACACCAAAGAAGCCCCCACCAGGCTCTGGATATCAGCCCCTTTCTGGGTATGTTGGCCAGGTTGTGGGGCGCCTTGTTTCTTGCTAAGTCTTCGGGTATGACGAGCTGCTACAGGCAAATGGGGGTGGTGTTTTGTCTTCACAGCTGAAGATGGATCTGAGAAGTACAGTTGAATTACAGTGTGTTACAGCAGAGTGATTCAGTTATACATATATGTCTTTTCCCTTAGAGCTTATAATGAAATGTTTAGTATAGTCTGCTATACAGTAGGTCCTTGTTTGTTATTTTCTATATAGTAGTGTGTATATGTGGGCTTCCCTGATAGCTCAGCTGGTAGAGAATCCACTTGCAATGCAAGAGACCCTGGTTTGATTTCTGGGTCGGGAAGATCCCCTTGAGGAGGTCATGGCAACCCACTGCAGTATTCTTGACTGGAGAATCCCATGGACAGAGGAGCCTGGTGGGTTATGGTCCAGAGGGTCGAAAAGAGTCAGATTTGCCTGAGTAACTAAACACACAGCAGTGTGTGTGTATATATATATATGTGTGTGTGTATATATATATATAATTGCCAATTTATCCCTCCCTTCTTTCCCCTTTGATAACAATAAGTTTGTTTTCTGTGTCTGTGGGTCTGTTTCTGTTTTGTAGATAAGTTCATTTGTATCATTTTTTTTTAGATTCCATATATAAGTGATATCATATAATTTGACATAATATTGTGTTAGTTTCATAGTATTATTACATAGTGATCTCATATTTGCATAGATTTGTATACGTGTGTGTGTTCAGTCGCTTAGTCTTGTCTGACCCCATGAACTGTAGCACACCAGGCTCCTCTGCTCATGGGATTTTCCAGGCAAGAATACTGGATTGGGTTGCCATTTCCTCAAGGGATCTTCCTGGCCCAGGGATTGACCTGAATCTCCTGTGCCTCTAGAATTGCAGGCGGTTTCTTTACCTCTGAGCCACTAGGGAAACCTATTTGCATACATTTGGGGCTAAGTTATTGATTGGACGGGGAGGAGAAGCTGGAGAGAATTCTAGCACAACCAGTAGGTTGACTGGATGGGGTATAACCACTGACTAAGCTAGAAAAAGGAAAAGAGGGAAGCAGGGCTGTGTGTGTGTATTTCACACTTTTTAAAATTGTAGCCACAGTAAAAAAAAAAAAAAACAACTGTACACTCCTAGCCAGGACCTAAATCTATGTACATATGTCTGTACACACAAGATATAAGGACACCCATGATGCTTACTAAGGGCAGGCCCCATTCCGAGTGTTACTCATGCGTTTCTTCTTTAATCCTCACAACTCTATGAGGTGTTAATCATTTTCCCTACTTTTCAAATAAGGAAACATTGGCCCAGGGATTTTAGTGGCTGTCCCAAGGCCTTACAGCAAACAAGTGGTGGAGTGGGGATTGGAACCTTTCGCCCATGTCCGGGCTCCAGCGTACCTGCTGTTTACCACCCCACCCCACCCCACTATATATCACAGAAAAATGCTGACCCTAATTCCATGTGAAATTTTCTGATGTATATTACTTTATTTCACCCCCAGTCTGCTGGTTACAACCCACCACATTGGTTTCTTGACCCTCTCTAATAGGTGTCAAGCTGCGTTTTTGAGAAATACTTCTCCTGTCCTCCTTCCAGACCACCTCTTAACATCCCTGTGACCATTCTCCTGGTTCAGACTCCCCGTCACTTCTCTCTTGGACGACTACAATAATCTCCTTTTCCCCTCCATCCGTTCTTGATGCTGAGACCAAGTAAATTGGAGAGACCATTTCTGACTATATCATTCCCCTGATTTTAATTTATTTTGTATTTTGACCACTCTTTGAGGCATGTGGGATCTTTGTTCTCCCAACAGGGACCAAACCCTTGCTCCCAGCAGTAGAAGTGTGAGTCTTAATCACTGGACTGCCAGGAAAGTCCTCATTACCCTGATTTTAAATCCTGAAGCACCGCCATTGTTCTTTGGGCCCCTAGGACTTGGTACGTGAAAGTGATCGGTGAATGTATGAGTAATAATTATATAAAAATTGCAGGTGTGCTCAGTCATGAAGTCGTGTCCCATGGACTGTAGCCCACCAGGCTCTTCTGTCCATGGGATTTCCCAGGCAAGAATACGGGAGTGGGTTGCTGTTTCCTTCTCTAGGGGATCTTCCTGACCCAGGGATCAAATCTGTGTCTCCTGCATTAGCAGGCAGGCTCTTTACCACTGAGCCACCAGGGAAACCTTGTATAAGGATTACTCTCTGTTTTTTTTTTCTCAGGATGAGGATCTTCTACCAAGAAAATATTTCGAAATCGACTTTCCGATGATAGTCACGAGAAAGCTGCACAGCATCAAGTAAGTGTGGCTTTGGCCAGAAGCAAGAGCCTGGTGGGCTTCAGAACCAGCTCCTGGGAGACCGCGGGTCTGGATGTGGGAAACCTCATGTTTCATCCCCTCCCTACTCTCTTTCTTGCCCCAGGACCCTCATTCCAATGTATTGTGCAGTCAACAGGAAATACACCGTCCTTTGTGGCTCTTCTCTCTGTTTATGTAATTCCCCTGAACATTAACAAAAAAGTGACTTACAGTAGATTAGTAATCTGAATTTAAAAAAATTTTTGGATAGTTGATTAGCAGTGTTGTATATTAATCTGAATTTTGGTGTGTATTTTGCTTACTTCTTTATCCCTACGATATAGAAAGATGCCTGGCCCCAGAATAGATATGTAGTAAAATTCTTTTTTTTAAAAAAGCAACAGCATATATATATATATTTGTGTGCTGAGTCTTGGTTGCTGTGTAGGCTTTCTCTGGTTGTGGCAAGCAGGGGCTACTCTCTAGTGTTCTGAGGGCTTCTCATTCTGGTGGCTTCTCTTGTTGCGGCGCACAGGCTCTTGGGCAGTCAGACTTCAGTGGTTGTGGCACTCGGGCTTAGTGGAATCTTCCTGGACCAGGGATCGAACCCACGTCCCCTGCATTGTCAGATGAATTCTCAACCACTGGACCATCAGGGAAGTCCATTCAGAATTTTTTGAATGAATGAATGGGAGGCTGAAGTTACAGTTACTATATAAGAGATGTTACAGGGGCCATTCTGAGTTCAGTTTTCAAGGAATTTGCCAAGTTGTAAGTGGTGAGTTTGCTAATCTTTGCCAAGAGTTTTTCTTTGCTTACCCTCATGTTAAATGCTTCACTTGGATGGTCCTCCTCAGTCCTCAGAGCCTACTTGTAAATTAAGTGGTATCATTGACCCCTTTCTACAGGATGAGAAAACTGAGGCTCAGAGAAGTTTAGTTAATTTGCCTAAAGTCACCCAGAAAGGCATGGAACTGAAATTTAAACCCTGACTTCAAGACCAAGGTTAAGGTTTTCCAACAGTTATAACCTACGGGTCCACTCTCCTTTTTATAGTGGTCATATAAATAAAATCCCAATTCTTAACATTTAACCCAATTTTTGATAAGCACAAAAGTTTCTGCTTTATCCTTTAGAGATGTCTGATTCTTTAGACATCCAGAGAGAATTGGAGGTCATTTTCAAACTTTATTCTTTTAGTTTATCCTTGTATCTTTTGCCACTGCAGGAGACGCAAGAGACACGAGTTTGATCCCTCAGTCGGAAAGATCCTCTGGAGGAGGAAATTGCAATCCGCTCTAGTATTCTTGACTGGAAAATAACATGGACAGAGGAGACTGGAGGGTTACAGTCCAAGGGGTCACAAAGAGTCAGACATGACTGTGTGCACACACACATGAAAATAAGTTTTTTTACCCTTTCTACATATAAAATTATATCTACATTAAATATGCTTTGAAGGTGCTGTACTGTAATTCTGATACTCTGGGAACACTACGAAGTGTGACTAAATACAAAGTGTGACTAAACTTGTTGGAACTCTTGAGTGAAATCAGGGCAGGTAGGCTCAAGGCCCAGGTTGGTTTTCTGGGGTTAAAAAGCATTGACATTTGTGTATGGTTGTTGGGATATTGAACTTGGTTCTCTGATTTCTGATTTTTCGCATATTCTTTTTTTTTTTTTTTTGGCCATACCATGGCCTGTGGGATCTTAGTTGCCTGAACAGGGATCAAACCCAGGCCCCTGGCAGTGGAAGCACAGAGTCCTAACCACTGGACTACCAGGGAATTCCCTAGTGTTTTGCAGATTCTTGATTGAGGGAGTTATCACATAAATGTTACTAAACTTTAGGTCTCAGTAAGAGTCAATATTTTTAGTTTGTCTGTGAGGAATAATAAGCTGTCTTAAAAAGTTCTGTTTGAGAAGAGGCAAGACATTTGAACGACTTGAAAAATACTGGAACATTTGAATGATTCTTGCTTGCCTGTCTGTAGCTGTTTCTAAGTAAGTGTGTTGTGATCTGTTTGTGATTTGATAGCAGATTCTCAGCTTAGCTGACCTAACCTGACTGACACTCATATCCTGTAGACTTTTATTATATGTGTCTAAGGTCAAGTGTGATTAAACAGATGACCGTTTGGCGTGGTCCTTCCTTTGAACACTAGTAATATTGGATTGGCCAAGGAGTCTGTTGGATATTTCCATGACATCTGCTGGAAAAACCCGAGCAAACTTTTTAGCCAACCCAATATCTTGTTTGCTGTGTCAGTATGCGTGTCTGTGTTTTAGTGGTAAATGAGCTACTTGCCTCATCTTTCTTTTTCCCATCTTCTGCAGACTGAAACCTCTCCTATCAAAACCCATTTTAGACTTGCATTCAGAGGACACACTTCAAATGGGCAAGTATCCATAACTTGAGTCATACAACCTGGGCTGTAGGACCATGTCAGCTCTTTTTTCCCCCTTTTCTTTTTAAAGATTGAGTGTGAGTTAGTGTGTGTGTGTGAGTTAGTGTGTGTGCACATGTGTGCACATGCTCGCATCTATCCTTCTGTTGCTATAATGTTGTCTTCCACCACTGTTACCAGGAAGAAATTTAAAATGATTTTTGGTATGACTTGGGCTTCCTTGATAGCTCAGTTGGTAAAGAATCCGCCTGCAATGCAGGAGACCCCGGTTTGATTCCTGGATTGGGAAGATCCCCTGGAGAAGGGAATGGCTACCCACTCCAGTATTCTGGCCTGGAGAATTCCATGGACTGTATGTATAGTTCATGGGGTTGCAAAGAGTCAGACACGACTGAGCAACTTTCACTCACTTGGTATGACTCATTTTAGATGTCCATAGGTCCCCAATCCTAAATCTTTTTATAAAGAGAAATTAGTTGTCAGCATTTCAAAAATAGATTTTTCATGAAAGTCTTGATTTCCAGTTTTGCTTGGAAATATCAGATCTTGGAAAACATCAGACCCTGACTCCTGCATGGTGGTCACTGGCAGCAACTGCCTTGGTTAGACAGGTCGTGTCCTCCCCAGCTCTGACCCCACCACCCGCTCTTGTCTCACACCAGATATGCTTCCTGGTTTATGTCACCTGCTTGGCCCCTGCCTTCATTTTTCCCCTCAAATTTTTTTTTAAATTTGTATATTTGGCTACACTAGGTCTTAGTTGCACTACTCAGGATGTTCCATCTTTCTGCGGCATGCAGGATCTTTTTAGTTGTGGGATGTGGGATCTAGTTCCCTGAAGAGGGTTTAAACCTGGACCCCTTATATTAGGAGTGTGGAGTCTTAGCCACTGGGCCACCAGGGAAGTCGCTCTTCCTAGGTTTTTTTTTTTTTTTTTTTATCCCTAGGTTTTAAGTATGAATGCTTGCAAACAACACTTTCCTCATTTCTAAAGCCTCTCAAATTATAGTAAAACTCTTCCAGAATGTTCTGTCATTCTCAACCTGTGTCTGATAGAGACGTTCAAGGGCCTTATTAAAAATTCAGGTCAGAAAATGTGCTTAGAGAGGATGGCCTTCTCGGATGGGTGACGTAGATAGCACAACAAATGTCGGATAACTAGGTACGCCTCCTCTGTCACACAACCACAGTGCCTTAGACAGCTACTAGTGATCAGATTACTAAGAAAGTTTCCACAGAAAATAATATCTCCCCCGACCTCTGTTTCCCTTATACAGATTATAAGTAGAAACTGTTCAAGCTCTGTCATTTGCTGGCCGATTTGCTTTCTCCACACTTTGCCTATCATAATTTTCTGTATGTTTGGTTAATATTTGAGTCAGAACAGTTATCTGTAGTGAACTGTCTAGTACTTTGCTGGAACTTTGATCCATCAGTGTAAAAACATTCGAAGGAGGGAGGACCTTCCATAATCCTTCCCCTTATCCAAGATAACCAGTGTTCTTAGTATTTTCTCCTATAGATGAACAGCGAACCCAGAGAAAGGTGAATATACATATAATAAAGTACACACATAAATATAATCCAGTGTCTGGTACATAAAAGATTCAGTAAATTTTTGTTGAATGAATGTCTAAACACATTGAATAAATATCTGTTGTAGTTTAACATGTATTTGTTGAATGAATGATCTATACTTCTATATATGAATATAGGTTTATATGTAATTTTAATAAAATAATTTATACATACTGTTTTGTGACTTGCTCTTTTCATGTCCTGCTAAATCATGACTGTCTTTTCATGTCAGTATATATAATCCTTCCTTATTTTTAGTGGCTTTATAGCCATTTCCTCTGCACGGAAATTCCATTTTATTTAATCTAGTCCCTACTGATGGTCCCTGATAGCTCAGTTGGTAAAGAGTCCGCCTGCAATGTGGGAGACCCAGGTTCGATTCCTGGGTTGGAAAGATCCGCTGGAGAAGGGATGGGCTACCCACTGCAGTATTCTTGGGCTTCCCTGTGGTTGTTCAGCTGGTAAAGAACCCACCTGCAATGCGGGAGACTTGGGTTTGATCCCTGGGTTGGGAAGCTCCCCTGGAGAAGGGAAAGGCTACCCACTCCAGTATTCTGGCCTGGAGAATTCCATGGACTGTGTAGTCCATGGGGTCACAAAGAGTTCGACACGACTGAGCGACTTTTGCTTTCACTGATGGTCATTTAGATTGCTGCCTTTTTATGTTTCTATATTCAACAGTGCTGTAGAAGACACATGTATATGTGCGTATTTGCAGGAATTGCTAGGTTGAAGGATTGTGCATTGTGAATTTTAATAGCTACTACCAGGATGATCTTCAAAATTCTTTTTATTAATTTATGTGTTCACTAAGAGTAGATGAGGATACTCTTTCTCTAAATCTTCACTAACACTGGATATTTTCATATATTAAATATTTTAAAATATTGGTAGAAATTTGCCAGTCTGATTAGCTGAACTGATGTCCTATTTTAAAATTTTATATAACTTTGAGTGCTAGTGAGTTATCTTTCATGTCATTAGCCTTTGGGAATTTCTTTGTAAATTTCCTTTGCCCAATTTTTTCTTCAGTTGCAATGTTTCCCTTTTTTATTTTCAGTTTATAGGAACCCTTATAAAGATAGTTCTTTGATAAATGCCTTTTGTCAGTTTTTTTTTTTAATTGCAGATTTTTTTTCTTATTTTTGTTTGTTTTTTTTAACTCTGTGTCTTAATGTGGGTAAATTTTCCAGTCTTTATAGTTGTTGTCTTTCTAGTCTTTTATAGTTGTTGATGTTGCCATTGTATTGAGAAAAGAGAAATTGAATAAAAAATAAATAAAAATTAAAATGCAAATGAAAATCTGAGAAAAGTGATAGGTGATAATAAAAGTGACAAAAATTTAAAAATTATCCTTTTCCTTCAAACTTGTGGGTCTGTCATTTTAAGAATCGCCACTGTTTATCAATAAGAAAGAGTGTTGGCAAATTAAACAGATACATTAACAGCTGTTAGATGCATCCTGATTTCAGACATGTTAAAATGTTAAAAAAATATGCATCTTAGAATTAATGATAGATGTTTTCTTAAGCTGAAGTATTCATAGGGTAGTAAATTAAAAGTATATAAATGGATACACAATGAAAAGTAAATCAGGATGAGTTCTTAAAAAGTAAGTCAGGTTCTATGACTTTTCTGATTAAATCTTCCCAGAGCCGAAATCCACATGGTTAATCAGTCAAATGGATGCCTCCTCATTTTATTTTCGAACACAGTAACTAGGATCTCACCACACTGCCCTCCTGCTATCCTCTGACTTTGCCAAGCTCTCTCTCATCTTCAAACTTTTTCCTCTTCCCTTGGTCTGGAACTCTTTCGCTCTAATTTTGCTTGATGGGCTCCATGTGGTCACGCATGTCTCATTTCAGCTGCCACGTCATGCTCTTCTCTTGTTCAGTTGCTCAGTTGTGACCCAACTTTCACGGCCCCATGAACTGCAGCACACCAGGCTCCTCAGTCCTCCATTATCTCTTGGAGTTTGCTCAAATTTATGTCCATTGAGTCAGTGATGCCATCTAACTGTCTCATCCTCTGTCACCCCCTTCTCCTCCTGCCCTCAATCTTTCCCAGCATCAGGGTCTTTTCCAGTGAGTCATCTCTTCACATCAGGTGGCTAAAGCATTGGAGCTTCAGCTTCAGCATCAGTCTTTCCAGTGAATATTCAGGCCCGATTTCCTTGAGGATTGACTGGTTTGATCTCCTTACAAAACCATAGCTTTGACTATATGGACCTTTGTTGGCAAAGTGATGTTTCTCCTTTTTAGTACACTATCTAGATTTACCATCCTCTTTTCTTCATAGCAGTTAATACTCCGATGTTACCTTGATTATTCATTTGGTCTATGACTCACTGTCTCCCTCTCTGAGGGGATAAGCCTCATGAGAGCAGGGACCCTTCCTGTCTCATTCATCACTATATCCCCAGCACTGAAAACAGTGCCTGGGACACAGATTGTTAATGGAATAAACATGTACCTGAAGGCTTGAATGAACGAACATTTATGTTTTTGTAATCCATCTCAACTCCTGTGTGGAACTGGATGAATATAAAGTAAAAAGGGCAGCCCAATCAAAGCATTTCCAAATACCAGGCATTTCAACTGAACCCTAAGAAGGAGAAACTCTACAGAGAAGGTTTTCTCAATCAAGGCAAGTGGAGGCAAAGGAGGAGCATGCAAGGATGCTGAAAGCCCAGTGTGACTGAACCTGGCAGTGAGGCGGTGTGATGAAGCCATCAGGGACTGCATCACCTAGGATCTTGCAGGCCAGGTCAAGAAGTCAGGACTCTGTTCTAAGGGAAGTGGGATCCTGTTCCCACAAGACCGCCCCCATCTTTGTAGTGCTCTCCACACTTGCCCAGTGTTCATCTTCCCTGCTGGATCACAGGGCCCATGCGGGCAGGACAGTATCTCCCTGTTCACCCACTTATTCCCAAAACTCAGTGCCCCGGACATAGTGAGAGCTCACTAAGTATTACCAGGTGGACTGATGGACAGACAGACCAGCAAAACTTCTGTGTGGTCCAGAAATCCACTTGAGGCTGAATCCATTTTACAACATGCCCCACCCACCCTGCCTTTTCTAAACTGAAGTGTTCTCGAAAATCTGCAGACCTAAAAATGGCGTGCAGTTCTAATAATGCATCTGTCCTTGAAGACATACAATGAATGAGATTGATGGGCTTCACTCCAGCTTAACAGCACAGAGGAACCCATCTCTCTTGAAATGCTGACTTGGAGGTGATGGAAGAGATCATGACTCGTATGCACTGTGGATTCTGTGTGTGTGTTTACACTGTTGCATCATGTAAATCTTACATTTCTTTATGCCTTTTGTAGAAAGAAAGTGAAAGTGAAGTCAGTTGTGTCCGACTCTTTGCGACCCCATGGACTGTAGCCCACCAGGCTCCTCCGTCCATGGGATTCTCCAGGCCAGAATACTGAAGTGGGTTGCCATTTCCTTCTCCAGGGGATCTTCCTGACCCAGGGATCAAACCCATGTCTCCTGCATTGCAGGCAGACGCTTTAACCTCTGAGCCACCAGGGAAGCCTATCCTTTTGTAGGCATGAGCTTAATGAGGCAGATAATTAAAACCTGTGTGAGCTTTTGCTCTGAAACAAACCACTGGAAAGCACATGGCTTAAAATAACAACTGTCTGTTTAGCTCACCATCCTGCAGCTTGCCAGTTTGGGTTGGGTTAACCTGGGTTGGGGACTTCCCTGGTGGCTCAGATGGTAAAGAATCCATCTGCAATGCAGGAGATCTGGGTTTGATCCCTGGGTCGGGAAGATCCCTTGGAGAAGGGAATGGCTACCCACTCTATTATTCTTGGATGGAGGAGCCTGGCAGGCTACAGTCCATAGGGTTGCAAAGAGTTGGACACGACTGAGCAACTAACAGTTTTCATCTGGGTGGAGCTTCTCAGCACCTACCTGGATTTAATCATCTGTGTCTGGTCTTCATAGAAGACCTCCATGACATCCCAGGCATTGGGTCAGACAAGGAGTCCCTACTTTCCTTGGATCACAGCGCCCTAAGCGCCTCAGTAAACTTTTCAGTGACCCTAGGTTACAAAACATATCAACAATTCTGTTTATTAATAAGTTTAGCCTCAAGCATTGTAAGCATTTATACTCTAACAGCTTCTTGATCATTTGAAAAAAAAGACGCATACAGTTTAAGAACAAATGCTCTTTTAATTTCCTTCTTAAATAACCACAGTTACTTCCAATGGGATACGTGCTCCTGTCAGGCACGTCATGACCTTGCCTGGGAGCAGGTGGGACACCACCACCTGTTCCTCTTGCAATATTGCAAGCGATGTTTGAGCAGTAGTGGCGTTTGTTTGTTTGTTTTAATCACAGTCGTATCTGAGAGGTCAACTATGCAGAGATAGGGTGTCATTAAAAGTGAGTGCACAGAGGTCACAAGTGGACACTGTGACTGCTTTGACTGGTGGTTTGCTTGTGTCTGATCCATGTTGAGGGTCTCTGTGTTTCCCTCAAAAATTTATTAAAACATCCTGCTCTGCCAAGTTGGTTGTACTGTCCCAGGGCACCTCAGGGTACACAGTTGGAAACCATGGAGCTTGCACTTAAATAATAATAATTATTATTTTTGGTTGCACTGGGTCTTCGTTGTGGTGCATGGACTCTTTGTTGTTCTGTGTAGGCTTTCCCTCATTGCAGCAAGTGGGGGCTGCTCTCATTGGGGTGTTCACTGCAGTGGATTCTCTTGTTGCAGCTTATGGGCTCTAGAGCACGGGCTTCCATAGTTGTGGCACACAGATTTAGTTGCCCTGTGCCATGTGGGATCTTATTTCCCAGTCCAGGGATCGAACCCATGTCCCCTGCACTGGCTGGTGGATTCTTAACCACTGAACCACCAGGGAAGTCCTGGAGCTCACACTTTTACATTGCCCTTAATGTTCGATATAGCCACACGAGGTTGCCATTGTTTGAATTTTATGTTTAAAAATGTGTGAGTGGTATATCATGTGACTGGGAACTGGCAGAATAAAACTTTGCTTTTAGGGTTGTTTTGACTCCAAAGCCTGTTCCTCTGCTGATGCACTCCAGAGAATTTTCATCTTGGGAACCATATCCTGTTCCCAAGCTACAGCGTGTTAAGTTTCCCCTATCTGAGAATAATTACAGCTTTCAAGGATTTTTTTTAAACTTCAACATCAACTAATGATCTTTGAATTTTTGTGTGTAAGTCTAGCACAGGGTTTCTCAACCTCAGTCCTCCTAACATCTGGGGCTGGATAATCCCCTGTTGGGGGGCTGCCCCACACAGTGTATAATGTTTTAGCATCATCCCTGACCTCTACCTACTAGATGCCTTGAACATCCCCCAGCTGTGACAACCAAAAATGTCTCCAGACACCACCCACTGTTCCCTAGGGACAAAGTTGAGAGCTGCTGCTTGAATGAAATGATGACCAAGCCTGAGGAATAGGATTTTTATACTTGTCTTGCCATTCTGGCCTGGTATTAATTTGTTCTTAATTTTTTAAAAAAACCATGTCATGGTGTTATGTCTTCAGGACTTCTCCCTCTTAAATCCTCTTAGAAGTCAGTCCTCTAATGATTGATCACAGAGAGAGCTGCTGCTGCTGCTGCTACTGCTGCTAAGTCGCTTCAATCGTGTCCAAGTCTGTGCAACCCCATAGACGGCAGCCCACGAATCCCCGTCCCTGGGATTCTCCAGGCAAGAACACTGGAGTGGGTTGCCATTTCCTTCTCCAGTGCATGAAAGTGGAAAGTGAAAGGGAAGTCACTCAGTCTATTCTGACTCTTAGCGACCCCATGGACTGCAGACCACCAGGCTCTTCCATCCCTGGGGTTCTCCAGGCAAGAGTACTGGAGTGGGGTGCCATTGCCTTCTCTGCACAGGGAGAACTACTGGTAGCAATTTAAGGTTCTAAATCAATGTTAAGTTGCTTTCCAGAAGTGGGTGGGTACCAGCTCTTCCTTTAGAAAATTGTTCTTATGTGAATATCACACAAATGCTTTGAAGTCCCCTTCTATTTTTCTCTTCGGAAGTAGAATATAGAAATAAAGGAAAGGATTCTGAATCTCATTTTGATGAGAAGGTCTTTTTCTTATCTGTTTTCAGAAACATTCTAATGGCACCAAGGTTTTTCTGTTGTTTTTTTTTTGGTCTCTTGCCACTGTTAGATTTTCTAAAAATGGTGCATTTTCCTAGAATAGTAATGTGCGCTCAGTCATGTCTGACTCTTTTGTGACCCCGTGGAGGGTAGCCTGCCAGGCTCCTCTGTCCATGGGATTTTCCAGGCAACAATACTGAGGTGGATTGCCATTTCCTTCCCCTGGGGACCTTCCTGACACAGGGATTGAACCCAAGTCTCTTGAGTCTCCTGCATTAGCAGGTGGAGTCTCTACCACTGTGCCACCTGGGAAGTCCCAGCATAGTATACCTCCCTTGAAACTTACCCTGGGCCTGTATCTTCTTTCTGTTTCTTGTGAAATGAGGGTCAGGCATTCTTCAAGGGCAGATAACAGACTTTCTATTTCTGCACAGATTGAGTAGCCCCTGACTTCTGAGGATCATGACAGGTGTGGCGTATGTGTGATTTAGAGCATCAGATTATATCGTTGATGATACCTTGGGGTCACTGTGTCTAGGGCTTCCCAGGTAGTATGCCAGCTTGCCTGGGAATACAGCTGGGCCACTGCTGGGTGCACTCTAGGTCATTGCCCTTTGCAACGCTGCCATGCCTTATGCTCAATTTTTAAGAATAATCATGACCATGTGCAAGTTTTGCCTTGCGTATACCTTTAGATCCACATCTCTTAGTAAGATGGGTCTTTTGTGAATTGCATGGTCGGAGGGAGCCACATGCTTCAACATTCTGGGCCTCTCTTTTTTTGTGGTCAGCAATGGAAAACCTCAATTTTAATATCTATGTTGTCAGAAGGCACACAGGCATTTGAGAGTCATTGCTTGTTTTCACAGCAGGGCAAGCAAGTGCCTTCACGTCCTTTGTATTCTTTTCTGGACTCGGGTGTTGCAGTGCCCAGGACTGACTCTGGATCTCCTGGCTTTGTCCTTGAGTGGTTTCCTGACATCTAGCAGGTTCCTAGAAGGTATTTCTTGTTAGCTTAGGGGATGTGGCCAAGTGTATTTGAACTAGCTCAGCGGGGTGCTCAGTAAGGGAAAACAAGCTCACATGCCATTTCCTTCCTCACACTTTTTTGCTCTGGGTTCTCAGCAGTGATGCAGGGTGTAAAATGTCCCAGCTCCTTCCATGGTTTGTACCTTTGAGGAAGTTGAGCAAACAGTGCTTGGAGTAAATAATCAAGCAATTTAATTTCTTTTTTTATTCTAATCGATCTTTAAAAATGAAAAGTTTAAATTGAAAAGAATTTCAGGGCTACACAGAAATAATGTGACTAGATTGATGAATCTCCATGTACCATCGCCTAATTTTATTGCCAGTGTCATTTCATCTACCTGTGGTTCTAAAAGTGTGTTCCCATAGGACTTCCCTGGTGGTCCAGTGGCTAAGACCCCATGCTTCCAATGCAGGGGGCCTGGGTTTGATCCCTGGTCAGGGACCTAGATCCCACATTCTGCAACTAAGACCAGGTGCAGCCAAATAAATAAATATTGAAAAAATAAATAAAAGTCTAGCCCCACACTAACAGCATCAACACAATCTGGAAACTTACTAGAAATATGGATTTCCATTTTCAAAAAGACACTGATAGTGGGAAGGATTGAAGCCAAGAAGAAAAGAAGGTGGCAGAGGATGAGATGGTTAGATGGCATTACCGACTCAATGGACATGAATTTGAGCAAATTCTGGGAAATAATGAAGGATAGGGAAGGCTGGCGTGCTGTAGTCCATGGGGTCACTAAGAGTCAGTTACAACTTAGTGACTGAATGACAGTAACATTTTGAAAAAATATAAATCAGAAACTCAGGGAGTAGAGCCTGATCAGTTGTTTCAACAAGAACTCTGGGTGATTCTGATTCCTGCCAAAGCTTGAGAATCACAATATATACCATTTCATCCAACCTCTGTTGGAATATCTTAAAGGGAATATTATGTTACCTGCCTCCTGAGAAACCTGTATGTCGGTCAAGAAGCAACAGTTGTTACGTGGAACAACAGACTGGTTCAAAATTGAGAAAGAAGTATGACAAGGTTGTATATCATCACCTTGTTTTTTAACTTACACGCAGAGTACATCGTGTGAGATCCCTGGCTGGATGAATCACAAACTGGAATCAAGATTGCTGGGAGAAATATCAACAGACTCAAATATGGAGATGATGCCACTCTAATGGCAGAAAGTGAAGAGGAACTGAAGAGCCTTTTAATGAGGGTGAAAGAAGAGAGTGAAAAAGTTGGCTTAAAACTCAACATTCAGAAAACTAAGACCGTGGCATCTGTTCCCATCACTTCATCACAAATAGAAGGGGGAAAAGTGGAAGCAGTGACAAATTTTATTTTCTTGGGCTCCAAAATCACTGCAGATGGTGGTTAAAAGACACTTACTCTTTGGAAGGAAAGCTATGACAAACCTAGGCAGCATATTACCAGAGACATCACTTTACCAGTAAAGGTCCGTATAGTGAAAGCTATAGTTTTTCCAGTAGTAATGTACAGATGTGAGAGTTGGACCACAAAGAAAGCTGAGCACCAAAGAATTGATGCTTTCAAACTGTGGTGCTGGAGAAGACTCTTGAAGACTCTTGTCTCCTTTGGACAAGGAGATCAAGCTAGTCAGTCCTCAAGGAAATCAACCCTGGATATTCATTGGAAGGACTGATGCTAAAGCTGGAGCGCCAATACTTTGGCCACCTGATGTGGAGAGCTGACTTATTGGAAAAGACCCTGATGCTGGGAAGGATTGAAGGCAAAAGGAGAAGAGGGTGGCAGAAGATGAGATAGTTAGATAGCCTCACCAATTCAACAGAAATGAATTTGAGCAAACTCCATCCAGGAGATGGGTTTGCAGAGTCAGACACAACTTAGCGACTGAACAACAAAATATTATTTTATCTGCAAATACTGTAGTACATCAACTGTTTTATTTTAAATGTAATATCTTGCAAATTGACAAAACATTTTGAGAGCAATTAGTACCAATATTTAAATAGGCTTCCTCTTTGATCTCCTGATTGTGCTCATCATAACCAGCATAACTGAGCAAGTCCTTTATAATATGTATATAAGGATATTCATTGCAATGCCTCAGATGAAATAAATTTGGAAATACTGCCTGTCTAATACTGAATGATTGGCTAAGCAAGTTGTTTTATCTACTCGCTGAAGCACTGTGAAATCATTACAGAGAATGTTGTCCCTCGTACTGTTGTTGTTGTGTTTTTTTTTCCGCGTTTTATTTTATACTGGAATATAGCTGATTAACAATGTTGTGGTAGTTTCAGGTAAACAGTGAAGGGACTCAGCCATACATATCCATGTAACCATTCTCCCCCAGACTCGCCTCCTATCCGGGCTTCCACATAACATTGAACTGAGTTCCACGTGCTGTACAGTATGTGATTATTGGTTGTCCATTTTAAATATAGCAGTGTGAATATGTCCATCCCAAACTCCCTAACTATCCCTTCCCCCATCCTTCCCCCCAGCAATCGTAAGTTCATTCTCTAAGCCTGTGAGTCTCTTCCTGTTTTGTAAGTAAGTTCATTTGTTCCTGATACTGTTGTTAAAAAGGAAAAGCTTTCAGAACAAGTATTGGGTGGTCCCATTTTCTTTTATTGTGCAAGGTGTGTGTGTGTGTGTGTGTGTGTTGTGTATTTGACAGGGAAGAAAGGGTGGGGGATGTGTCTGTGTTGTGTATATGAATTTAAGCACATAGAAAGAGGGATAGAATGTTATACATTAAAACACTAATAGTTATCTTTGAAAGGTATGACTTTAGTTAATTTTCACCTCCTGATTTTTTTCCCCCCATAATGAGCATGCATTTTTATAGTGGAGAAAAACAGTACATTTACTTTCGTTTTGAAAAAGCCACATCCATTGAAGTTACAATCTCTTCCTGATCAGTTTCTGTTGAAATTACCATCTCTTCTTGCATTTACAGATGGGCACATGTTGGATTCAACAAGATATGCCATCATTGGAGCAGATCTCCGAGATATAGCTGACCTGGAAGAGAAGTTAAAGAAATGTAACATGAGTACACAGTGAGATTTTTTTTTAACCTCTTACATTTGTGATTTCATGCTAACTGGGGATAAGGCCAGTTGGAAGTGCAGTGTAATTACATATACCATTTTGTCCTCTGTAATCTTTATCATTTCATTGCTATTTAGAGTAGTTGTCTGAAGTTTTTTAAGAAGCAGTGTTCCCCAAGTCTGTTTTCCCATGAGAATCGCTTGTATTGCTTTTGTAAAATACTGATTCCTAATATCATAAGTTTGAGGGAAGATAATTGTATGCATAGAAACATATAATTGTAACATATAAAGAAAGGATTAGCATCCAGGGTATAAAAGAATAGCTACTATTTCTTTAAAAAAAGTCTGGTGGAAAAATGGGCAAAGGATAGATGACCAGGCAGCTCAGAGGAAACTGGGTATCATGTTAAAATGGTATTGAACTTCAGTAGTAATCAGATGAAATTCTGTTGTACCGCCACCAGGTTGGCGGAAAGGTAGAAGTCTGACAGTATCAAGTGTTGGCACGGATATTGGGGGAAAGGGATGCTCATACACCACGGGTAGAAGTGATCTTGGTGTGACATTGCAAGGAGCAATCTGGAATTTAGTAAAATTGCTGGTATCATGTGATATTGCAGTTCCATGTTTGGATGTGTCTCTCCTGAGAAGGTCTACACATATGTACAAGGAGGACGTTCACTTCAGCTTTCAGTTTTAGTAGCAGAAAATTGGAAACAACTGAAATGTCCATCAGGAGGAGAACGGATGAATGATACGTAAAATGCATGACTTTGGAGAGAGCTCCAAAGTTTAATGTTGAGTTTTTAAAAACTAGATGGCAGGTTATATGCAGAATGTGATACCAAATGTGTACAAGCAACTCCTCCCCCCAAATTCTGTAATTTTGTGATTATGTGTATACATCAAGGAAGTGTTTTTAAAATGGACCAGAAGGGTGCGCACCGGATTCTTGAGTGTGGGTACCTAGGGAGGCAGAGGAGGGCAGTGGAGGTTTGGTTTTGGCAGAGTGATGCTGGTCAGATGGATAAAGAGCTAGTGGGAGGAAAAGGCCTACCTACTTGGTCTGCCATAGGTGAGGATAACACTTTCCAGGGTATCTGAGGTGAAAGGCTCAAGGAGAGGTTTGGAAGGAAGGAAAGGGAAAGGGAAAGTTATTTAAAAAAATAAATTGAAGGCGAGGAATCAGCGGCAAACAATGAAAAATGAACAATGAGGGAAATCATTGGAGGACAGGGAAGGGAGGAAGAAGAGCGTGGACTGAGTTAACTCGCCTTTGAGGGAAGAGAAACACCCCCCAGTCTTCTGAGAGGGGAAGAAAGAGGGTAAGGACAGACACAAATACAGACGAGCTTTGGGTGATGGAGGAGTAGAGGGTGGAAGAGCGATCTTCTGACGCATTGGCTTGGCGATGGCTGTCATCTCAGCGTATTGAAGTTCTTGCTTACCTTTCTTCTGAAATCATCAACTAGGTTGTTATTCACAGGATTTACGGCCCCACCAGCCCAAATGTCAAAATGGGCTTTGTCACTCCAGCTTTACTATCTGAATCTGTCTCATTTGAGTGTTCAGAAGTAAGGGCCATACATTGCCAAGAGTATTTATACTTCTTTTTTCCTTTGGGGAGACCATTACATGGTTCACGAGTTGCAGAATATGGCGTGTTTTCTTAAATTTATATTTTTTAATTGAAGTATAGTTGAGAAACAGTGTTGTGTTAGTTTTTGCTGTACAGCACAGTGACTCAGTTATACACACATTGATGTTCTTAGTTACATTCTTTTGCATTATGATTTATCCCAGGATATTGAGTATAGTTCCCTGTGCTATACAGTGGGACCTTGTAGAGTATCCATTCTGTATATACTTGTTTACGTCTGCTAATCCCAGACTTGCAGTCCGTTCCTCCTTCGCCCCCGCCCCCCACCCTTGGCAACCACAGCTTTGACCTCTGTGTCTGTGAGTCTTTGTTTTGTAGATAGGTTCATTTGTGCTATGTTTTAAGTTCCACATATAAGTGATGCCATACGGATTTGCCTTTCTCTTCAGACTTGCTGCACTTCGTATGATAATCGCTAGTTGCATCAGTCCTGATGCAGATGTCACTGTTTCACTCTTTTCTATGACTGGGTAGTATTTTATTGTGTATATACACCACATCTTCTTCATCTGTTCCTCTGTCGGTGGACACTTAGGTTGCTTCCACATCTTGGCTTTTGTGAATAGTGCTGCTTTGCCCATAGGAGTGCCAGTATCTTTTTGAATTGTCGTTTTGTCCAGATATATGTCTAGGAGGGGGATTGCTGGATCAAATGGTAATCCTATTTTTAATTTTCTGAGGAACCTCCATACTGTTTTCCATAGTGGGTGCACCAACTTATGTTCCCACCAACGGTGCAGGAGGGTTCCAAACCCCTCCAGCATTTGTTATTTGTAGACTTTTGAATGAGGGCCATTCTGACCAGCATGAGGTGATACCTCACTGTAGTTTTGATTTTCATTTCTCTAATGAAATTAGTGATGCTGAGCAAGTAGTGTGTATTCTTTTAGCAGAAGGAAGGTCTTGACTCTCAAGGGTGTGTTGCTGGATTTCTTGGGAGCATGTGGGTTTGTGGACGTCAGCAGGAGATTAGCTAAAGCTGATACCAGAGGGCCTGGAGCCCACTCAGAATGAAGAGAGCGCAAGTCTTGGACTCTTACCCTGGATTCCTGTTTTACTTCTGCATGTTGTTATTGTTGTTCAGTCACCCAGTCGAGTCTGCCTCTTTGTGATCCCATGGACTGCAGCATGCAAGGCCTCTCTGTCCCTCACCATCTCCTGAAGTTTGCCCAACATCATGTCCATTGCAACAGTGATGGCATTCAGCCATCTCATCCTCTGACACCCTCTTCTTCTTCCCTCAATCTTTCCCAGCATCAGGGACTTTTCCAATGAGTCAGCTGTTTGCATCAGATGACCAAAATACTGGAGTTTCAGCTTCAGCATCAGTCCTTCCAATAAATATTCAGGGTTGATTTCCCTAAAGATTGACTGGTTTGATCTCCTTGTTGTCCAGGGGACTTCCAGGAGTTTTTTCTAGCTTCCACTTATGATTATACAGTGGAAATGACAAAAAGATTCAAAGGATTAGATCTGATAGACAGAGTGCCTGAAGAACTATGGTCAGAGGTTCATGACATTGTACAGGAGTCAGTGATCAAGACCATCCCCAAGAAAAAGAAATCCAAAAAGGCAAAATGGTTGTCTGAGGAGGCCTAACAAATAGCTGAGAAAAGAAGAGAAGCTAAAGGCAAAGGAGAAAAGATATACCCATTTGAATGCAGAGTTCCAAAGAATAGCAAGAAGAGATAAGAGAGCCTTCCTCAGTGATCAGTGCAAAGAAATATAGGAAAGCAATAGAATGGAAAAGACTAGAGATCTCTTCAAGGAAATTAGAGATACCACGGGAACATTTCATGCAAAGATGGACACAATAAAGGACAGAAATGGTATGGACCTAACAGAAGCAGAAGATACTAAGAAGAGGTGGCAAGAATAAACAGAGGAACTATACAAAAAAGATCTTCGTGACCCACATAAGCACAATGGTGTGATCACTCACCTAGAGCCAGACATCCTGGAATGCAAAGTCAAGTGGGGCTTAGGAGGCATCACTACAAACAAAGCTAGTAGAGGTGATGGAATTCCAGTTGAGCTATTTCAAATCCTAAAAGATGATGCTGTGAAAGTGATGCTGCACTCAATATGCCAGCAAGTTTGGAAAACTCAGCAGTGGCCACAGGACTGGAAAAGGTCAGTTTTCATTCCAATCCCAAAGAAAGGCAATGCCAAAGAATGCTCAAACTACTGCACAATTGTACTCATCTCACATGCTAGCAAAATAATGCTCAAAATTCTCCAAGCCAGGCTTCAACAGTATGTGAACCGTGAACTTCCCGATGTGCAAGCTGGTTTTAGAAAAGGCAGAGGAACCAGAGATCAAATTGCCAACATCTGTTGGATCATCAAAACAGCAAGAGAGTTCCAAAAAAACATCTATTTCTGCTTTATTAACTACGCCAAAGCCTTTGACTGTGTGGATTACAACAAATTGTGGAAAATTCTTAAAGAGATGGGAATACCAGGCCACCTTACCTGCCTTCTGAGAGATCTGTATGCAGGTCAGGAAGCAACAGTTAGAACTGGACATGGAACAACAGACTGGTTCTAAATTGGGAAAGGAATATGTTAAGGCTGTATATTGTCACCCTGCTTGTTTAACTTATATGCAGAGTACATCATCCAAAATGTGGGGCTGGATGAAGCACAAGCTGGAATCAAGATTGCCAGAAGAAATATCAATAACCTCAGATCTGCAGATGACACCATCCTTATGGCAGAAAGTGAAGAAGAACTAAAGAGCCCCTTGATGAAAGGGAAAGAGGAGAGTAAAAAAGTTGGCTTAAAACTCAACATTCAGAAAACTAAGATCATGGCATCCGGTCCCATCACTTCATGTCAAATAGATGGGGAAACAATGGAAACAGTGACAGATTTTATTTTGGGAGGCTCCAAAATCACTGCAGATGGTGACTGCAGCCATGAAATTAAAAGATGCTTACTCCTTGGAAGAAAAGCTATGACCAACCTAGACAGCGCATTAAAAAGCAGAGACATTACTTTGCCAGCAGAGGTCCATCTAGTCAAAGCTATGGTTTTTCCAGTAGTCATGTATGGATGTGAGAGTTGGACTATAAAGCAAACTGAGCACCAAAGAATTGATGCTTTTGAACAGTGGTGTTGGAGAAGACTCTTGAGAGTCCCTTGGACTGCAAAGAGATCCAACTAGTCCATCCTAAAGGAAATCAGTCATGACTATTCATTGGAAGGACTGATGCTGAAGCCGAAATTCCAGTATTTTGGCCACCTGATGTGAAGAACTAACTCATTTAAAAAGACCCTGATGCTGGAAAAGATTGAAGGTGGGAGGAGAAGGGGATGACAGAGGATAAGATGGTTGGATGACATCACTGATTCGATGGACATGAGTTTTGAGTAAGCTCCGGGAGTTGGTGATAGACAGGGAAGCCTGGTGTGCTGCAGTCCATGGGGTCGCAAAGAGTCAGACATGACTGAGCGACTGAATTGAACTGAACAGTTTGAAGGCATCAGTTCTTTGGCGTTCCGCCTTCTTTATGGTCCAAATTTCACAACCGTTCGTGACTACCGCGAAGACCATAGCCTTAACTATACAGACCTTTATCAGCAGAGTAATGGCTCTGCTTTTCAACACACTGTCTAGGTTTGTCATAACTTTCATGCCAAGAAGCTTACTTCTGCTTACTAGTTGTTTAATAGAGGGCAGGGTTTTGGGGTTTTGTTTTTTTAATCTCTTTGAGGCTTAGTGTCTTCATTTATGAACTGGGATCAAAACTATTTCACACGATGGTTTTGAAGACCAGGTAGCACATGTGAAAACAGTTGAGCAGAAATTGGCACATATTAGGCCTCTGAGTCAGCTGCATCTGACTCTGAGTACAGCTGCAGCTGTATAGCCAGCTGTTTGGAAAATGTGCTGGTGGGTCATGAAAGTAATCATGTATAAATCAGACCAGATCTTCATAGGAAGTTTGCCTCACTTTGGAGATCTATGAAATAGATGAAAAAAAAATTTGTGTAACAAATATTCAGATTACGTATTCTTCCCTGTGGTTTCATTTGTGTTCTCTGTTTTCCTTTATGGGCTGTCTTGTCTGCTTTTCTTTCAGTTATATTTTGAAAAGTGTTAATCCTCTTTCTAATGTTGTTAATGGCTACCTTTTACAAAATATATTGTAAATATGTTTAACTTCATTTTTTAAATGATTCAAGCCTACAAAGAAGTTTCAAAAATCATACAAAAAATTCCCAAATAGCCTTCTTTACCTGGCCTGGGCTTAGCTAGGTGGTTCATCTGCTAGGGGCCAGGTTTCGCTCATGTCCTTTGGGGTTTGTTCATGTGTGGAGAACAGATTGGTCAGCGGAGCTGTGTCATTCTCAAGCACAGGACCTCCTCTTCTAGGGCAAGCTAGCTTGGGTTCATTTCCACAGTGGTTTCAGGTTTCCAAGTACAGCAAGAGAGCAAGTGCCAGCGTCCAGGTCATTTCCAAGCTTCTGCTGGTATCACGTTTGTTGCTATTCCAAAGCAAGTTACACGACTCACCCAGATTCCAGGGGGAGGGAAATAAACTGCCTCCTGAGTGGGAGACTCTGCCTGCACCGTGCCACGGTGTGGGTGTACAGTTAGGAAGAACCTGTAGCCATTTTTATAGTCTGCATTTTCAACCGCGAGACAAAAGTGATTGCTGATCGCTCACCTTTTTGCATTGTAAAACTTAGAGTCATGTTACATTGATTGTTAATATGCAAACCGAAAGCACTGGGGTGTGAACTACAACGTGAGCGCATTTAGAGAGTCCCATCTGGATGAAAACATATTTATGTGCCTTTTTTTCTTCGCTTAAGATTGCCAACCCTCCTGATAGCTGAATGTGTGCTGGTGTACATGACTCCGGAGCAGTCTGCAAACCTCCTCAAGTGGGCCGCCAACAGTTTTGAGGCTGCCATGTTCATAAACTACGAACAGGTAAGAGAAAGCTCAAGAAATCCACGTTCTGTGCAGGACTCCAGGGGTGGCTTTCTCTCTCTTGAGCACCCTTGGAATATGCTTTCCCTTATTATTTTCTTTCTGCCTCTGTAGCTCCTTTGTTAATCAATTCCAGCAAACCTAGTATTCTTTTCTTTTCTTGAGGTTTATTTATTTAAATTTTTTTTTTGGTTGAACTGGGTCTTCGTTGCTGCATATGGGGCTTTCTCTGGCAGCAGCCGGCAGGGACTACTCTTTAGTTAGGGTTCCAGGGCTTGTGTTGGTGGCTTCTCTTGCTGCAGAGCACGGGCTCGAGAGCAAGGGCACAGTAGTCGTGGCACGTGGGCTTAGTTGCCAGGCGGCATGTGGGATCTTCCCGGACTAGGGATTGAATCAGTGTCTCTTGCATTCCAGGGTGGATTCCTAACGACTGCCCTAAACCTAGTATTTTTGAGTTCAAGAGTGCCTGCAAAGTTTTATCTAGAGTTTCTGGAACTTCCATCTTGGCCTTAAAGGAAGCTTTTTGTGTTCTTACTTTATCACTGTGTTTACTATAAAGTCATAGATCTTGATGGAGGGAATTTTGGCTGTCATCAGGGTAGGGGCAGTGAACTCACATGCCTTCAGAGGCAGATAGTGATGCAAGTGGAAGAAGCTGGCCAGGTGTCATACTCTGTGAAGTAGTGGGGCCTGTGCTGACCTGGGACACCCACGTCCCATTTCACGGATGCCCACTTTTCAGTGCCAGTCAGTTGTTACTATGTGGAGTGAGCCTAAAGTTGCCTGAACTCCCAATTTTTCAAGAGAGATTAGAAATCTAGGATTTTACTGTAACATTTCCTGTGGCTCAGCTGGAATGAGCTGAGCTGAGCTCATTCAATGAGCTCACAGCTCCTGCAATGCAGGAGACCTGAGTTCAATCCCTGGGTTGGGAAGATCCCTTAAAGAAGAGAAAGGCTACCCACTCCAGTATTCTGGCCTGGAGAATTCCAAGGACTGAATTCCTGGAGAATTCACTTCACTTTCCTAATTTCTAAAATCACTGAGTCTGGCCTGTGGCTCGCTGTTCTCATCTGGTGCCTGAAAGGTTATGTTTTGGTGTTTTGGAATAATTCGTCTTGGGTCTGTGTGACCTGCAGCAGAATTGCTCTGTGGTTGGGAGTCCATGCTGTGGAGACAGACTGCCTAGCTCTGATCTGGACAAGTTACTTGACCTCTCTGTGCCTGTTTCCTCATCTGAAAAATGAGGATAATAGTCCCCCAACCTCATAGTTCATAAACGAGTTAACAAGTGCACAAGCATTGACAACATTAAGTAAGCTGTTAACTCAGTTATTATTTGGATCTCTCGGAGCCCCAGGGTTATATAAGAATACCTGCCTCTCAGGTCTAAATTATCCAGACTAAATTTGGCAAGTGCATTCATTAAAAAAAAAGACTTGCCTCTCTGGATTATTATGGGAACTCCTGAGATGTTGAGCAGCAGTGGACTGATGATAAGCAGTGCCAATACATGTTAGCTACTTTTAGTGTTTATTTTAGTTTAGCTTTATTGATTTTATTTTGTTTTTTTTTTACTGCTTTTCATTTTATTTTCAAATGTGATTACAGATAAGGGCAGTGCAGGGCCTTGCACATGTCACGTAGCTGCAAACAGGTCTGGGGCTGGACCTTGGTCTCCTGTCTTCCCCACCCCCGACCCAGCCCAGGTTCTGGTATTGGTGGTTCTTGGTTGGTTGATTTTTCTTCTTTTCCTCTTTAATTGGAAGCATTCCTCAGAGTCAGTCTTTTAAAAAAAATTTTTTAATATTTATGTATTTATTTTTGACTGCACTGGGTCTTCATTGCTGCACGTGGGCTTTGTCTGGTTGCAGAGTGGGGACTGCTCTCGAATTGTGGTCCTCAGACTTCTCATTGCAGTGGCTTCTTTTGTGGAGCGCGGGCTCTAGGGCACACGGGCTTCAGTAGTTGCGGCTCATGGGCTTAGTTGCTCCAAGGCATGTGGGATCTTCCCGGACCAGGGTTGGACCTGGCATCCCCTGCACTGCAAAGTGGATTCTTAACCACTGGACCACCAGGGAAGCTGCAGACGGAGTCTTTTGACCTGGTAAATGAATATAATGGCTGCTGGCCTCGTCAGTCTGTACTAACAACGTGGATAAATCCTGGCAACCTGTCTGTGTTTTCGGGCCACCATACCTGGGAAGAAGGAATTTCATTTCCCACGTTTCCACACATTTCACATGTGCACTGTTTCATTTGTGTGTTCTTTTATTCAACATCACGTGAGAGATAAGGGGTTAAATAAGTTTTGGCCAGAGACCCTGTCACTTTGGTGCAGGGCTGAGATTGTACTAGTTTTTAGTATGTTGACCACAGCTGTCCCTCAAAGGGCTTAAACCCTGCCCACCACCTTCATTTTGTGAATAATCAACTTTTAATTCATTTATTTCCTGACAAGTACAGAATCATTAGCCTTATGTTCGTCAATTGCTCATATGTCTTATGTTGTTATTTAATTAATAGTTAAAGGACAAAACAACATGGATGATGATTATTTCAGTAATAATGATTTCAGATTCTTAGAATTTGATTATTATATAGCCAGCGCTTTTCTTTGAGTTTCGTATATATTAACCTGTTTGATCATTACAACTGCCCACAAGGTAGTTACTAGTACTATCCTGGATTTACAGGTAAGGGTTTGAACCAAGGGATTAGGTATCTTGCTCACAGCTATTAAATATCAAGCCAATATTCAAACCGAGGCAATAAAATAAAGGAGTTTGTGCTCATAAATATGCTTCTATTCTGAATGAATAGTCAGCAATCATATCATTACTGCCACATAAGCCCTATGCATCCTCCCCAAAAAAGAGTAACATTGGTTCTTGACGTGCAGAGGATTGGGGAATCACTTCATATATTGTTAAAGTGCTGAAGTTTTGATACCTTATATGTGACAAAGTACCAGTGTGTGTGCTACATTAATGTGCATAATATTTTGTTCTGCACACATATATACATGATGGTTTTTATTTATTTATTTTAATTGGAGGCTAATTACAAAATTGTAGTGGTTTTTGCCATACATTGACATGCATCAGCCATTTTGCACACATATGTACATGATGTTTTTTAAACCTTTTTTTTTTTTTTTTTTAAATTCAGAGGTAGGTAAGGTGGTCTGGTATTCCCATCTCTTTAAGAATTTTCCACAGTTTGTTGTGATCCTCACAGTTAAAGTCTTTAGCATAGTCAGTGAAGCAGTAGATGTTTTTCTGGAATTCCCTTGCTTTTTCTGTGATCCAATGGATGTTGGAAATTTGATGTCTGGTTCCTCTGCCTTTTCTAAATCCTGTTTTGAAATACATTTGAAAGTTCTTGGTTCACATACTGTTGAAGCCTAGCTTGAAGGATATTGAGCATTACCTTGCTAGAATGTGAAATGAGCGCAGTTGTCTAGTAGTCTGAACATTCTTTGGCATTGCCTTTCTTCTTTATTCAGAGAGTAATGCCACATGCAAAATAAAAAAAAAAAGTCATATAGTTTAAAGGGTAAACAAAGAAAAGTCTCTCATCTATCGCAGACTTCGGCCTCTAACCTGGGAAGCAACCTTGCTGTATTCTAGAATTTTCATGTGCATATATAAATGTGAAGAGAGATTTTTTTTTCCCCCTAAAGATAGATGGGAGCATACTATACACATTCCTAGTAAGTTACTTTTCAAGAGTTTGTCTTAGGGGCCATCTCATATCTGTCTGTCTGCTTTTTATGTTTTCATGGCTATATGGTATTTCATTATATAAACCTGCCAGAATTTATTTAACCCCAAGCAATGGGTATTTAAGTTCTTTCCAGATCCTTTCTATCATACACAGTGCTGTAGTAAATGTTCTTGCATTTTCGCATACAGACGCAAGTCTACCTGTGAGATAGGCTCCTGGCGGTGGAGTTATCTGGTCCCAGGCTGAGTGTTTGCAATGCATGAACACTGCCCAGGTGCCTTTCGAGGGCTGTACTCCATCAGCATTGCACTTGGGGTTCCGTGACCTGCGCTGGGTATTACCAGCCTTGACTGCTTAGCAATAGGATGTGGTTATTTTATTTTGCATGTTTTAAGAAGCAGAGAGACCCTGTGGTAGTGCCCAGCCTCCCCTCTCCCTTCCCAGGTAAACATGGGTGACCGGTTTGGGCAGATCATGATCGAGAACCTGCGGAGACGACAGTGTGACCTGGCCGGAGTGGAGACTTGCAAGTCGCTGGAGTCGCAGGTCAGAGGGCAGAGGCCCGGATGTCCTCTTGTACCCTGGCCAACCGAGAAAGTGCTTCCTCCCTACGCAGATGGGAGAATGTGAGGGTCCTTCCGGAGTGCCTGCCTGCGGGCAGCCACTGGTTCATCGTGTGGGGGAGATCCAAGCCCTGTACTACCATCTTGGCATGGAAAATACAAGTTTACATTTCCTGTCTCCTGTTACTTTACTTTTTTATTATGCTGTTTTTCAAACAACATAAGAGTAGAGGGAATAATTAAAGCAAACACCTATGTCCCACCAGCCAACTTCAATAATTAATAATATTTTGTCATTGCCATATTGTTACCCCTTCCCCCAAATTTTCATTGGTGGTGTCATTGGAAAGGTGGCTCAGGGGTAAAGAATCTCCCGGCAGTTCAGGATTCACGAGTAGATGTGGGTTCAATCGCTGGGTCAGAAAGATACCCTGGAGGAGGAAATGGCAGCCCACTCCAGTGTTCTTGCCTGGATAATCCCATGGACAGAGGAGCCTGGCGGGCTACAGTCCATGGGGTCACAAAGAGTCAGACATGACTGAGTGTCTGAGCACATCGTTGGAATATTTAAGGCAAATCCCAGACACTGTTTCATCTCCCTCGTAAGTACTTCAGTGTGAATCTCCTACCAGTAAGGCCCTTCCTCTGCCCAGGATAATGATAATACCATGATCACATCTGACAAGTGGACATGCTCCTTCATAGTAGCTGACACCCACCCAATTCATACTCGGCTTTTACCAGTTGTCTAAAAAATTGTTCACGGTTGGTGTATTTGAATCAGGATCCAAACATGATTTCCACTTCGTACTTGACTTAAATTCTTGCAAACTGTAATTGTTCCCCCAAAATTTAGAAATTTTTTGGTGAAGAGGCACTTCCCTATCCCTACCTCCTTTTAAATGGCTTAGTTTTTACATGGCTTGTGTCATTACCACCAGGGCCCTTTAAAAAGCTGTTGCTTGTATAGAATAGTTTCTTCCTTTATTTCTCTTTAAATATTATACTTTAGGGTGCCCCCATTGTAACAGTACCTGTTGAGTAGAGAAAATGGGGAAATGAAAAGACAGATGAGAGGGTCCAGAATGGGCTTTTTAAAGAGGAGCCCTCCGAGGGAAGCTGTGTGTGCAAAGAGCGCTTCGGGTCGTGTGACAGCTCCTGTCGTCTCCCTTTCTCTCCGCCCCACGTTTTAGAGAGAACGGCTCCTGTCCAGCGGGTGGGAGTCGGCGTCAGCCATCGACATGATGGAAGTGTACAGCAGGTTGCCTCGTGCCGAAGTGATCAGGTACGGGACTGACAAGAGTCCGCTCCATGGCAAATAACTGTGAATGAAAGGCATCATTGTCCATACCTTTTAATGTTTTTTAAAAAACAAACCCAACCCCAAACTAGACCTATTTTGACACAAGTTAACTGCTGCTAACATAGATTAAACATTGCTAGCTCGTTGAGAGTAACTCATTAGCTATTAGCCAAGACAAGGTTTATGCCCAAACGTTATTTTAGTCAAAATAAACAGTTACACCTCTGCAGTGGAAATCTTGCACAATCCTGTGTTTTGGAAAAGGAGGAAAGTCACGTTGCTCAAGGGGTCCTAAGCGGGGTTGGGGGGAGTCTGCTTATGGATTTTTAAGTGGACTTTCCCCCTCATTATAAAAGAAAGACGTGCTTGTTGTTCTAAAACAATTTTCAAGTAAAGTTCATGAATTATAGAGCAATTGTGTGCTGTGAATAAATTGGAGTATATTCTTTTTCTATGTGTATATAAATATTTATCAACCTATAGATTTGTATTTTTTGAATCAGTAGATTGATACATGTATTTGCCTGTAAACCACCATCCTTTCAAAAGCTTAACAATGGCTTATATTTATCTCTGCATGTCAAGATGTTCAGGTTACCATATCCTGTTTAGTGGTGCCTGGCATTTATATTGATGTGTGGATAAATGCTAACGACAACAGTTTTTCAAACTGAGATATAATTGACAGGCAATGTTAGTTTCAGGTGCACAACACTTTTTTAAGGAGAACCACTTTATTTTGAGTAGTAAACAAAACTCCGTTTATAATGTAATAAAAGAAACCCTCCATCAATTTCTTCACAGTTAGTCTGAGGAACAAAATCTCCAGCTTAATTAGAATTTACATTTAACCTTAAATATTCTAAAATCCATCCATGTCAACTTTGGAGTTTTAATCTTGCCCGATCCTATGAAATAGACCAAACCTTGATAGATAATCAGACTCCTAGTTTTTGCCCTTAAGCATATTTCTTCATCTTGCTTTCTGACTCCATACATTCCATCCTGAATGTTCAATGGATTTGCAGTAAACTTCCAAGGTGAAGGGAAATTTCTTGCTCATCGTTTGCCTAAAATCTTGGCTTGTGTTCATCTTTTGAAACAAAAAACACACACCAAAAGTGCCCACAGGTTCCACTACTAAAACTCCTTTAAAGATCTTCTTTGCCAGTGGTTCCAGAGCGCAGTCCATGACGTCTGAAGCAGTGTCTTCGAGCAGAACCCCACCAGGTGCAGCAGGCAGGACATGGCAGGAGTCCTGGTTTAATTTACGTTTCTTTTCACATAAATGAGATTGAAAAGCCCTTGTTTTTTTCCTTGCCAGTGATCTGGTCTTTTACCCATCTTTTAAATAAGTTTTAAAAAGTGTTCTTTCTTACTGAAGTGTAACAGCTCGTTTATATAACAAGGAAATCTACCCCCTTGTCATTTGTATTACAGACATTCTCTTGAGTTTGTCATCTGTCACTTTTGACTTTGCTTATGGAGGTTTTTTTCTTCTTTTCAAAAATAGCTAAAATGGTCCCACGCCATACGTACTGTTCTGTAGCCCGCTTCTTTTCACATAGTCTGTCCTGAACGCGTTTCCACGCCCGGCAGTGTGCGTCACGGCCTTCATTTTTAATTGGATACGTTGGTACTGTTGTCTTGTCATTCCACAGAATAGAGGCCCTTGAATTCCTGGATGAAATGGAGCTTCTTGAACAGCTCATGCAGCATTACTGCCTTTGCTGGGCCACCAAAGGAGGAAGCGAACTAGGTAGGTGACTTCACTTATATTGATTGGAATTTTTCTAGGGAATTTTTTGTCTCTGGAGAACGTAACGCTCAATGGGAATTTTCTACCCAGGAGGAACTAGGGCTCGTATACATGGATCTGTGAACATAGAGAATCAGCAGTTATATCCTCTGATTTTATAGCACAAAACCCAGGAGAACTGCTTAAATAAACCACATGTATGAAAACCAACCAACAGCCCTTTAGGGCTGTTTGTGGAATTTCCTCAACTGGATGGTAAGAGACCTTGAGTCTTGTAATCATCTTAATGAAAGGATCCAGTGTTCAGCTTTTTGATCTGCTTGTAACCAGGTTTGCTTGATGTTAAAACACACAGGTCATTGTTTCTGTCTAACACCCCTGCAGCTGTGGGTTGAGTTTCTCTCTCTCATCTTCTTTTATATTGGAGGTGAATTCCCCTGGCTTGAAAGAGTTGGGCCGTGGGGACAAAGCCCGGAGCCTTGTCTCAGTGCCTTGTTGCCTTGATCTTGACCCAGTTCCTCCTTTACAGCTGCCCCGTGCTGACCGTGCTTCCCCTGGGCGCCTCTCCAGCCCAGTGGAGATAGTTTTAGATCCCAGTTCTGGCCTTTGCTGTTAAAGTGCCCTCAGACTTCCTATAGCTCTGTCTGACATACTGCCTTAGGCAAGTAGTGAATATAAAACAAAGAGCTTGGAGTCAAGGCCTGTCTCCTGTGTGAAAATTCCAGGTTGTTAATCATCCTCCTTGGGATTATCTTTCCACCAGTTTATAAATTTACCCAGCTGGGCAGTTCAGTCCACAAAATCCATTTATTTTTTATTTAAAAAATCATTTATTACTGTGTTTTTGTACTGCTGTTTTCCCCCATTTTTGAAAACAGTATAATTTTAAGCAGAGACTTTGGAAACTTCTAAAAAAAAGTATGGCAAAGAAAAAAAAATCACCCGTATGCCCATCACTCAGAGATAACCTCTGGCAGCTTTTCCCTTCTTTTCTTTTTCTAGCTGTTGATTTGTTTTTAGGGGGGTTTAATTTATCTATGTAACCTTGATTCTGGATCTTTTTAAGCTTAATATTATAACATAAGCATTTCCCCTTGCTACTAAAAACTCTGCATGAGCATAATTTTCATGGCTTTATAAATATTCTGTCATGAAGCTCTGTCTGCATTTACTTAATTTTCTTACACTTTAAAAAAATATAGGTGACTTGTAATAGTATAGAATTAATTCTAGATTCTGTCAAGTAATGATGCATTGAGCTTTTCTATGTAAGGGGCTTCTTTTTCCCCCTTCTCACCTAGCTACTTGTGGTATCAGTGTAGTAAGTCACTTACATACGAACCTTCAAGCTGCGAGCTTTTAAAGATGCGCACGCGCGTTCCGTCAGTGTCAGGTGTGAGTGACACTGCAGCTTTTCCTCCGTCTCCTATTGCTGACGGCCCTTCAGCTTTCCAGCCTCCCACCTCCCTGCCCCCTTCTGGCAGCAACTCTTCTTGCCTCTTCACTCAGTGCCAGCCCCTCTATGCTGAGCTGTGTACTGTACTACTGTACTTTTCGAGGTACTGTAGTGTGAGATTAAAAATGTTTACTTTGTATGTTTGTTTATGTATTATTTGTGTGAAAAGTATTATAAACCTATTACGGTACAGTACTATGTAGCCAATTGTGTTAGTTAGGTATGGAGGCTAACTTGGTTGTACTTATGAACAAATTGGGCTTGCTAATGCACTCTTGGAATGGAATGGAACGGAACTCATTCATTGTAAGGGACTTACTGTACTTAACTTGTATGTGTGTAGAGGAGAAACTGTCTGTGTTTGCTCGAAGTTCAACACTTAAAAGACCAGGTTCTCAAGAATAGGCCATAAGTCAAAATACGAACAGATTGATACTAAACAAACCTACAGCCAAGACTGGAAAATGAGAATGATTCTCCAATAATAAAATCACCTGCTAAAACAAAATTCAACACTCTTCATAGGAAGATATCAGAATTCAGAGTCTCCTCAGCTTACCACCCACCGTGTTCAGTTTAGTTCAGTCACTCAGTTGTGTCCAAATCTTTGTGACCCCATGGACCACAGCAGGCCAGGCTTCCCTGTCCATCAGCAACTCCTAGAGGTTGCTGAAACCCATGTCCATCGAATCGGTGATGCCATCCAACCGTCTCATACTCTGTTATCCCCCTCTCCTCCTACCCTCAGTCTCTCCCAGCATCAGGGTCCTCTCCAGTGAGTCAGTCTTTCACATCAGGTGGCCAAAGTATTGGAGTTTCAGCTTCAGTATCAGTCCTTCCAATGAGTATTCAGGACTGATTTCCTTTAGGATTGATTGGGTTGTATTTGGTTAAAAAATTACTAGATATGTGAAGAAATAAATTGCCTACACCAGTTTTTTTATTACTGAATTTGATTCAAAGACAAAAGGGTGAAAAAAATTGCTAAGGCTAGTCAGTAACCCTTTGACTTCTTTCTCACCCAAAATGGGACAATAGTAATTTTCAAATGTATTTAAGGTAAAAAGCAGAACACTCAAGAATGAACTCGTTAAAACAAGTTGTCTGAATGAAAGGTATTAATTCAGAAAAAAAAAAAAAAAAAACTTCAGCATTTAAAGAATGGACGTGTGGGTTTTACTGGAGAGCCCATAAACCGCTGTAACATGTCTTAATCCCTTTTAAACCGCCAGTAAACACTGTCTCATCCAGCCTCCTGTTTCCTTGTGGAATCTTATCTTACACAACCAGGAGGCCCGGGTGCAGTAATTGAATGTGCAGCCGTCGCCCCAGAGCCGGTCCCCATGGACCTGGGGCCCCAGGGTCACATTCTTCCACCTCTGACTGTTTTCTCTGCCTCAGCCTGTGACAGCCCCTTCTCAGCATCTGTGCGTTTCCTCCCCTCAGGTTTGAAGGAAATAACTTATTGATCTGTTCAAGACTCGTGCTGAGCCAGAGCTGAAGCCAGCGACCTTTCCGGAGTTGAGTCTCCAAGTTTCCTGAGTGGTGGGGAAGCTCCGGCCGCCATTCTCCCCCACTCTCCAAGAAGCCTCATTTACTGGGGTGGTTGTACAAGTTCCTGTTCCTGTTGGCTAACAGTTTAAATAAATCTCTGTTGCCAGTTGCCGGTGTGTTGGTCCTCTGCTGTTTATCCTTTGCTCCCTGGGGGGTACTGTGGTTCCCCTCTTTGTCAGCTGGAACCAAAGATCCTCAGCCCAACCTTGGCCTTGGCCCACTGCCCATGAGTCAGACTCAGCTCCTGCATCCGTTGTGGGATTTACTCCCGTGTGCTCTTACGTGTGGCATCTTGACCAGAGGTTGGAGCGCGTCTCTGCTCCCGTTTCTGCCCTTGCCTGCTCAAGTCCTCCTTCACCTTGGTCACTGTGGCAGGGTGAATGATGACCCTCTAAAATGTCCCTTCCCAATCCCCCCTGCTGAGAGTATGTTACCTTGTATGGCAAAAGGGGCTTTGCAGATGTGATTAAGTTAAGGATCTTGAGGTGGGAGCATCCGGGTGGGCCAGATGTAATCACAAGAGTCCTTCCTTTTAAGGGAAGAAGGGAGGGCAGAGTCAGAGGAACAGGCAGTGTGATGCCACAAGCAGAGACCGGAGTGATATACTTTGAAGATGAGGGAAGGGCGAAAGTTGAGGAATATAAGTGGCCACTGGATGCTGAAAATGGCAAGCAAATATCTCAGAGCGTCTAGAAGGAACCAATCTTGCCAACACCTGGACTTCAGCCCAGTGAAACTAATTTCAGATTTCTTACTCCCAGGACAAGAAGAGAATAAAGTTGTATTATTGTAAGCCAGTGAGTCTGTGGTCATTTGTTATAGCAGCAGTAAGAAATTAATACATATACAATACTAGTACAGATTAAAGGGTCCCTGGAGATTCAGAATCGTAAGGCCTGTCCATACCTGATAACATTCTTGGTTATGTGAGTGAGCTGTGAACTTGGACCTGAGTATGCAGAATGGCAGCAAGGCAGCCCCCCAACCCTCCTCTCCTAGAGGTTGCAGAATCAGAGATCAGTGTTCCTAGAGTGTGGCCTGCGTCCCACTACACAACAGTGTGCTTGTGGGCGGGAGTCGGTGGTGATACAGCGTGAACCCAGTGAGAAAGTTACTTGCTTTTCACTTACCTTTCAGATCTTAAGAATTAGTTCAAGGAAAAGATCGCAGGCTGGTACTGCTGGGTCTTCAACACTAATGTCATATTTACTAATTCATTGTTTTTGAAACCATGTACTAGCCATTAATGGGTGGTGAATCCATCTGGGGAATCAAGTCCATTATTTTTAAAAGATAAGGAATGGAATGGAAAACGTTCATAGCACGTTATCAGTAGTCAGGGTACGTACTTTTTTATAACTTGTTTCATTTTTGTGTGTGTTTGCCGTAACATTGTTCCTAATGTTTTGGTCTTGTTTTTTAAGTGAAGTACAGTTGACTTACAATGTTGTATTAATGTGTGTTGTACAGCAAAGTGATTGAGTTATACATATGTATACATTCTTTTCTATTTTCTTTTCCATTATGGTTCATTACAATCGGATCTAGTTCCCTGTACTGTACAGTGGGACCTTGTTTTTTATCTAGTCTATATATAACAGTTTGCGTCTGCCAACCTCAAACTCCCAACCCACCCCTCTTCCTCCTCACCTCCTCCTCAGCATCGGTTTTGGTTTTGATCGTAAGTGAAGGTCAGAGTGTTATAGCACTTCACCAACTGTGGCAGCAGTAGCATTTGGCTGAAGTTTTTAAAACTTTGCTTGGCTTCAATTATATTTCTGTTTTCCCTTACATTTTTTAATGGATTATGTTCTGTTCAAGGCTAAGGATACACCATTACTGTTGATGGTTGTGTTATAAAATATCCCTTAAAGTACCTGTAAATCTCATTTTAAAAATGAATGCAGCAGAGATGGCAAAAGTGATACATTTGGAAATACTGACATTGAGCAGCACCGCAAGAGGGAATGGTTGACCCAGCCCTTTAGAGGATCTCGCCAGGAGTCCACTTTCATGCCCTCCCGCACCCCCACCCCCATACTTCTCACAACCAAGACATGCGTTCCAGAGTGTGGTTTTAGTGTTTGAGTTGGAGCTTGGAACTGATTTCACCTAGGATTTACAGTCACTCCCTGCCTCTCCTGTTCTCGCACCCACTCATCTAAAACCTCTTGTAATCCTTTCTACACACTGCTTAACTGAAGCTGGTCTTGGGAAGGACATCAGTGACGTTGAAACCATCACATCCAGGGACCCTTTCTCAGTCCTTGGCTGTCTCAACTTCTCAGTAGCATCTGACATGGGTTACCACCTGTCTCCTTGAAATATTGTCACTGCCAATAAATGATGGAACTGAATCTGAAACCAGGCAGGTTGGCTCTGGAACTTGTTTTGACTGCTGCGTTTTATATATATATATATATATATATCCCTTCTCCCCTTGCCCCAAAAAGCATAGAAAATTCCCCCATGGCTGCCCTGATGCCTCATTTCCTTATTTCTGATAAAATTTTCACATTTATTACATTCGCTTATTTCCCATTTGGTGGCTTCCCTATGTGCCGTTAATGAAGAGTGATCTTTTTCTGCAGAAATTTTAGTGAAGATTTTGAATATTTAGCAGAAATAATGTTAAACACCACGACTAAGTTACCATATGATCCAGCAATCCCATTCCTGGGCGTGTATCCAGAAAAGGTGAAAACTAATTCAAAAAGATACATGGCACCTCAGTGTACATAGCAGCACTATTTGCAATAGCCAAGACAAGGAAGCAGCTTAAATATCCATTGACCAATGAATGGATAAAGAAGATATGGCATAGGAGCTTCCTTGGCGGTCCAGTGGTTAAGGGTTTGCACCTCCAGTGCAAGGGACACGAGTTCCATCCCTGGTTGGGGAACAAAGATTCCATCTGTTGCTCGAAGTAGCTAAAATTTTTTAAAAACTATATTTAAAAAGATGTATATACACATAGTGAAATATTATTCAGCCTTAAAAAATAATGAAATAATGCCACTTGCAGCAACATGGATGGAGCCAGAGATCAGCATACTAAGTAAGTTGGATAGGGAAAGACAGACACTGTATGATATCACCTATATGTGTCATCTAAAAAATGAAACGAATGAACTTATTTATAAAATAGAAGTAGATTCACAGACATAGCAAACAAACTTATGGTTGTCAAAGGAGAATGAGGGGGGAGGGCATAGATAGCTTGGGATTAACGGAAACACACTACTATATATATAAAATAAACCTACTATTAGTATATAGCACAGGGAACTATATTCAGTATCTTATAATAAATGGAAAGAATCTGCAAAAATATAATATATTTATATATAATATTTATAAGTAATATATGTTTATAACTAAGTTACTTCGCCATATACCTGAAATTAACACAGCATTATACATCAGATATACTTAAACAAACCCAAAAGACAGCACCACCAGTGGGTATCTAGGATGCTTTCAGTGATGTTGATTGGAGAATACCATCAAGGACCTGGGTTTGCTCTCTGTGCTCTGTCTTGCTGAGCACGTTGGCTTTAATTTTTTGATGTTGCCTTATAATGATAAAGTAGCTGCAGGAGTGTCAGGCTTCACAACTGCATTCATGGCAGGAAAGGTAAGTCTTTTCTTTAGTAGTCTCTTTTTATCCAGAATAAAGTGGTCCCCAAATGTGCTCAAACATATTTTCATCTATACCTTATGATAAGAACTGAGTAGGATTGCCAAATGAGATACAGGTTGGCCAGTTAAATTTACATTTTGGTAAACACAGATTTTTGTTTTCAGTGTAAGTGTGTCCCATGGGAAATCCAAATTTAACAGGGTATCCCCAGTGATTTTGTTATTTTATATACATAAAAATATTAATAATTTTTGCTATCTGGCAACCCTAAAACTGAGTCCAATTGCAAGAGGGGCTGGGAAATAAAATGTCTGACTTTCTGGCTTTTGTAATGCAAGATGGGCAAAAGAGAAAGAAACTAAAGCTTTTAGGTGATCAGCCACCCGATGTGGAGTCATCTTGATTGTGTTTGCTCTCCTGCACAGAGAATATGTTTGCGTAATATCAGAAAATTTATGAAGTCCAAAGCAGAGTCAAACTATATTTTCATCTTAAGAGTTTTTTATTTTTTTGAAGGGGAGGAGAGGAAAGCGTGGAGGGTCATGAATAAAGTGCCTGTCATAGGCAGGATATATAATTTTATTCTGCTTTACTTTTTTATATTCCCCCTTATTCCACAAAAGGAATTGAGGTGACTAATAAAACTACATTAACACAAAAGGCAAAAATAAATGCCTTGGGGGAGCTGGAGAGGAGAGAGGAGATGTGTGCTCAGTCACTCAGTCATGTCTGATTCTGTGCAACACCATGGGCTGTAGCCCACCAGACTCCTCTGTCCATGGGATTTCCCAGTCAAGAATACTGGAGTGAGTTGTCATTTCCTCCTCCAGGGGATCTTCCCCACCCGGGGATCGAGCCCATATCTCCTGCCTTGGCAGGCGGATTCTTTACCTAGAAAGCCCTTGGGCAGCTGGAACATGAGTTTAGAGGGGGGAAAAAGGCCCAGAGATGTGCATGTTTTATTGTCTCATACAGGTCTTGGAAGTGGGCTACAAATTTGGCTCCCCCAAAGTCCTCAGGATTGAAATATGATTCTGCTTTCATAAAACCACAGCCAGCTGCATGCTCTAGAGAGGCACACATCTTCCTGCACAGAGACCCAGGACGCTTCTCCAGAGCATCATCAGTGGGATCTGGGGATGTGTGGGGCCTGGCTTTGCAGCTGCTGCTTCAGGTTCCCTTGATGCAAGCTGAAGACAGAAGTGAAATTACTCTGGACCAAAGCAGCGCAGTCCAAGTACATAGCTCTGGGATGCTGTAGTGCATACAAGAGTAGGATCTAGAAAACCTGGGGAAAATGAAAGGCCCGCAGAACTGATGTGCTAAAATAATGTCTCAAAGCTGGATACTTTATACGAGATTCCATGATAGTAAGTTTGAGGTCGGAACCTTTGACGAAGACTGGGAGGTCAAATTGACTGAGTGGTCCAGATGAAAATGCCTATCAGGGCCAGCCCGGTGGAGGGCAGAGGTCTTCATGGGAAAGTGAGGCTACTCCAGAGGCAGAGCTTCATTCCAAGGTTGCTACTTCCAATATCAAATGAACTATTCCACACTCTCCTTAAAAACCCTCCTTTAAGCCCCACTTCCTCCTCTTGGTTGGAGAAGGAAAGGGCAGCCCACTCCAGTACTCTTGCCTGGAAAATCCCATAGATAGAAGAGCCTGGTTGGCTACAGTCCATGGGGTCGCAAAGAGTCGGACACGACTGAGCCACTTCACTTCACTTCACTTCCTCCTCTTGGTGTGAAATCCAGCCCCGTCCTGTGGCCTATGAGACCCAAGACTCGGCACCCCTCCTCGGCTCCCCCACCTCCTCTGTGCCTCTCTGCCCTAACCATGACCTCCTCCCAGCTCTGCCAACCTACCAAACTCTGTTTGCCACAGGGCCCCGCAGTCAGGGGGCTGGAAATGTAAGAAACACAGCCAGTGTTCAGTTCACGAATCGCTTGGTTTATGGCACACAATACAGGTTTAAGGTAAGGAAAGCGGGTAGTGAGCCACTCCAAGAAGTCCTGAAAGGAGTCATCTCAGCTGTCTCCCAACCGGCAACAAGTCACAGTAGCTGTGGGTGGGAGGTCACCTTCTGCTCCGACAGGGAGTCGGGCAGCTTCCATCTGGAAGGTCTCCCAGAGCAGAGTCGGGTCCTCCAGCAAAGCAGCTGCAAGTCACTCGGCTCAGTGACCTCTCCCAGAGGAGTCAAGTTCCCCCAGGGGAGGAGGTCTTGGTCCTGTGTTCCAGTGAGGTACACTGCCCACCACATTCCTAAGGTAATGCTCTTAGTCTGTTCCTCTAGGACTCTTCACACTCCTACTGCGGATGTTTCAAAACAACTAACGTGGATGTTCACATTGGCCACTGTGACTCGATTTTTTAAACAAGATAATTAGAAGTTTTATATATGGATGCTCTGGGTCTTTGCTGCTGCACGAGGGCTTCCTCTAGTTGTGGAGATCAGGGGCTCCTCTTCATTGTGACGTGGGCTTCTCATTGCAGAGCACAGGCTCTAGGGCGCTCTGGCTTCAGTACTTGTGGCACACGGGCTTAGTTACTCCATGGCATGTGGAGTCTTCCCAGATCAGGGACTGAACACATATCCCCTGCATTCGCAGGCAGATTCTTAACCTCTGGACCACCAGGGAAGCCCCGTGACTCTCTTTTGAACTACTTAACTAGCTTAAATTAAATTTACTATCTTAAATCCTATAAGATTCACACAAGATGAGTAGGGATCATAACACTCAAGAACTCACATCATGACCCTTTGCCTTTGCTGGCCTTTGCACCTGCTGTTCCTTTTCCTGAGTCAGCCTTCGCCCTTAAAGCTGAGATTAAACATCACCTCCGCATCACCCTGTGTAAATATTCCCTGGGGCTGTAACAGCATCCTGTGCTTTTGCCTTTATGGTCCTTGTGTGAACTTGTCATCATTTTTACTCATTCCGCAAGTATGTATCAAGCACGTTCTCTGTATGAGGCACTCAGAAACAGTAGAGCAAGTGAACAAATAAAACACAATAATTGCACTGCTTATGTGACTCAAGGGACTCAAGATTGCCATCATGTCTTCGCACGATGATGCAATCATACCTTTATTGCACATTTGATTTTTAACCTCTCTATGAAAATATTTGAGATTCAGATGTTGGGGCCTCAGGACCTATCACCAATGATGGACACCCCAGTAGGTTATGACTGTGGTTCATAATACGTGTTGTTTCACAGCTTGTCAATCTGAAGATCAGCACAAGAGAAAAGCAATGACTCCAATGGCAACAACTCTTGCAGTATTCCAAGTGCTGTTTGCATGGGGGTACCTCTCAAGGCTAGACCCACTGAACCTCTGGGAGGAATGGCAGGGAGTTGGGGAACAAGATCCAAGAGCTTGCTAAGCCCAGTGCTGGGGAAATCGTTGTGCACTGTCTGCCAATAGAACTTGCTGAACTCAGTGGTAAGTGAGTAATTAAATGACCAGGCAGAGCTTTGCGAACTGAGAGAGGGCCCATTGTTCTGGTCTTACCCACCTGTTGTGTCCCAACTGTGGGTGAGTTTGAGTGCTGGGGTCTGAAACCCGAGTGTGGATCATGGCTTCCCGATAGCAGAAGAAAGATAATTTAAGAGATATAAGGAGAGAGGACCTATTATGGAAGGGAGAGATGGGGTTGGTTCTTGAGGAGTGGGAACCAGGGAGCAGGGCCTTGGTGAAATGATGCTAAATGGAACATTACAGTAAACCCACTAGAAAAGGCGTCACAAAGGCAGCTTTGATGTTGATGCTGGTGAAGCGCAGTAGATTGCAAAGATTGCAAAGAATGGCCCTAAAGACTTCTAGAGTCTCTGTCTCCACTGCTTGCATCAGGAGTGGCCACATGATTTGCTTTGGCCAATAAGGTGATAAGAAAAGGTGAGTGGGGAATCCCCTGGTGGTCCAGCGGTTAAGACTCTGTGCTCCCAATGCTAGAGGTGCAGGTTCGATCCTTGGTGGGGAAATAAAGATCCCATGTGTCACATGGCATGGTCAAAAAGAAAACATGAGCAACTTGACAGGTTGCTTGGGCATTGGGGTTCACCTTCTCTCACTGTTCTTGGGAACCACATGGTGACCACAATGAAAATAAGCCTGGGGCGGGTCTGTTGGATGAGACGATCATGTGGAGCTGAAATGAGCTGTCTGGATGAGGCCCTCCCCAGGCCCAGGCCTCAGGCAGCTCCCTAGCTGACCACAGAAGTACAAGGGAGCCCTGACCTGAACTGCCCAGCCATCTTGCAGAATCGTGAGCTAAGTGCCTGGTTCTTGTCTTAAGCCACTATATTTGGGGATAGTTTGTTACCCCGCAGTAGCTAACCCATACAGGTGGGGATGCAGGTTGGGAGCAGAAGGCAAAGTATTGGTTGAATGTTTCCTGCTGTTGAAAAAAATTTGCAAGCATAAGAGTTGCGAGTTTTATTTGAGGAAAAATGAGCACTGTATCCTGGGAGACACTATTTCAGATAGATCTGAGAAACTGCTCCAAGAAGTGGCTGCAGTCTAATGGCTGCTAGATGGCAGATGTTTCTTCCTTCCCGAGTTCCCTCAGGGCTCACCAGCTCACCGTCCATGGTGGCCGCAATCGCTAATGACTGGGACAACTTTTGTTTATAGGAAACACTCCATTTCTCACTTCACAAATGCTTGTTCTGTGTCAAGCTGTGTGCCATGAATTAAGATCTACTGATGGACATGGCAGGCGTGCTCTCTGCACTCACAGAGCACCAGCCATCAGTGCCCCCCGCCTCCCCACCAACAAAAAACTTGGCTATTTCAATACCCTGTGGCAAGTCCAGGAGGGTGCTCTGGGGAGAGAAAGAGATGTGTGAGCTGACATCTGAGGATGTGCCAGGTGAGTGGGCCCTGGAGGCGGGGTTGGGGGAGGGGTGATGAAAGAGAGAGAGAAGAGAGCCCCTGACTGTAATGTGGGACCATTTAGAAGAGACCAGCTGTGTGCTGCCCAGCGGCAAATGTTTCCTCTGGGAGGTCATGGAGATGTCCCAGGGTGCTCACGGTATACTTTTAAGGCATCCATTCTCAACAGAGGTGATATTGCCCCCACTGGAGCAAAAATTGCTTAGGGTGAGGGTTGTCCAACTCTTTGCAACCCTGTAGACTGTAGCCTACCAGGTTCCTCTGTCCTTGGAATTCTCCAGGCAAGAATACTGGAGTGGGTTGCCATTTCCTCCTCCAAGGGATCTTCCCGACCCAGGGATTGAACCTGAATCTCCTGCATTGGCAGGCAGATTCTTTACCACTGAGCCATCAGGGAAGCCCAGGTTTAGGGTGGTTATTAGCCCTCCAAAGAACCACAGGATGTAAACAGATATGAAATATTATCTGTGGCATTAGAGGGCTTCTTCGGTGGCTCAGAAGGTAAAGAATCCACCTGCAACACAGGAGACCTGAGCAGGGCACGACCACCCACTCCAGTATTTTGGCTGAGAATTCCGTGGACAGAGGAGCCTGGAAGACTACAGTCCATGGGGTCACAAACAGATATGAAATATTACTTGTGGTATTAGTGCTTAATAGAGGGGTGATAATTTTTTTTAATATTTTATTTTATTTTTTAACTTTACAATATTGTATTGGTTTTGCCATATATCAAAATGAATCCACCACAGGTATACATGTGTTCCCCATCCTGACCCCTCCTCCCTCCCCATAAGTCTCCGCAGGGGGGAGATCATGGAAAACAATGGTTGAGAAACACTGTTTTAAGGGAATCCATATCCAGGGCCTCACCTTGTGCAATCTGCTCCCTTTCTCCATGCCCTCCCATTTCTCCAAAGAGCATCCTTCTGCCCCGTCTCACATCTGTGCTGCTGGTTTGCTCTTGGAATTAAAACCTGGGAGAGGGGAGAACAAAGAAATACTGGTACTGGCTGGCACTGAGAAAGTGAATAAATAATACTGACCAAGTATCAAGCAAGTCCTTTTTAGATTTGAAGGATTCTTCGCTCTCAACCAAATTGAAGGGGGATACAATAGCTTAGCATGCTTTGAACTTTTTTAAAAAAGCAATAGATTTGAAGAAGTTTTTTTAAAGAATAGGTTATTTTCAGCATATAACTCAAAAGGTGTTCAAAGAAATGTGTAGCATTGCTATAGAAACCTCCTTCTATTTGTTTTTGTGAAAGCTCTCTCCTTGCCTACTGTAAAAATGAAAAATGGAAATTGAGTTGGTGCTGAGCCCTGTCTTATAAAAATAAGCTAGAGTCATCTTGGGATATATGAACTCATTGAATAAATAAGCAAAACTTGCTCTATCCATTTCATTAAAAGATATATTTCCTCTAAAATTTTATTTTTTATGTTTAATCATTATCAGCATGTGCAGTATAGTTGGGGTATGTCAATCAATTGTCTACTGATAGTAATTGTAATGATAACTCAATCCATAAAGGAATAAACAACGTTTAGAGTCACTGTTCACAGAAAATTTATACAAGTATTAATTTCTCTCTCTCTTTCTCTGTGCAGACATGTATTTCCATAAGATCTTATAGAAAACCTGACTGAACATTTTGGCCAATCCAATATATGTATTTGATTTTGCCTATAAATGGAATTATATGCTGCATACTGTATTATGAACTATTTTTACCCCAAAGTTTTACAACAATATATAGAGATCTGTATGCACAGCACACATACAGATCTACAACAGAGGCGGGACAATTTTTTTTAAGGGTCAGATAATTAATATTTTAGACTTGGTGGATCAAGAGGATATTTTATACTTAATAATAACTATTTGAAGTGTGAAAGGCTTCTTACATCATATTCAAAAAGCCACTAACACCTGAAACTCACACCACTTTGTAAATCAATTATACTCCAGTAAATAAAATAAAAAGCCACTTACTTAAGTGGTAGTCTTTTGTTAACGTATATCTATGTTGCTTCCATATTAATTCAATATTATAAATATGTGGCAATTATGCACAATCCTTCTGTATAAATCTTTTCACACTTATCTGTTTACCTCCAAAGGACGTTGTTCATTTGCTAAGTCACGGCTGACTCTCTGCGTCCCTACGGACTGCAGCACACCAGGCTCCTCTGTCCTCCACTATCTCCTGGAATTTACTCAAATAAGTGAAAAAAAGACATCTCGTTGATGTTCTTACACTTCTTTAGTTACCATGACTGTCTTCTCACACATTATTGTGAACTTATTATTTCCAATTCCCTGTTTGTGTCTTTTCTCCATTTTTCTCTATGGTTATTTTTTCACATTGATTTCTAAGAGCTCTTTACCCAGTAAGGGCAGTGACATTTGTCATTTATGTGCAGTATTTTCCCCCAGTTTTTCATTTTTCTTGTCTATGCTAATCATTTTTTTCTTTCTTGGTTTAGAAGTTATATATTTTATCTGTTTCAGGTTGATTCCTTTTCCAGTATAATAGATGTTCATGCATGTCAAGCCTCTCATGATTACAAAAATATTTACCCATGTTTTATTTTAGGGCTTTTATGACCCTTTTTTACATTTTTTTTAGTGTCCGTAGTATTTGTTAATCATTTATTTATCAAGAGAGACTATTCCTTAGCCCAGATATTTATCATTCCATAGTTCAGGAACATAGGTAAGTGACAAAGTTCTATGGAACTCAACCCAAAGAAATTGTGTTCAAACTCACTTTTCACTCTGAAAGATACTAGCTTTCCTTATGTCCTCAAAATCTTCCATAGAGTCATAATTTCTGTAGGAATCTGCATATGCCTCCTTCCTTGGTTCGTCACTAGCAAACTTACAGAAAGTTGCAACTCCCAGGGAGACAATGAACGCTCCAACCATGTGAAATCACAGATGCGTGATCCGAAGGTTTCGTCAAAGAACTGGACAAGGTAGTTTTTCTTTTCTTTTTTTTTTTTGAAAATGGATACTGAAGATTTTATTCTT